>NC_043746.1:28537907-28890407 GCF_902148845.1 Salarias fasciatus | reverse complement strand
GACTTTGAAGGAGATTGGCCCTCTCGCTGTGCACACACAAGCGCCTCGGCTTCCCAAAACAACAAGAACACAGTTTGATTGCATCCAATACTGCGACAATAAAGCAGGTTGTCTGAATGAAAGCCAGACACAGTTTAGTTATGTAAGAGAACTAGAGGAGTGTTGCAACATCCTCCCCTCTCACTCCCCCCCCCCCCCTCCCCCGCTGCGAGTGTCTTTCTCAATACACTGCCTGACACTTTCTTAAAAGTCTACCACTTTTTTGTCTCTTCCTCACCCACACACACACACACACACACACACACACACACACACACACTCACAGTGGCTTGGTCAGTCCAGGTGTGTGAGCATTGTGTCGCTGACAGAGACAGCAGCCGCCGGCGTTCAGACACTTTGGAGCGTTAATGAACGGCGCTCCCCGAGGAAACATGCCACAGCAGCAGGGTTCCCGGGTATCGATCCGGAGGACTTTGTCCGGACCGCGTCGGCGCTGTGTTTCCACAAACGCCGCCGAAATGCAGAATGTACAGTGAAATATTGGGAGTGGAGCTGCTGTTGTGTTGCGCCTGGACCCGGTCCATCCATTGTGCTCTCCCACTGGTCTTTTGTGCTTAAGTGGCCTGAGTGTTTCTGTGCGATTATTTGCTTATTTGTTTACCCATTTCTACAAGCCCACGCAGTTTTTTTCTTTTTTTGTGTGCATGTGTGCGTATGTCTGTGTGTGTGCGTGCGTGTGTGTGTGTGTGTGTGTGTGTGTGTGTGTGTGTGTGTGTGTGTGTATTTCACAGCCATGCACCTTTTCGGCCTCAATTGGCAGCTCCGAGAGTTGGACAACCAGCCGGCTTTTGAAAACGGAGGAGTTGGGAAGACAGGGCCCACTCAGTCCAGCATAGTGACAGCTCTGGCTGCTGATGGTGAGGACAACAGAAAGACGTCTAATATTGTGCTCATGCACAATATTAAGAACATTCTTTTATGTTTCTTTCACTGTATTTTGAATTTTTATTTGTGCTTTCATAATTATTATTTTTTTCTTTGCAAAATAGGAAACCCTGTGAGAATTTAACAAGTCAATGAAGTGGTGGCTTCAACAAAGCAATTGGAACGGGGGTGTCAAACATGAGGCTTGTGGGCCAAAAACAGGCAGTTCGAAGCAGCCTTGGAGTCCAGTCTGCAAAGGCTAACAGCGATTGTCCGATAAAGCTTTCACCTTTACTGATTTGACCGCTGGGGATTGCAGTGTTTAATTAAAAGTGGTAATATGCGTCTCTGAGACACAGATAGCAGGGATGCTTGTATCAGAGCCATCAGACATGCAGCCAGAACTGCTGCTGGTAATGAACCGGGATGCTTTTAAAACACACACGCTAAACGCTGCAGAAGTTTGCATCCCAATATTTCAAATGTCAATTTTTTTTTATTTTGGAAAAACTTCAGATTTTATAAACCATGCAGTCAGCCCCTGAACTAAAGTGAGTTTCACAATCCGGACTTCAACAAACAGTCAAACACTCATCGCCTGTGATTAAGAGGTTTTTAGATTAAAGGCTGAGTTGAGGTGAAAAAGGGTGGGAAAAAAAAAAAAAACAGGTTCAAGGAGACTTATTACACCTGTATTCAAATGTGCAAATAGAATAAATCAAGGAAAAGTTCAAATGATGATTAAAAAGTACAAATCGCAACAGCAGGAGGATTCGCCCTCCGCACCGGGCTCAATGTCCGCCTTTCAGAATTCACCGAGATCCTTCAGCTGCAGAATATTAATTAACTGATTCCAGGCTTCTTTGTATTCGCCAATCATAATCTTGGACCATTGTGCATTCATCAACAAGCGGGCAGGCCATCTCGGCTCACCTTTACAGCAAACGCCACCAAATTAATCTCTGCGCACACACCGCGGCGTTTAGAATGCACGGCCACGGAGGCATTAATTGAGTTGAGTAGGCCAAGCAAAAGCTCGATTGTTTAAACTCGGCTAGATTTAAATCCTCATAAGTACTGCTAATTAAGATAGCACGAGGCAGGTTTTGGACTGTTTAAAGGCAATCAATAGCCGGCTATTATTCTCCCCCGAGCCAAACTTGGCTTCCAGTCTTCACTTTGACAGAAGCTGAAGTGACAGGCGACGGCCTCGTCACACTCGCCAGGAAGACACATGCAAATAACCGAGGTGTGTTTCCAGCAAATGCATCCAGCTAAGATATAGATATGTCAACAGTATCCTGTGCTTCTGCAGAAATGGAATTGTTTATAGTCAGGGGCCACTTTCTCTTTTTCGCCGTTGTTTCTTTGGACTCACAAATACTCCAGTTTTTTCTTCCTAACAATGAAATTTGTCCTTGTAATAGCACCTTGCAGGCTTCAGTTTTTTTTTTATATGTGGCCACAATTCATATTAAAACCTGCCATTTTCTCCATCTTTGGCTCTTTGAGGACACAGTTCAAAGACATCATTCGCCAAATTGTTTTGATTTGCTGTTATTGGTCTGGCGAGGTAGCGCTTACTATATCTGACAGATTCCATTTAGACCTTATCTGATATGAAGCCGGTCTCTATGAGTCACCAGAACCAAAGAAGAGATGGGAGATGTGGCCTGTTAAGAGTCTTATAAAAAGGCAATTATGTCTGGTCAGTATTTGGAGGGGGTGGGCCGTGCACGGCGGACCGCGGGGAACCATTACGTCTAATCCTGTCTCGCTCGGTCGCTGCACATTTGGAAAAGATATGACTTATCTTATTGTTATGTCTTTGCTTGAATAAAGGAATAAGATTACAGTGGAAAGCCGAAGATAAAATGCAGCCTTAATAGATGTACGGAGATCAGAGAGTTTCACAGGAGCTCAGATTGTGTTTGAGATGTGACTGAACGACTGAACGACCGACTGACGACTGTTTATTCTGATAATCTGGCCGTGTTTCGGTCTGGCAGGACGGACCAGCGTGCTTCACCAGGAGAACAACTCCATCGACACGGGGCAGGTGGACGTAGGGAAGCGGGTGGGCCAGAGCGTCCCGCCGGGGATCTTCTGGCGCTCCCAGCTCAACATGGACCAGCCGCGATTCCTCAAGTTCAACATCTCCGTGCAGAAGAACGCCCTGATCGGAGTGTACGGACGGAAAGGCCTCGCCCCCTCTCACACCCAGGTAAAGAACTGGCAGAGCTCTACTGTATTAAATCAGGGGTTCCTCAAGGTTCTGCCCTGGGTCCTCTTTGATTTACGATGTACATTAACAACCGTGGTCGTAACATTCCACGTGCACGGCTTCACTGTTATGCAGACGATACTGTGATTTACTGCAGTGGTGTTTCTCTTGAACATTTCAAACCTGTGCTGAAAGCTGCCGATGCTGTTGTCTGACACCAGGAAGAGATTCTCTCTCCGTGACTGAAGCCCTGCAGGGCAGTCAGATTGACCTGAATATAAGTATTTTAATTGGTGAACATTTAACTTTTAGATCTCAAGTTGAAACCCCAGTAAAGAAGCTAAATTTCCGCTAGGTTCCTGTTTTAGAATCAACTGGTCGAAGCAGCGTTCCCCCCGATGCTTGACTATGATGATCTACTGTGTATATGCATGTACCTGCCAGATCTTGCATTGCCTGGACACTGTACCACGGTTCATTGAGGCTCGTAGAGGTTTGTCATAACCTGCTAAGCTCTAACTCACCATTGCATCTTCTATGCCAGAGTTCGTTGTCCCTGAACATAGGCAGACATGGGTACATTTTACTTAAAACTGACAATAACTGCCAGTGTCTGATGCTCCTCTGCAGAGTTATTAATGGAGATTTTTCGATGTCCCTGAAATATAATTGTAACTTGGTGCTTTTGCTGTCTGGACGCTTTGAACAAGAGATCCTGCGATCTCAGTGGGTCTCAGCTGGGTCAAAACAGCCGAAATAAAATCTAAAATAAAAGATATTGGCAGCAGAAAAAGGTTGTTTTTGAACTTGCATCACTTCCAAAACAATGACGCACTCAGCTCGTGAATACGGCCATCACCAGCTCCAGAGGAGAATCTGAGGCTCTTCAGCTGCTAAATACTCCATTAACTTCACTGCTTTATTGTCCTGGCACCTGGTGCTGCGGCAGCTACCGTGCAGCGAGTCCACGGAGCTATTTTCACTGCGTCTGGGTTAAAAAAAAAAAAAAAACAGTGGAAAGAGCAGTGAGACTGAACCAAAACAGTAAAGTTTACAACCTGTGACACCTCTCAGCAAATGCTTAGTTTTAATTATAATAACAGTGATTATCACCGCGTTCATCACTATAGGTGATCCTTCTCACATTAAGCTCAGTCATGTGGTCAATTGTAAACACTGGAAAATGAATAAAGCATCTGATTTAGTGAGTCTCGTGGAGGAATCACTGTAATAAAGCGAGAGAAAATGCGTGTGGGCATGAATTTTCCCGTGCGCGTGCATGCGTGTGTGTGTGGGGGGGGGGGGGCGTGCACGGCTTCTACTTCCTCTCAGTGTCTGCTGTTGTGAGAATTCAAGTGTTTCCCAAACGTCTGATGTGTCACTTGAATGACATTTCTGGGCATCTGAATGTCCGATGTGTGCTGATGGTGATGGAAGCACTCAGACAATGTCTATTTTCCACCACACTTGACTGCCAAAGCTCTTAGCTTCACCTTCTCGACATTCTCTCTCAGTAAAGATGGGCTTCACTCGAGTGTAGACAGCCAGGGCGCTCTCTGATGGAGGGAAGCCCGATGCAGGCGACAATAGGTGAGCCGGATTGCACTTTCAAGGTGAAGGGGGGAAAAAAAAAAAAATAATGGAGCTAAACTAAATCAAAGAGCAAAAGGTACTAATTAACAAGACACACTTTTATGTCTGGAGCAATTGTTTTACAGACACTCAAGCCTGTCAATGCCGGACAGCCGGCCCATTGTGGCCACCTCTAAATTACATTCTGTTCAGGTACCGAGGGCACAAATCAATGCATTTACTTAACTGAGCATGAAAGACCCCAATGAGAGGTATTGACTGCTCGTCGTATTCACAGCTCGGAAGACAAGACAGCGTTTAAGTGCAACAGCCTTTCCACCTTCCTCAAATATAGACTTCCTCCATCTGCTATCGAGTGTCTGTCTGCGCTGATACAAAGCAGACAAGTTAGAAGAAACAAACTTTTTTTAATTTTATTTATTTATTTATTTTTTTATTTGGTCCCGGGGAATTTGTACCACACTAAGTGCACTCAATCTAAAGGCCGGAGAATTTACAGGCTGTGAGCTTTCCCCGCGTGTCCATGGGGCATCCGGCAGTCTCCCCACGCCCGGTCTCCTGACTGTTATTCACCTCTATTGTTGGATTGAGATGAGTTGGGGGGGCTTTCACACCGGCTAATCGAGATGTATGCACTCGGCCGGGGGCTTTAAGGCTTGTGGGATGAACTGTTTTATTACTTCCCCCTCAAGTCAACAACACAAAGAAGTCAACTTCCGCCAGGTTAATATCCCCAGCCGGCCCCCCTGCTCCACTCGCAGGGGTTTAAATCACGGCGCTCGCTGCACCTTCGCCGGCCTCCACCCTGTCATTTGCAAGTCAACAGGAAGGTTGCTTTGGCTCCATGTTTGTCCCGTTTCTGGCCTCTAAATCCTGTTTTAATGCACTTTCTGCAGCTATCGTTCAACCATTTAAAAGTCCATTGTGTTTCCGTGAGACTCGCCTTTTTTTAATGGTTTATTCATGATGCTCCCAACTGCAGAACCAAACCACAGATTTTTATTTAAAAAAGTTCACTTTTGGCTTTTAGAGTTATTACATTTAAAATTGAAAAATATTTTTTTGCACAGTTCTAAAGTTATGATGAGACTCTCTGAAACACGAGAAAAGTAAAACCTGAAATATATTAAATATATATATTAAAGAGGCATATTTGAGAATATTTCGAAACAGGAATAAATTAAAAAGTTGCATAAGTTTTATTCTTTTTTATTATTAATTTACTTTTTACTTAATTTGTCAAGACATACACACTCACAAAAAAATTATATCAAGTGTACACACACCTTTCTAAACATGCATACTTATATAAAAACACACATTCAACACATTGATCTAGCTTAACATGTCTGAAAAGGGGGAGGAATAATCTTCCACATGAAGAGATATTAATGAAAAAATGGAATAAACAGGTTTGAAAATCACTAAATAGATTTTTTTTTGTAGAGAAGCAAAAATAAGGATTAGATTAGTTTTTTTTGTCATGTTTATTCGTGTGTCTTTTGACTCTCTGATGCCAGTTTGAATCTTTCTGAAGAAACAAACAAAAAAAACAAAAAAACAAAACACCAGCTTGTTTTTAAAAGGCAAAAGGAATCGTGCCCCAGCATCCGGCTAACAGATAGAGGCTTCCAGCACTCCATCAGATCCTCGTGCAAACAGCCTGAGTCGCTCCTTTAAAAGCAGCTACAGTCCAAATCTGTATGCAGCTCGCCGCCGACCGTCCCGCAGACTCCGCTCCAGCCTCAGCCTCCTCCATAGGCTCGCTACATCTGTGCAGCTTCAACCAGAGGATGTGCCGTCTTCATCTGCTGGCTGTGTGTGTGTGTGTGTGTGTGTGTGTTACTCTGCTTTCTGCTGCAGAGCTCTGCACCCTGCAGCTCCAGTCAAAATGAGGTTCAGGTGTTGAGCAGGTGCAGGGAGAGCAGGTGCACAGCTTTACTCATCGGCTTCGCCTTGTTTACCCCGTAAATCAATGTTTGTTTGAAAGAAATATATAGCGAGAGATAGCATGATGCTGAACTGCCAGCATATGGGAAATAAAAGAAAAACGCCCGAGGTTTTCTCCGCGTTGTGGATGTAATGTGTCAAATATGCTGTAATTGTTTGCTTAACTGCGCATTTACTAATTTCACCTGCATACATTACATTATGAACACGGTAACAAGTAGAAAACATTCATTGTTGTGTGATTTCAAATCAAACACACAACAGGGCGCAGTTATTTATGTTAATTCTTATAAATGAACAATCGCTGAGTATGTTTAAGTCATTTAAAGATAAAAAAATAAGCATTTTATAACAAAACTATGGCAACAGTAGCAATAATTTCATCCAGATTGAATACCTCATGGTGTTCAGACCTCCTGCAGGCCTCTGGCTTGAACTTACACATTTAATACCAATAGATGTGCAACTGGTAATAACATTTTTGAGATTTCATTCAAAAAAATTGAGTTAATCACTTGATTTTGTGCAGGGGATCCAGTTTACATAGATTTCAATGCATTTGTTTGACGTGCAGCTTTAATCGCTATGCAGAGGAGACACATTCCATCCCTCCTTGAATGAGTATAATTAAAGTAAAGGGGGCAGATGCAGACCAGAGGAGGAGTTTATCCCTCCCTGAAAATTATTAACATTATTCTCATGTTCTCGGCAGATAAACACGGCGGTTTACAGCATGCAAAGAAGCTCTCATTGTGTCTCATTTTCAGCATTCGCCACATGAAAACAGAAGGAAAAGGCGTCCTGTGTGTAGAATCGTGGAGAAAAGACTTCTCTAAATAGCTAAATCAGTTCTTTTTTATCTGTATTTTGTGCCAGTGTGCATATCTGCACTTCAGCCATCATCATCTACAACTTACATCAACTTTAATTTAACAGGCTGTAATACTGGGATTGAAAAAGTGCGCTCCCATCAGACATGACAATTTATTTTTGGAGTATTTTTCGGCAATCACCCCAGAGCCGTATCAGCTCCATCAGCACACAAACACCTCTCCAAACAACCTCCATCAACTCCAGAAGAACTGTCGCCGCAAAATCAACACTTATTATGCTTGAATATTTACAGTGCACACAGACCTGGCCCTGAGTTCCTGCTGCTAAAACGAGTGTGGAAAGCATCACATACAGAAAAATGGGAACTTTCTGAACTTTGCTTTACTGCGGACTCACGTAAACATCAACAAAAAGTATGATGTCCATTGGTTATGATTTAAAGCTATAAAGTCTGTAAATATTCTGTAAGATCTCCGGAAATGTGTTCTTTTGATGCCAGACCGGAGGGGGTCTGTCCGAGGGTTTTTCTTCCTGATGGCTCGTCTCGAGCTTCCCGCTGAGTTTCTTCATGACACACTGATTGTGTTGGAGCAGGACGACACTGGAAACCTCCAGACGGGTTCGTGCTGGACGTGACAGGTTTTTATTAAAACGGAATTAAATCAGACAGCAGAGTGGTAACAGCAGAAATAACAATAATGAACAAATAAAAAAAAAAATATGAGTAATGAATGGGGGAATAGCGCCGGCTCTGTAATTTAATAGACACAACTTCTTTATTTAAAAATCAACAGACTTTGCTTTTAATTTTTTATTGTTCCATATTCTCACATTGGAAAATCAATCAGTCCTTTTCTCTCCTTCTGTTCCCTCACATCAACCAGAGCAGAAAGTCTCCTCTCAGCCTGGTTCTGCAGGGTTTTCCTCTCAGCCTGGTTCTGCAGGTTTCTTCCTTTCAAAAGGGAGTTTTTCCTTTGCACAGTCGCTTCTTTTTCCGCTTCTTTTCTCTGTCAAAGCGTCCAGAAGTGACTGTGTTGTATATGAATAAAGTTGAACTGAATGAAATCCTCTCTGTCAGGACATCCTGGGATGAGGGTTCACTGTGTGACAGTACTGTTGGTTTGTCCTCCGCCGCCTTCTCGCTGTCTCGCAGTACGACTTCGTGGAGCTGCTGGACGGCAGCCGGCTCATCGCCAAGGAGCACCGGGCCCTGAGCGAGCCGGACCCCCGGACCCGGCTGGACCACCCCGTCACCGTCCACCAGGCCGGGTTCATCCAGTACCTGGACTCGGGGGTGTGGCACCTGGCTTTCTACAACGACGGGCGCAGCGTGGAGACGGTGTCCTACAACACCATCGTCCAGGGTAGGAGGGCGTGCAGTGGCATGCTGGGAAGTCTCTGGCCGGCATTGTTTAGGCATTAGGCCGCCGCGCTGAACTCGAGATTTGATTGGAGGACAGTGGATCATTGTGCCGGGCGCCATAATGGGAGCTCATACCGAGCATCGATCCTTCCCTCCTATCAACCTCCTCGCCGTTCTCAAGCCTGTGAAATTTCCTTGTGGGTTTTTTGAGGCGGGAGAAACACTAAAGTTGAGTTAACGCTTTTCTATTTCCTTTGGGGAGTTCCATTGATCCGGCCCCCACAAATATGAAGGTATTGACGCGCGGGGGTCAGAATTGCCTGGGCCTGACACCCGGCTCAATGAACATTCAATACGAGCCGCAGCAATAACAAAAAAAAAAAAAAAGAAGAAGTTGGCCCCGCTTAGCGCCGATCAAAATGAGGGCCCCAGCCTTCCGGGAGCGCCCTTCCTGAGCGATGGTCTGTTGAATGAACACAAGATCTGTCTGTAGGATATGTCAGATTAACTTCAACTCAGGGAGGATTTGTGCTGTAAACACTCAGGAGATTGCATGGCTTGTATGGGCATGATCAGTCATTCAAGAGGCCGGGATGGCGCCGGAGCAGCGGGGGAAGCGGCAGAAGAGGGAAATGCGGGAGGGAAATTGAATTATTTGGTCTAATTTAAAATGCCCGTGTGCGCTTTCCCTCAACATGGCTTAGATAGGCCCGGTGTCGCTGCGGCGCGCTGTTCTGGAGGCTTAGACCTTGGTGGGACGTGGACAAATAGCTGTAAAGGCACACCGTGCCTGACACAAGCGCTGGAGATAAGAGATGCTTAGAAATCCCAAATTTATGCAGGAGCGAAAAAGGGAGAAGTTGGTAGCTTGACTCTCTGGCAGTATATCATAAACTGCACAGCTGTCAAACGTTATATGAAAAAGGAATTTCAAATTTGCTCCGTTGTGACAATCCGATGAGTTATTAATAGTCGGACTCGAACGCCGCTCTTCCCACAGACTCGGTGACGGAGTGCACACACAACTGCTACGGCAACGGCGAGTGTGTGGCCGGATCGTGCCACTGCTTCCCGGGCTTCATCGGACCGTACTGCTCCCGAGGTAATTACCCCGCTTTTCTATTTATCTGAGAGGGTCGGCTCTCCCCTCCTCGCTCGCCGCTTTCTCTCAGGCCCACTTCGGAATTCTCCCAGATTGCTTCAGCTGCCGCGAGACAACCAGGCCAAATTACATTTTCCTCTCAGAAAAAAAAAACATCGAAATCGATTGAGGCCGATCAATAAATCGCTTGGAGAATATCGGCTCACTTTGGTGCAGATGTATGTTTCCTATAACACACATGACAAAGGTCACTTTTAAACTACTGTATGTGTGTGTGTGAGGATATATAAATGAATGAATAATTAATTAATTGAGAATTACAAGAAGATGAAGCCAAACTGTGCAGCAGAGGAAAGCTGATATGAGATTCTCCACATCAGTGAACATATATTATTATAAAAATTTAAAGGATGAAGGAGCGGAGAAAACTAACGGAGGAGTTCATAAAGACCCTCTCAACACACCGACGTGGAATCAGTGGGATCCTATCTGGACAGAAGATAATTGAATAATTCATCCTTCAAGAGGAAGGCAGCTTAAATGATTTGTCCAGAGAGTTCCAGAGTCTGGACGCCTGGTAGAGAGTTTGAGTTCTGACGGTCTTCTGCCTCCTGGTCGAGCGAACGAATGTTCATTATTCATGAATTTGAGGATTAACAGATGAGTTTGTTAAAAGTTTAAATGTCTAAACAGAGGTACAGTAGAGAAGGACGTCAAGCAGCCAGACAATAGATCAATAACGTGAGGTATTGATGTATTGAACGGGTACAGTGACGTTAACACATGACTTATATCCTCATTTACTTTATTTCATTTATTAAATTCAACACAATGGGATCTGGACATAAAACTTGATATGAAGCCATATAAAGAGGAATAGTGTTTTCAACGCCGCGTTGGAGATTTATGTAGCAGATTTATGAACTTGTGAAGCAGATTAATTCCTTCCTCCTCATCTGTGCCAGTTTGTTTTCTGGCTCTTCAGCGCATAGTTTGCTCCAATCTTCTACAGTTAGAAATGTTGATGTGCATCTTCAGTACTAAAAAGGAGAAGATCAATCAACAGCTTTTTTTTGGTTGATTGATCGGCTCCTTTTTAGTTTTCAAGCCATGCCAAGCTAACCTAGTCATGCTAAGCTAACCTAGCCTGTTCCACTTTTAATGCTAAAAAAGAAAGTTGGAGCTGTGACTCGTGTTTTCTCACCTGAAGGGCTAAATTTTTAATTTATTTCCCCGTCCGCCCCTCCAGCCGCCTGCCCGGTGCTGTGCAGCGGAAACGGCCAGTACACCAGGGGGCGCTGCCAGTGCTACAGCGGCTGGAAGGGCACCGAGTGCGACGTGCCCGCCTCCCAGTGCGTGGACCCCCAGTGCGGGGGCCACGGCGTGTGCGTGGCGGGGAACTGCCTGTGCAACGCCGGCCACAAAGGATCCAACTGCGAGCAAGGTAAAAGGGAGAGCGAAGCCCCGGGGAGGTGGGGGGACGGACACAGCCCGCTGGAGAACCAATCGGCGTTTTCGACTCGGCCGAGCGGATAATGTGGCGGATGTTGTTATTGATACTGTGTATATAAATGAACCCCGGCGTCGGGCTCGTGGTGCTGTGGCCATCGACGCCGTCCCCTATAGGGAGGCTCCTCAGATGAACACACCTGTTCAGATCCATCAGTCGATGGCATCCCCTCCTCCACTGCCTCTCACTCCATTGATCCGCATGCAGACAAAAGGCGGTTAGCGTGTGGGAGTCGTTCGGCCTCGCGCGTAAAGACACGCTCACTTCGTTCTGTGGTTTTTATCTGGAGTCAACCCATAAAGGAGGACTCTACATCTGCTGCTCCGGTTTGATGTATTGATTCTGGTAAATAATCGTTATCAGGGTCCGAATCAGAGCTTGAATGCAGTCAGTCGGGGAGAAGGAACAAAAGCTGCGGAGCACATTAGCCCTTGTTAGTAATGGTTTGATTATGTTGGTCATAATTGGCAATTATTAACCCAGATCAGCAAGTTGATCTGCAGATTGTTAATCGTAATTGATTATATCTGTCTAGACGCTAATTGTTCTGCTTTTCCTCGGGCCTGTAATGGAGCATAATTATGCTGTCAGCATGTTGGGAGAACCCAGTAATATACAGTAAAGGAGCCGGCTGAAAGCAGCAGCCGGGCCGCCGCCGCATCCTGAGGAAAGAGCGTCCGGCCGACAGCGAGAGCGTGTGTGTTTGACGCTCGGCTGACGGCGGCTGTCGCCCGGCCGTGTGTGTCCGCAGTGGACTGCGCGGACCCCAAGTGTTCCGGTCACGGAGCCTGTCACCACGGCGACTGCCACTGCAACCCGGGCTGGGGCGGCGCCAGCTGCGAGATCCTGAAGAGCACCTGTCCCGAGCAGTGCTCCAGCCACGGCACCTTCAACACCGAGTCGGGGACCTGCGTCTGCGAGGCCAACTGGACCGGCGCCGACTGCTCCATAGGTCAGAGCGCCTCTCACTGCCTCCACATGGCTCTCATGTCAAAACAGGCCTGACTGACGCTTCCTGTGAAACTCACCGCAGCACCTCCACGCTTTCACACATTGCTTTTAATATTAAACTTATCATGAGCTTTAAAATATGAACATACAGTGTCAAACTGAGCTTAATATAATTCAAATAAATCCAAATAAAGCCTGTCTTATGAATAACATGTTAAAATATTAAGCTTTACTACTTAATAACCCTTCACAAACACAATACTTGAGCAACATGAGATTTGACTTTTAAGTATACAATTATGAAATCGATCAATCGTTACTTAAAAAAAGCAGGTATTCCAACTTTAAATAGTCCCAAAAGAAAACAAAACTTCATTATGCTTCTGTAAAACCCAAAGACTGAAATATTGACGTCTGAAAAAGTGTATACTGAGTTAAAGGGATAAATAAACAATATAACCCAGAAAGTCTGCCCGTCTTATAAGTGTTCGTTTACAGTTATTAAAAATTGACCTAAAAAAATACATATTTCAAAGAAAGAAACCAGGAATGTTTGACCTCCAGTTTAAAAACTGACCGAAAATTAGTTTGTGAATATTTTTCAGTGAAATAAATAAAAGATTTTTGTATCAGCCTGAATGTGGTTTTGGTGTTTAATTGGATGTAAACTCAATAAAATTTGACCTTTTTGGAGAGTTGGCAAGACTGCTCACATTTTTACTGTCGACTTCAGTAAAAATCTAATTACCTCAAAAATAACTCATTTATTCAAGTACAGAAGTTTAAGTACATTTTTTTCAGGCATCTTGCTTTTTGTTTTTAAGTAGTTGTGTTGACGAGGAGCCCTAAACATATGTATGCATGCACTTTAAACGGACTTATCCTTCAGTTAAATTAAATGAGGCATGAACAGGTTGGATGGAACAGGTTGGAATCCGATCTCTCGCTGTCTGAGGAGTGAAATGCAGCTTTAGGGCTTCAGCAGAAAGCTGGAAGAAAGGCGGTTGTAATGTTGTGGCTGATTCGTATTGACCAAGAGCTGGTTAATAGGAAGAGGGGAAAAAAAAAAATCACAAATGAAGGGTGAAAATACTCCAGTAGTTGGAAAAATAAACAGATAGATGGAGGGAAATCCATATTCAGGATATCATGGGGGCTTTAAATGAGTGTTTTCCTTCATTCATCCACAGTCATTAGCGGCCTGTTGTTCCTGCAGAACCAGACCGTCCTCACAAACACTGCAGTCAGCACACACACACACACACACACACACACACACACACACACCGTGTCTCCCTCTCTCTTGTTGAGGATAAAGTTTGACTTTCTCCAACAACTAATTGGCGCCACATTTTTCTGTCTTTCCTCCAAACAAACCCCCCCCTCGCTGCGCCCAGACATCAGGTGTCCGGCGCCGGCAGATGTGTGAGCCTTTATAAACAGGCTGTAAGTTGAAATAAAAGATCTCACACAGGGCGGCCGGCCGACATGTGGCTGTCTTGTTAAAAATACAAAAAAAAAAAAACAAAAAAAAAAAGTGTGAGGAAAATGATTTAGCTGTGAGGTTCCACCCCGGAGTATCAATGGAAATTGGATCATGTGGGGAAATACACATGATATATGATTTAATCTTCAATTATTCAAAACAAACACACTTTAAGCACATTTGTCAACTCTTTTTTAAAAAAAAGCAATTTGCTGAGAGTGAGGAAAAGTATTTATTTACCAAAATTAATGTGCTACAATTTGAAATGAGCTTTTTGAATCAATCATAAATCAGGATTTTTTTTTCCCCTTCAGCAGGTAAGCAAGAGGGAAACAGAATTATTCATTTGCGATGTCCGACTGATTCATCGCCAGAGATGATGAACGGCGGCTCGGCCCGCTCGGGTTTCTCATCGCAGGCGTTCTGCATGCACTGCTGTCAGACTCCTGCTTTATAACCTGCAGGTTATGCCTCTTTTTATATCTCTATGAGTAACATTTTACTTGTTTATTTTCAACACAAGACACCCACGGTGACATAAAAATCTTTTTATGATCCTGAGCGTATCTCCTCGCCGCGTCCTGAGCTGATAATACCAACTTTTTTCAAACCGTTTCATTCATTTTTTTTTTTTTTTTTTTTTTTTCTGCACAAAAACAGCGGCATAAAATACGTGTTGACGCCACACAAACCGAGGGAAATGCCTTTGAAGGCAGGAGTAAGAAAGTAATCTGGAGCGACTGCGGGAAACAAAAACACCACAGAAGCTCGGAGACAGATGTTGACATCTGATATCCAGGAGTCGCTCATGCTCGGAAAGCGTCGGATAACAAACCGGAGGACTTCGGTCCGGATCGTTAGTCCCGCTCGCTTCGCACTCTTTGTGTGTGTGTGTGTTTTTTATTTCCCCCCCTCTTGCTCTCGGTCAGCCATAACATTATGACCACTTCCAGAGAGCGGGAGTTCTTCGCCTCGCCGGTTATCGGGTGTCGGGGGAACGTTTGGTCCTGAATTGATCTGTTAGAAGAAGAAAAGAGGGGAAGTGTGAGGAACCGAGTTGGTTTTCTCTTGTGTCTGCAGAGGTCGGTTTCTATCACAAATGGTCCAAGTGAGCTGTGAATCTCATGTTTTTGATGCACTTTAAACACTTAACTGGTTTCAGTATATTATTAGAGTTTATTCCGCAAAATCTAATAAACGTCTGGATACATTTCTACTAGTTACAGTATTTATGATGATTTACCTTTGTAGATTTGTACATGATAGACGTATGAATTGAAAGAATATTTTGATTTGCTTTGCCTCGCGGTCCAAAAAGATACATTTGAGGTCATTTCTCGTGCTGTCAGTTTTAATCGCAATTCATCGTGATTAATCGCAATTGCCTTAAAGAAAAGAAATAGAATATAAAACTCATTTTACTGTCATTGAGACGTTGTTTTCTCCATCCCTGTGCGGTACAGGTGAATTATGAGATTGGATTCTTCATTTTAAGCTTGATTACAAGTCCAGAAATGATTCGATTAATCACAATTTTAAGAAACTAATTGTTGACAGCCCTCCATCGATTAACGCGATTAAAACTGACAGCACTAATCTGCTGTGGGTGTGAACGGAGACGCGCCCCGGTCGTGATGCGTTCGGTGATATTTATGATGCTGACTGGATCGACGGTCGACGACGGCTCGAGGTTAAAGAGAGACGAGCAGGAAGTGACGGTTTGCCAGCCGCAGTTCGCCTCCAGTCTCTCTGCGTCCCACAGAAAACACAAACCCGTCCTCGCTGATCTTTCACACCGCAGCCGTGCAGAACTGCAGCTTCGCAGGTCTCGGTGTTGAAGGCGTGAACTGCAGGTTCAGCAGTTCAGCAGCTGTTTCTCACACACAGGAAGTCAGCACACACACTCCTGCTCCACACAGCATCACCCCGGCGGTCTTAATGTTGTGGCTCATGCTGCTGGAGCCACAGGTCCTGCGAACATTTGCTAAACGTGATTCAATCAGCTGACAGGTTGAATCTGGATGAAGGAGCAAAAGAACAACAGCTTCATTATGCGCTGATCTGAAATGAGTCAAACTGCGGGCGCCATCGCGCCTCGGCGCCGGTAATCAACACTTGTGGCACGTGTCGCTTCTAAATGCAGCGCATGTGAACAACAAAGCTCCCATTCCACGTTGCTCCTCTGTCACGCCGCATATGTTCGTCACGAGAGGCGAGAGAACGCTTATAGACCAGCAGGACGGCGTTTTCAGAAAAACAGCAGCGCCGCGGCGCTTCCAGCCTCACATTTATTCTTCTCTTTTATATTTTCGAGGGGGATGAAAGAATTTAGTATTCCCATCTGCTCCTGGCAGAGCCTCTTCATTTGTTCCCAGGTCTGGATTCAAAGGGTTTGTCTTTCGACACAGGTAGGCGACATGTTGGTTCAAAGGCTGGCCCCTCCCATCTGTTATCGGCGCCGGAGATTCAGGTGATTTATGTGCCGCTTCCCTCCTCAGAATAGACTTATTTTCCAGAGAGAAACACTCCCGGCGTCAGACAATTAAAAAAACAGCAGTCGCGGTTTGTTTCTGTCAGTGTAAAAGGTTGTTGAATCTATTTTTCTTGGCGGAGCTTCAGTGGAGACGGAGAGCATAAAGAGGCTGGATGGCGCGTTTGAGATGCCGGCGCCAACCTTTTGAAGCAGCATGTAGCCCATTTGGTCGCCGCCCAAGTAGAAAAGACTGATTGTGTTGGTGAGCGGGGATTTTTTTTTTTTCTCTCACTCTCCCTTTGTGTCTCACTTTATTCTCTCTTCTTCTTCTTCCTCTTCTTTTTAAACAGCAGTAATTTGTTATTCCGTTAAAGTTCTGGGAGTCTCCACGCTCAGTGAGACATCTGGGACTGACGGGGGAGTTTGTCCACCTGGGCGGGTTGCGGATTCCCTCGCAATTAATGCCGCGGTTCTTCTTCAATTAAATAAACTTTAATTAACAAGCTCGTAGCGTGGATCGAACACCTCCAACCCCGATGCAGCTGGAGTCAGGGGCATGTTAAAGGCAGATAAACACTTTTGCTCTAATGAAAAATTGATTGCATAGATTCTATGGGAAGGAGGTATTCCTTTGCAATCGAATGACTCCCCTCCAGAGGCATGCTTAATATTCTACAGTGTCGGCTCGGCTTAATCAGAACCATCCAAGGTCCCTCAATCGAAGAAAAACTCCATTCAGAGAGCTGGAACAGACGGACAGCTGAAAGAGCCGAGAGCCGGCAGAGCAACGAGGGGTAGATTGGCTCAAAAATGGCAAAAAAAAAAAAGGAAAAATACAAAAATGAGTGGATATTTCATCCATGGCTTCAGCAGCACAGGCATGTCCGCTAATGTGCCTTTCCCCGAAGGCTGCGGCAAGTTTGCAGAAAAAGTCACAAACTCAACTGAGCTGCGGAGCTCGATAAATTTCCTGAAGCATCGCGTCACTTCAGATCTGAGGACATACTCGAGGTGCTTTCCAGTGGTACTCCGACGCCTGTTGTCACAGCAGAAAGCTTTACGGCTCCTCCGTTTAACTGCTTCGATGGGAGCCCTTGTCGTTCTCGGGGAAGGGGGCGACTGAAACTCGCCGAGCCGCCGGAACTTTCCAGAAGACGACAGACACCGATTCGCAACTGGCCGTGATTTAAGAAAGCATCAGAGTCCAAACAGCGGCGTCTGTGAACCCTCGCCTCAGCCCGCCAACGTCTCCACATTATGTAAAACCTGAAAAGTGGTTGTTTTGGAAGGTTTCAGATGCAGAGTAATTGCAGTGTTTTATTCTTCTGAGCTTTCTGAGCGATGACAGCTTTTGTTTCATGTCAAGGCGGCTGCACTAAGAAAAGGAGGCTTTAGAAAATCGCTCTGATAAAAAATGAGTTAATGTGGCTGCAGGACAGAAAATGACATGAATAAAATGCTCCACTCTCCGTGTGTATATATTTTATTTTCGATATAAATCCAGATAATTGCTTACTTTGTGAGATAAGTCATTTCAGATGAAAGAAAGAGGTGGTTCAATCAGATTGATTGGAGCCAATTAACAGTCGATTTCAAGTGAAAACAGAAATCTCTGTTGTGTTTTGAGAGTCTATTTACATACCAATGATGCCCAGAGCCAAAATATAACTTTTTGAAAAATGCTCCCAAGGTGGAACTTTTCAGAAAACCCTTGGGCTTCGTCGTCATGTAAACGGGCGAAAGCGACACTTTCAGAAAACGCTGAGGCTGCAACTGTGCATGTGCACCACGGGGTAGGAAACAGTAGTTCTGCACAGTAGATGGACAGAGAGACATGACTCCCAGTCCAGATTCTCCTGGTTCTGGTCCTGGTCCTGGTCCAGATTCTCAGTCCAACTCATCTCCATCATCTGTTCATATAAACATGAATAGGTTCTCCCATTGTAACAAACTGTTCTGTACAAACCCAAAAATGATGGGTTTTCACCTGAAATGTTTTGGTGAGAACACCAAACAGACGCAGACCAAATGAGACCTGGTCCATCTGCCGGTTTAAGCAGGACATTGTTCTTTCCTGGTGTCTGTTGGCTGCTAATGTGCTCCCCAACACAGACTCAGTACATTCCACAGCAGTACGAGGCCACAGTGTTACTGCGCCGCAGTAAACAGTTTACCAATAAAACGTCTCGCGCGCCAAGAATTCATTGGACTTTATTAAATCCAGAACTCATAAAAATAATAACATTACACATCAATATTAATATAAGGCTCTTTAAAAGAGCAGTTGTGTTTCTGGCAGTGTAGAACTTGATGAGGCTTTCCATTTCCTGCCAGATTCACTTGTTGACGTTTTGTGTGTCGAACCCTCATTTAAAAAAGACGAGTGAAGGCGGCGGGTCCGCAGAGATCCATATAGCAGGAGGAGGCCGTAAAGGCCCGACGCTTCCCGGCAAAATGATGCTTCCTAAACCTCCCTTTAACACATGGCGGTAATTTCCAGTCTCTTTAGATGAAATAGTGTCGGAAGCGTGCAGCGGCGGCGGCCGCCGCCTTACAGTGTCAGAGAGTTTTAGAGAAGGGTTTGGCTGAAAACACGTCTTGTTTACAGTTAAAGTTATTGGCCCACTTTAGCCGAGGGAGCAAACACTTCTCAGACAACATCAGAGTATTTTTCTGCCGTGGCAGACGCGTCTACACAGAATACCAAAACACACCAGAGCAAGAGGGGAAAGAGTGATTTTTCACAGGCGACATGTCTCCACGGCTCTTTGTTTTTTCTCCTTCCTCCTAACAGAAGTGTGTGTGGTGGACTGCGGTCCCCACGGCTCGTGCATCAGCGGTGTGTGTCACTGCGAGGAGGGCTGGACAGGACCCGAATGTGAGCAGAGGGACTGTCACCCACGCTGCATCGACCACGGAGTCTGCCGAGAGGGCAAGTGTGACTGCCACCAGGGCTGGACGGGTGAACACTGCACCATCGGTGAGCGGCGGGCACACACACACACACACACACACACTCACACACACACACACACACATGACAGACAGGCCACAGCTACACAGGAAATTCATTCATGGGCAGGATTTAAAGGGCAACCGTGAAGTGTGAATGTCACTGTGATTTTCAGAAAGGCTGCAAAGACACAGTTCATGATACTTAAAGTACAGACTAGACTAGAAACTACAAGCTACAGACAAGAAACTACAGATTATAAGCAACATACTACAGATTAGAAACTACAAGCCACAGACTATATTAACACAAACTACAGACTATAAACTACAGACTATAAAACACACACTACAGGTTAGAAACTACAAACTGCAGACTGCAGACTGTAGACCATAAGCTGGAGTGCAAACTACAGTCTAGAGACTATAATCTACATATTCTAGACAGTAAACTATAAACTACAAACCACCGACTGTAAACTACAAACTATAAACTACAAACCAAAGACTGTAAACTGCAAACTACAGACTGTAAACTACAAACCAGCAACTGGAAACTAAAAACTATAAACTACAAACTACAGACTGTAAACTTCAGAATACAGACTGTAAAATAAAAACTACAGACTGTAAACTACAACCTACAGACTACTGTTGGGAGTTGTTAGTGTTTCCATGCAGCACTGCATTGGTTTTTCTTCACTGTTAATTATGTCCTACAACCATTTATTTTCTTTTGCTTTTAAAGTAAGACGTTGCATTTCTAGATGAATGTTTTTGTTGTTTTTTTTTAATTAGCCACATCGAAGGTGAATATTTGTAAACCTCCAAAGCTTCGTTGCAGCTCAGTTTCTGGATTTATACAGAGTTAATGACTGATTGTCCATTTGGAAATGTTACTTTCTGTTTTTTTTCCAACCATTAAATTGTGGCCAGCGGAGAATTCAGAACGGTGAATCAGTGACCGTGATGTTATCTCAAACTTTTAGCTGGAGAACAGCGTGTTGAGAGTTGTAATCAGTGACTTTTCTTTCCCCAACATGGCTAACTTTGTCATTTCCATCCTGGACTCGGATGTTTCACCTCTCTCCACAGCTGAAGTGACGCCGCGGTATCAGTGAGCCCCGGGCAGGTATTTAGGGAGCCAGAGAGCGGCGGCTCGGCCTCTTTGGAATATCATTTTTCTGAAATGGCGGTGCTTCACCTGGCATTAATGAGGATAATGAGTTCTGAGATGTCACTTGCTTTTGACCTTTACCTCCAGCTGCCTCAACACCTTCACCTCTGTCAGAGGTCCCGCCGTTAAACCCTGACACTTGGCGTCGGACGGCGTTCCCCCAAGTGCCATCCCAGCCTCTTCACGACGACGCGTCCCCTGCGAGACGATGATCCGCCACTCCAAACCCTTGAACCCTAATTATGTATTTACAAGTTCTCTCATCAGCAATCCCCCCCGTCCGCGGCGCGGATCCGTCTCGGAGGGGGGAACGCGGCGGCGGGGAGGGAGTTGTCGGAGAGGTCACACTCCTGATCTCATCTTATTAATCTCTCCCACCTCGGGGCAGACTCTGCACTATCCGTTTTCTTTCTCTTTCCTCCCGGTTCAGGAAAGTAACTCCCTGCTTTGGATGCGGCGGCGGCGGCGGCGGTGAATAGGCGGCGCGTTTACCTTTTCGTGGGGAAGCGGGAGCTTATTTTGTCTTTCAGACCCTTGAATAACTGCCATTTGCACAAAGCGCCCTTTAATCACATTACATGGTCAGAGCGTGAATGGAGGACTTCCTCGGCCATTCTTTTGTCGCACGCATCTAGATCCTGTTTTATATGCAAGGCTAAGCCTATTGTCGCTGCTTTCTCAGCACTGCAGTTTACCGCTAAGGTGTTTTTGATTTGTCTTAGTGTACTGCACGGTGCATGTAGTTAAAATCACTGGAGTGGAGATGACGGAAAAATTGGAAAAAAAAAAAAAAGGAGAAGAAGAAGGAGAAGAAGAGGGAAATATATATATAAATGGGTGTAGTATTGTGCTTGATGATGCATTGAGACTGGAATGAGGCTGAGCCTGCACACCCTGACAAGCCGACAGTGAAATGTTTTGAAGCAGACCCAGATGAAACTGGCTCATAGGGTTTGAAAACAAAGCGTGTTACAACACTCAGATATCAAGAGAAACTGTGTGTGTTCGCCTTTGTGTTCGCCTGCTTTGGCGAGGCGAAGCAGATGGAGAGAGTTAACAGTGAATATTTTACCCAGCACAAGTCGCTCCGTTTCTTTATTTGCTTCATATAGAAAGAGAGTTTAATCGTAATTTAAGACGCTTTTACTGGGGGAAAAAAAAAGATGATTTTATTTTTTTATGCCATTCATGCATATGTAATCCTGATGAATCAGTCAGTGTTTTAATTAACAGATGCACCACGAGTTTGTTGCAGATTTCTCGGTCTTGCTGGAGCTAAAGCTTTGAATCCGATGCACCTCCTGTTTCTTTTGTGTCTCTTTCTCAAACAAATATTCCACTTGTTTTGTCTATTTGCATTTCTCTGCCTAACTCCTACTTATATCCATTCTCCTCTCTATTTTGTCTGTATGCCTGTCTGCCTACTCTTTCTGTCTCTTTCCAACTCCCTCTTGGCTCACATGTGTAGCCCTGGATTCTAGAGTATCAGGTAAAAAAACCCCCACTTTTCATTCTGCTTGCGATTTATTCTCCTCATGCTAGATGGTTTTTTTTTTTCTTTCTTTCCTTATTTTCTAATCCAGCTTTTTTTATTTTTATTTTATTATTTTGCTGCTGTAAAAATGTGACCTTTGTTTGAAATAATCAAATTGGGTGAGCCTGCAGCTTCCCGCTCTTTGTGTAATATCCTGTCACTCGTGCTGAATATTTATTCATCTCGATCAGCGTGTCACTGCCGCGATTTTTTTTACACGCGCAGTGGAGAGATTGAAATTAAAGCAGAAGCTAACACGTGGAGAAGACGACGATAATCTACTGAAAGATATAAATATACATATATTTAAAGCAGGCACATGAGCCAGCGTTTCCACTCTTTGTAAGTCATAATAAGTCAAATGTGTTTGTCAGTCTTAGCGCTCTGCCACCACAGAGATAAGTAATTTTCTTTTCCAAATGTTTCCCTTTCCTCGGTTGTGTAATAGGAGCAGTCAAGATAGGATATAAAGGTAAATTGAACCACTACCCCCCTCAAGGGAGATTGTCACCAACAATCCCTCCCTGCTCTCTGTCTTTCCTAGCACGGCGTTTATACACCTGTTTTATGTCCGAGTCGATCATAATGTTTCTGCTGTGATCCTGCCCCCCCCACACCCCACACCCCCCCCCACCTCCCCTCATCTCCTGTCCGTCTTAACAAGTCTCCCACCAGACTCCCCGCCCCCCCCCCCCCCCCCCCTCCACCCACCGCCACCTTGTCTTAATTCCCTGTGTCTGCCAGATTAAACGCCCCGAACTGGTGTGGTTTAGTCGTGTTTGGGCTCCCTGTCTTCACCCTCCGCTAGAAGGAATGCGATCTGGCAGCGACTGCACTGTTCTCTGTAGATGTCGAAACTCAAGACCCTCCTCTCCCCCCCTCCTCCTCCTCCTCCTCCCCCCACACACCCTTTTACCCCTATTTACATATATACTTCCTCTTCCCTTTGACGTTGCCGTTACTTCACATGAGTGTTTCTAACATCTGCAGTGGGCTATTCCCTCTCTTTCTTCTTCTTCTTCTTCTTCTTTTTTTTTTTTTTCTCAGGCAAAAGCAATAAACCTCAGTGATTTTTTTTTCTTTTTTTTTGCTGCCTCTTAAGTGGGATTTGGGCAACTTTTTTAAAAAAAATCCTTGAAATTGTAATACAAGAAGAAAAAAAACCCCACTTGACTAGATTTGACACGAGGCAGCCTTTCATTTAACACGCACATTGTGAGGATTTGTGCAATCATAAATCCTCACAATGTGTCACTTGAACTTCAACGGTGTCATTCAAACTTTGATTTATAGTTTGTGGATTTAACTCAACATGCGTTTGCAGTGTCTGGCTTTGGTCTATTATTAATAACTAAACTGCTTTGCTTTTTCTCTTTTTTTTTTTTTTCCTTATTTCCCTCCTTGCATTCATTTTCACTGTAGCTGCACTCGCTTTAAATAAACTCATGTGAAACGACTGTAACTCCTCACAGCCCCCCCCCCCTTCCTCCTCCTTCTCCCACATCCCCCCCAGTCCTGTCAGAGCTGTATCGTACTGTATGTTCACTCAATACTGTCTCCTCTCATCTTTTCGTCCCTCCTCTGCCCCCCTGTCCTCTCTAAACCCCCCCCCCCCACCTCTTCCTGCTCTCCCTGTTCCGACTCGCACGCCGGTCTGACGCCAACATGATTTGTTGACAGACGGCTGCCCCGGGCTGTGCAACAACAACGGGAGGTGTGTCCTGGATCAGAACGTCTGGCACTGCATCTGCCAGTCGGGATGGAGAGGGCTGGGCTGCGACGTCGCCACCGAGACGCTCTGCTCAGATGGCAAGGATAACGAGGGAGGTAGGAAGGAGCAAAAAGCTGCGTACAAATTGTCTTTTAGCTCTCCAGAAGGAGAGAGAGAGCGAAAAAAAAACAAAAAAAACAGGGAAGTTGTGCGTCTCTCATTGTGCCCGACAGAAAATTGGCTTTGATGTGACTCCTCGGTGACAGTGCAAACAAACAAAACAAATCAATCATACATAAAACATCACTGCAGAGAATATGCAAATGCGGGAGCGGAGCAGATTGTTAAACGTCGAGGTTTCAAATGTACAGTAGATCAATTACATATATAAAAAAAAAAAAAAAGAAAAGAAAAGACAAGTGGCGGTGACTTTATTGTATGTTAATTCCCTCCGAGCTGCGTTTCTAATGAACCGGCCTGATGGACATGGCCGCCAGTTTTGTGGTTTATTTGAGGTCACAGATTGAGCCGGTTCGTCCTGCTGCTGCTCTGGTTCACTTCATTAACATCAGAGAGTGACGTTCAGGGAGGGCGGAAGGAGACGCATGTATTCAGGGAAACATGCAGTAATTCTGACAACAGAATGATTTGAAATGAATTCAGACACTCTGGTTTACTCACTTCTTCATGCTTTGAGCTTTGTTTTTTGTATTGAGACAGAGTGGTTTTAGTTTTTGGTCATTTTTCATTGATTTAGTTTCTAGATACTAGAAACCATAAAGCATTCTGACTGTGAGTTGAGTAAGCGTTAGTGGAAATTTTTAAATTAGGTAATCGCACAATTTTTGCAAATTAATCAAGATAAACCTTTAATCACAGTTTTTATGATTAAGATTCTGTCATTTTGAGTTTTGCAGACTCTATAGTACTGAATTATTGTTGACAGTTGAGAATTTTGCTAATTTATCGCTGTTGCCGTATCATGTTGATGATACAGCAAAAGCAAAAAACGTTGCTATGTCGTGTTTCCCTAAGATCTTCCTCCCAGAAAGACTGAGTCCAGTTTCTTTACCAGCACTGATCGTAAGGCCCCATTAACACCACAGCTTGAAAACACACCGGTTTTGAGTTTTTGTTTTGGAAAAGGTTTGTGTTTACACAGCAACGTTTTGAAGACGACGTCCGTTTCCAGGAAACGGCAGAAATGCTGAAGAGGATGTAGTTTTCAGTGACCACCAAGTCCAAGTCATAGGACCATTTTCCACACAGTGGGAGTTTCACGCATAGATACATGGCCATAGATATGGCTGCTAGCATTAGCCCAGCTGTATTTCCACTGGATCATTTTACTTGAGACTTGATGCATCCTGCAGCTACAGCAGAGCCACAAGTGATCCGACAGTGGCTCTATTTTCTCCGCGTACGGCAGCCAGCATGCCAGGGACTGGACGGAAGATGATGGTCCCGTAACGCCACGGGTGACCAGATGTCGGTCCTCCAAAATAAAAATCCTCCCTTACATTCCGCAACTCATATATACCTGGTGGTGATGGCGAACCTCCGGTGCAGCGCTCCGGATCCGCTTGGATCCAGTGGAAATACAGTCATTTATTACAGTGAGGCTAATGCTAGCAGCCCCATCTATGCTCCTGTGATGTAATTTTCGGCAGCGGATCCATTCCGGATCCGTAATGCAGCCAGAGTAAAATGAGCCTTAGTCTTTACAGAACATTTTGTTTTCCTTTGTTTCTATGGAGACGGACTCATAGTGTTTTCGAAAAGTTCCACTTTAGGACCCGTTCTTCTGTTTTAAATGTTTAAACGTCTAAAACGTTGTCTTGTGCCTTAATGTCCTTAAATACTGAGAGTGAAAACGACATTTATTTAAAAATCACAGTTTGCTTCACAGCAGCTTTGCTGCAACTGGAAGATTTGATCCAACAGTTCTTTATTTTTGTGTGATATCTTTAGGACTTTTTTGGTAAATCTGAATATTTTATTCTACTCTTTGCACTTCAATGTTATTTCCCTCCGTTTTAAGAACCTGCTGCTGTCAGAGCAGTGATGGCGGCGGTGCTGATTTGTTGGTGAAACCCCGTCCCTGTCCCCGTCCCCGTCCTGACCGTCCCTCTGGTCTTTCAGACGGCCTGGTGGACTGCATGGATCCGGACTGCTGCACTCAGATCGCCTGCCAGGGTCAGACGTACTGCCGCGGCTCGCCCGACCCCGCCGCCATGGCGGGCCAGGGTCAGGGCTCGGCCGCCCAGCTCACGGCCAAGAGCTTCTACGAGCGCGTCAGCTTCCTGATCGGCCCCGGCGGCAGCCACGTGATCCCCTGGGATAACCCCTTCAACAGCAGGTGAGCGGCGGCACGAATTCTGTGACTCACGTCGGGTGTTTGCCGTCTCATTTGCGTGTGTGTGCAGCTCCGCCGAAGTGTCCGGGAATCTCACATCTCTTTGTCTCCGCAGTCAAAGTGACAAGTGTGTTTACAGCGGTTCAGCTGCCACAAGCGATCTGCTGTTTTCTCTACCAGGAAGACAAAGTAGCTGAGAGTGAGCGCTAAAAATAACCCTAATGACTGTAAAATCAGGGAGATTAGGTTGATAATAGAGCCATGTGGTTTTCTAAATTACAACAGGAAGCTGCATATAGACACACCTCGTATGGCACCATCAACAGGCTGCATGCCTGTATCTTTGATTTAACTCTTAAGCACACGTTTGATTGGAGCTCGTCAGCTTTGACTGAGCGGAACTGTTTTCATCAATAAACCATCAAACAATGCTAGATACATTATTCCACTTTGATGAAAAGTTTTGGTCCAAAACTCATGAAAATTGCATGTGGTTGAAGTCTGTTAAGTGTTTAATGAGTGGTTATTGTGATCCATGCAAAGGCAGGGCTCCGTGTGGACCGGCGGTCCGTCCGGCCAGAAACTTTGCTCTGAAATAAAAACTCACTTCACACAGAATGGCTTCAAAAGCTGTGGAAGTTATGGAGCTCTCTATCAGTCCGAGCGCTGCTTTGTCACATCAGGATGCCTCAGAATTCTACATGTTCTATCATCGATAATCTCTTTTCCTGCCGGTCGATATCGATGTGTACCGCCATATAAAACGAGCCACAGATCACCCGGGCATGACTCCCTCGCATGCGTCAGCGGTGCCTGAGCTGATTTCACCAGAAGCGTTGAAAACGGACGTCAGTCACATTGTGAGTTAATCTGCACCAGATTACACATGTTCTGGTGTGCGTCGGGCTCCAGCGGCTCCAGCTGGACGTCTCTGAGAGACATGGACGCCGTGAAGAGTCCCGGCCGCCTCTGAAACCTCGCCGCGCTCCCACCTCCGCTCTCGGCCGTCAGTACTGCCGGGTTTGTGACCGGCGGAGATTGGTAACTGCGTGCAAAAAAAAACGGGCTGTGGGAATATTTCCTCCGATAGTTTAAAGTAATCCTTATGTAAATAGCGCGCTTTACTGAAAATATAGAATGAGGCAATTCCCCCCCCAGCCGAGTTCTCGGTAATCCTCGTCCTCATTGTCTTCAGCTTACTGTCGATTTCGTGTCTGGCAGTGGCATTAGCTCTCTTGCTCAAAATATTCATTTGCTTTTTTTTTTTTTTTTTTTTTTATCTCCCCGAACAAGTTAGTTTTATAGTCAAAGACAACATTTTAGTTGCTCTGCAAACAAGCGTGCCACTAGATTTAGCAAAATTAATTATGTCCTCTTTTTAAAAAAACATGGGCACGAACTGACGTAATGAAGTAGGATTTAGTAGTTTGGTTTTTTTTTTTTTTGCATTTGTGTGAGTTTATAGAGTGAATAATTTATCGACAGCCTTAGTGGAGTATATGTTATCAAACTAAAAGTCAGTCAAGCAGCGGAATAATGCCAGAAGGGAAGATTTTTCAATGGAGTCTGCTGTCTGATGTCTGACGGAGCAGAAATGGTAAACAGTTTGTTTCCTCACTTCCATATTTTAAGAAGCGATGGTGCAGAGCAGAGAGGAAGGGGGGCGGGTTTCAGCGTGCGGTCAGGTTTCGGGACTCTGCAGTGAACTTGTCCCCAGAATAAAACATGTGTTGTGGTACATCTCCCCGCCCCTCCCTCCCTCCCGCCGCTCCGCCGCCGTATCACATGTCCGCACACAGGGCTCCCACTGGGTTTCAGATGGTGTTTTTCTGCAGCCGGCGCGGGACAATGACAGATAAGACGGCCCGAATTAAACGCTTCGTTTCCGGGGCTTCGGCAGGTGGCGGGGGCTTCACGTTTGTTTCGGGGGGCTTCGCTTCTCGCGGCGTCCGTCTGCCTCTCCAGAGATTAATAGAGACACGGGGAAGAGAGAGCGAGCCGTCGCCGTGGCTCTTAAGTGGCCTTGTTCTCTGAGCCAGTAAATAAACGAGGGGAGCCGGTGGTGCCGGGGAGAGGCCGGAGCCGTGGATCATCTGCGTCTCATATACGTAATGACCTGGAGACGCAGCGGCGGAATGGGACATCCTCGAGCCCACCAAGTGATGAATGCAGAGAGAACGCTTTTCAAATTCTGCTTTGTGGCCGAGAAGTGGGGTATGATTAAATGTTGATGGAGAAATATCGCGCCGTCTCCCCCTCTTACCTTCAGACAAAGGACTGACTTAACAAATTGCTGCACACTTAAGGATATAAGAACTGCAATGGGTGTTAGACAAGTTCTACCTGAAGGCCCTGCAGTCATGTTGAATAATGGCGGAGGGTGTGTGAGGCTTTAATCATGCATGAATCTTCTGTGTCTGTGATTTATACAGCAAAAGTGCCAAAGAAAATACAGTTTTTTAGGTGAGAGCGGGATGGCGGGGGGTGGGGGGGGTGGGGGGGTTGGCGGAGGAGCGGCGGGCTTTTGACCAGGAGCAAATCCATTTCCCAGCAAGGAAAATCTGAGTGGGGAAAGTGAATGAGTAATGGACTAACTACCACAGAGGTGCCCTGAAGTGAGGCATTTAACCCTCCTGCCTTATCTGCTGCTCTGGCATTACTGTTTAGCCAGCAGTGGGAGGAGGAGGAGGCTCATATCAGGCAGCAGGGGGGGGCGCCTGGCCCGGCGGGGGGGCTTCAGGGAGGGGCGTAGCAACAGGAAGGACCCGCAGTCATTCTGGTGCTTCTTCCAGGAACGATTTCTTTTTAACTTCTTTTTTTTTTTTTCCCAGAATAAATCATCCGTCGCTGCTTCTTTTTCACCACTTTAACCAACTCGGAGTGGAAGCGGTGTCAAACTTTCCCCTGTTCTCGGGCGCCGTCGCCTCGTTCTGCTCACTAGCAAACATGGCGGTTTACTGTCCAGTTGAGAGTCACCCGTTTCCACTTGAAACGCCGTCCTGTAAATGAGTCAACAATTAGCCTCTAAAACATGCAAACTCAGCCAGACTCAAACCAGGACAACGCTCACTGTGAGGCGGGAGTACAAACCGCTGCACCGCGCCAGCCGAGAAGAAGATATGATTAAGAAAGAGAAAGAAGTAGAATTAATTATTCTCCTGAAATGAAGCCTTTCTGCACCAGCGTAACTTTCGGAGGTCAAGATCGGCGATCGGAGTGCCGAATTTTAATATTTAAAATGTTACAATAAGCTTCAGTGTGAAGCTCCAAGTGGAACCGTCGCATTATGAACTGAAACCAGAGCAGATTCTTCACTTTAACTAGCAGAAGAGTTCCTGGGAGATTAGAATAATAATAATATCTTAGAATGTGGAAGAAAAAAAAAATTAGCATTTAACTAAAAGTGACTTCTTGGCGTGTGTGTGGTGTGAATTAGAGGGGTGCAGTTTGGTCTAAGCTCCCAGCGGGGGGGGGGGGGGGGGGGGGGGGGGGGGGGCTCGTCCTCCCACTCACTGAGAATCACAGATATCAGGCCACCAGGTGTGAATGCACCCAGAAATACTGATAGAAAAAAAAAAAAAAGGATCCACCTTCACAAAAGTCTCTTTTTCCTCTGCCTGTCGACTTCAGAGAAACCTTCACATTTCCACTTCTCACAGCAGAACATTTTGTATATTTCATATTCAAATTGCAGGTTTTTTTTTTTGTTTTTTTTTTTTCTTTTTTTCCTCACATCCAAAATACTTTTGGTTTCACCTTTCTAAAACGCTGTGGCGATTCCTTTTCTGTTTTTTTTTTTCTCTTTTCATTGTTTCATTCTGTGACAGTTTGCCTCCAGCGTTGTATTTTGTTGTTCTGGATTCCTATAAAGTGCCTCTTGACACGTCAGCCGCCAAACCTCTCACATCAAGAGGATATCTGTAACGGAGCTGAAGAGCTTGTTCGAACACGACGCCGGTTGATATATTATCTTTCATCACCGGCGCCGCCACAGACATTTATCATTCGGGGGGTGTGTGCGACTTGGGCGTGACACTGACAAAAGGCTCGTTTTGGGAGGCAACCGCACTCGCTGGAGCGATCGCACGTGGATCGCACCCTCTTCTAGTGCAAATTTAGGAAAACTCTTAATTCAGCGAGGTCAGAGCGATAACAATACTCTGAATATTTCTCTCATGAATCTCATTTGAAAGCCTCACTGCTGGATATTGTGCTCGCTCCATTCACCGCCGCCGCCTTCATATTATCTGATTGATAATTTCACTGTGGATTTGTTGTCGAGGTAATATGCGGTTTGAGTTTTCTTGTGTTGCCATCACAAATTGAATTGCCCCGAGAGCTGTGTGTGTGTGTGTGTGTGTGTGTGTGTGTGGCGCCGCGTGTTGTCAAAAATAATACTTAAAATGTAAAAATAGGGCTCGTGAGTGAATCAATTTCTGCGTCTGTGCGGAATATCAGTGGTGCAATAGGAGTGCAAGACGACCGCCGCCGCGGAGTATTAGCAGGAGAGCTTCTTCCCACTGAATGATCAGTTCCTAAAAGCAGCAAACAGAGTCAGGGAGGAGCGCTGCGAGGGCGCCGGGTGGCATCTCTGTGAGTAACAGCCACTGACGTGCGTGCGTGTGTGTGTGCGGTCAGTAAATCATACCTGTGTGGCTGCTGGCTCGGCGCTGACAGTCGCTCGCCGTGCCGATGCTGCGGCCGCGTGACGCCGGCTGCCATTGTTTGTTTATTCAGCTCTTCCTGTGTTTGTGTTTTTTTGTTGTTTTTTTTGTTTGTTTTTTTTTCGCCCACGCAGCCTGGCGTCAGTCATCCGGGGTCAGGTCCTCACCGGGGACGGGACGCCGCTGATCGGAGTCAACGTGTCCTTCCTGCACTACCCGGAATATGGCTACACCGTCACCCGGCAGGACGGCATGTAAGAGGAGTCCCTGGACACACACACACACATACTCACACACAGGCGTGTGCAGGAAGCCATGCACACTGTTCCACATGAGTGAATAACCGGGAGCAGCCTCCGCCGGCCGCCGTCCAGCCCGCTGCTTGTTTGTGACTTGCAGTCCCGGCTGCAGTGGGGAATTATGCAGACAGAGCTGTCGGACGGCGGGAGAATGGTCCTGGCTCTAATCCAAAAAGTGCTCAAAACAAATCGAAACAGCAGCACATTTTGCCCGAGAACAATTCCTCATGCAAATGTCACAGTGGTGGAGGCCATTTTGAACCAGGCTGTTTAAAATGCATTGAATCAGCTCGGGTGGAATCAATCTGCCGGCGGTGTAGTAAAACATGGGATTACTGTCTGACCTTCTCCTGCTATTACCGCAGACAGGCCCTTAATAATGGCGGCGCAAACACATACAAGACAAACGTATGTCACATATTTCACGGGGCGGCGCGACGCTTTATTTTCCGGCGGGTCATCAGAAATGATGAAGCGGGATTCGGGAGACGCGGGCCGCGTTTGAAATAAAAGGCTTACTGGACGGCGGAGAATCGTACAGCTGTTGTTGTGAATCACAATCCTCCGGTCCCCAGATAGCCCAGGATTAGCTGATTTCTTCAGATATTCCGCCCTGTAACTCTTCTGACAAGGAGCGTGATAAATGGTGGGGGATAATCACACTTGGTTAGCCAACAGATCCGCTCAGTGTGCTAAGAAGAGAGAGAGAGAGAAGGGGGGGGGGGGGCATCAAAGCCTGGCCTCTCGCAGCTGTGAGCTCCCCACTGCCCAAAGTGGAGAGAGCTCAAGAAGGAAGCTGTTTTAGGTCAGCTGCACAGCTTGGCTGTTGATGCATGTGTGTGTAAGTGTGTGTGTACGTGCACGGGCGATATGCATTGGGATCCGTGTGCCTCTTTTGTGCGCGCTGAATGCAGTGTCACCACCCAGATGCTTTGCCCCCCCCCCGGGTAGCGGAGCTCGCCGAATATATGGAGCAGCACTTCAAAGACTCGCCCTTCATTTCCAAACCAGTAACTTTTCCCTGAGTAATGTCGTACTAATTAAAACCGCCTCGCCAAGAGAAAACTCCCCAGACTCAACACTCAAAACCAGATTCACCAGAAAGTGTCTCCCAGCATCATGCCTGGTCGAGCAGGAGTCATAAATTAGATTCAGTGAATGATAATATTATATGAAAGTTGGAAAGAGGGCGAGCACTTGATAAGAACAAGTCTGCTCTTCCACTGAAAAAAAAAAAAAAAAAAGAAAAAGAGGAAAACCAGGCTCATCTTTAAAGAAATGTTTACTCTTCCACTTTGAACTTTAAGGAAATTTCCAAAACACAGTTTTGGCTCTCATCAGTTAAAACACAGCAGCGTAATGGTGGTGGGGAGATCTGTAAATGTGCTGCTAATTAGAGATCAGTGCGGCCGTCTGATTCCCCTTCACCCTGCTGCTGCTGCTCGCCGCCGGAGGAAGTCTGAGGGCGAAACGACAGACTCCCGCCAGTCTTTCAGGGTCTGCTCATTTTGGCTCCCGTCTGCAAAAGCAGCGATTTAAATTGTGCCTGACTTGTTTATCACGACCGCAGAAAAACGAGCCAAAACTGTGAAAATTAGACCAAAACAGAAAAACAAAAACAAAAAAAATGTTTTGCAATTCCTTGAAGTTTCATGTTAGAATCTTTTAGAAACGAGCTAATTAATGCAAGCAGAAGTGTTGCTGTTATTTGTCTGAATTCCGTAACCTGTCCGGTCCTGTAGATCCAGCATCGGGCTCACGGCCGTCCAAACTTTCGAAGGCTGGAAATAATAAAATGAAACAGCCTGAGGCACAAAAAGTGTCTGAATTCATTTCTGACAAACAAAACAAACCAAAAAAGTCCCTTAGGACCCTTTCACAAACTCAGATTTGGTTAAATGTTAGCTTTTGATAACTTAGTCGCTTTGTAGTAGACTCATGTGACTAAATGTTATTATTATTATTATTATTATTATTATTATTATTATTATTGTTTCCAATAGAGCCTTTTTGTATTACATTTAGTAATCAAGTCATTACTAAATAGATGGTTCTTTCACTTTTTTTGACGAATTAAAAGAAATTACACATTGCGTTTGTTGATTTTAGACAAAAAGATTTACTCATTTAAGACAAAGGGAGACCTGAGGGACCAGGATTCTCCCTCAAGCTGCACTTTGAACATTTCTGATCTAATCTGTCCTCAGTCTAAAACCAAAAATGTCAGATCAGACAGAAGACGCCTCAGAAACGAAGCCCCTGTTTACATGACGACATTTAGGGTGTCCGTTTCCATGACAACCGTGCCTGGAGTCTTAGAAAATGCTGCTAAACTCAAGTCATAGTTCATAAAAGCAGTAGATGTGAGGGTGTGTGTGCGCTTCGGGATGTGTCTCTCACTGTTCCTGTTCCGTGCGCGTGTTCAGGTTCGACCTGCTGGCCAATGGCGGCGCGTCGCTGACGCTCAGCTACGAGCGCGCCCCCTTCCCCACGCTGTACCGCACGGTGTGGCTGCCCTGGAACGTGTTCCACGTCATGGACACGGTGGTGATGAAGCGGGAGGAGAACGACATCCCCAGCTGCTACCTGACCGGCCTGCTCAGGCCCAACCCCCTCATCCTGGCCACGCCCCTCTCCACCCTGTACAAGACGTCGCCGGAGGACAGCCCCATCATCCCCGAGACCCAGGTGAGCCGGGCCAGTCTGAAATCTGATGGCTTTCAGCCGCTCTAATAATCTGACCCGCGTTTGATCCCGACTTTGCAGGCAGCGGAGTTGAAAACACGCGAGCCAGATAATGCCGTTATCTTCCTTTCACCACGGCTTTTATTGCTTATTTTTAAACAGTCAGATTTGCCTTTCGCTTTGCCTCTGGGCTCTGACTGAATGGAGTCTTCTCCCCAAATACTAAGCCATAAACCGTCTCAAAGCAACGCCGATAAATTCCGAGGGCACGTCACATGGCCGTTACATGCCTCAGGATTTTGGTTTCCGTCCATCTGGCTCCGATCAGAGCCCAAAATCCCTTCATGCAAAAAGTGACTCTGCAGCTTTTGCTTGGACTTTCGACTTCAACCAATGTGTGAGTCGCTTCAGAGCGAGGAAACCCGAACCGTGCAGACGTGTTTCTGCAGTCTGAGGTGAACCTGGTCAAAGAGACGTTTTTTTTTTTTTTTTTTTTTTAAATAATTAATGTTGTAGGGTCCCAGTATTTTTCTCACAGTCAAATAATGAAGAATTAATACACTGGCAGTGGAATTGGCTCATTTTTCATGTGGTACATTGCAGTCGGTGTGTGGCATATTTAAGACCTTGTTTTTATTCTCTGACTGCTCAAACAAATGCACATGTTTTCCAGGGTGGACTGTTCATCCAGCGGAGGTGAGAAGCATTAGCTCTTTACTGCTGCGTTTGAGACGATTTTTAAGGTTTAGATTGTTTATTTTTCTTATAAATCTTCACTTTTACACAACGCCGTTGAACAGAAATAGTGTATTCTTTTGGTCATGAGGCAGCGGATGGGACGCCAGTTGTTTTTGGTGTCAGTCAGTCCGTCCGTCCATCCATCCAGTCATGTTCAGTCTGACCCACCTGCTGTAACGAGTCCTCCGACACAAACCGCCCCGAACCGGCTCCGACAGCGTGACTCTGAGCTGGAGGAGAGTCAGGTAACACCGTGGGCTTATTGAGCAGAAACGCTTGAAGTCGTCGGGAGGAAGACGAGAAGCAGCCGGCGGAGATGTCCTTCAAAGAGCTTCCTCTTCCCTTCACGCGGCGTACATCGCTCTGCCTCCACTTCTTTTTTTAACCTCCACTGCAGCGAGAGAGGTTGAGTATTTTTACTTGAGTTGGACTTTTTTATTAGAGCATCTTTCTTTATCTCGGATTCAAACTCTTGACACTCCGTGGCTCTCTGAAGGATGTGGTCGGTCGGACTTCACTGAGTACAAAACAGCACAGGTAGACTTTTGTTTCCAAAGCAATGTCATGTTAGCTTCCAGACTGTCTCGCTGCTTTTATCCACTTAAATTCTGTGAGCCTTTTCAAGGCGGGTTGGAAAGATTTAGGGAAAAACAGCCTTTTTCCTACTCTGCCCCGGGATGTGGAATGACTCACAGAGATATCTGGAGCTGAAAATGGTCACATACATCCAGAAATCCAAGCTTACTGTACTTTACTTTTCTTTTATTGCAGCGTGTTTTAGTATTTTTTTGTCCCGATCTATCTATCTATCTATCCAAAATACAAACTGTATGTACATACTAAAAAGTACAGCTATGTTTTCTGGTATTTCTGGACTTGCTAGTTGGGAAGAAAACATGAGCGGCTGCACATGTGGCGAACAGTGTTTCCTGAATCTTTACTTCACGCTGCTTTTGGCTTCAGTCTGACTGCTAATTAATTTTATAGGTCCTTCACGAGCAAGTTGCCATACCGGGCAGCGACCTCAACCTGGTGTACCTGAGCTCCAGGGCAGCTGGCTACAAGCCCATCCTGAAGGTGCTGCTGACCCAGGACCGTCTGCCCTTTGGCCTGATGAAGGTGCACCTGATGGTGGCCGTCACGGGCCGTCAGTTCCAGAAGTCCTTCCCGGCCTTCCCCGACCTCTCCTACACCTTCATCTGGGATAAAACAGACGCCTACAATCAGAAGGTCTTCGGCCTGGCGGAGGCTGTGGGTGAGTTCCCGCTGCGAAGCCGCCTCCTGAAGACCGTCCGCTCGCTGTCAGATCCGCCCGCCGCCTTCAGGCGCTGAACCTTGGTTGAACTTTTAAAGATTGATTTCACTTTTTTTTTTTTTTTTTTTTCTAAATGGAGGATTATTTACCTGGGGACAGCTTTTGTTACAATGCCCAATAAAGATTTAGCAGGTGGTGTGAAATGCTGAAACCCCCCTGGTGTTGCATTTTTGAAGGCCATTGCTCTTTCGCTGACTTTTTCGTTTTGCATGTATGATATTTCAGCAGCTGTGCTCAGACTCAAGTATTGCCTATAGGGCAGCATCCTGGAAGAAAGTCAATAGTCGCAACGTAAAAGACGGGATGTTTTGACAAGATATTGTAATTTTAATGATAATTAAATTGTCATCCCAGGCATTACACTGTATTTATGGTAATCTGATGGGTGTAAACCTCGGAGCGCCGCGGAGGGATTTCATACAGAAGCATGAATATTCGACTCGTATCACTTATGTGCGACAGAAAATCCCCCCCGACCCTGACAATCAGCGCGACTCGCTCATACCTCACGGTTGTACCCGTGTCGCGCCGTTTATGAAATTTACCATAATGCTCTCCGTTTGACCCCGCCGCCGTTTAAATAATGCACTGTGCTTTATTTGCATTTGCACATAATAAAACAGACAAATAACGGTGGTGGCGAGACTCCGAGGCCCCACAGGTCTCCTGAAAATCGCCCCAGCTGGAGTGAATTACAGCGCGAGAGACAGAAGGAGCAGCAAATACAGGAAGCGGCGGCGACGTGGGCTGAATATCCCATCGGCCGCCGGGATCATCGCCGCTATCAGTGTCACGTTAAGAGGCCGCTGTCTGCTGTCGCTGTCTCCCAGTGTCGGTGGGCTACGAGTACGAGTCCTGCCTGGACGTGGTGCTGTGGGAGAAGAGGACGGCCGTGCTGCAGGGCTACGAGGTGGACGCCACCAACATGGGAGGCTGGATGCTGGACAAACACCACGTGCTGGACGTCCAGAACGGTAAGAACGCCCCCCCCCCCCCACACACCCCCCCCCCCCCCCCCGGGTTCCGGGCAGGTGGTCCTTACCCCGAATCACCGCAATAAATGCCCGAATCAAAGTGAAATATGGTTCGTCATCCCATCTGCAGATAATAGAGGAGAGTTCTGAAGGGCCGATCATTCACGGTAATGACTGAATAAATCAGTGAGTAAGTCACCGGGGCGCGGGGCGCGCCGCCGTTCCCCACCACTCAGCTATTTCAGGAAGGCGGCGGCCTTTTCGCCGCCCGCCGAAGGCTCGCGCTTTTGATGAACAGGCGTCATGTTTAATTCTCGCATTCATTTAATAAACTCAATTAATTTCTTTGCTCCGTCATCCGCCAGACCCCCCTTTAAACGGCGGGTAAAATAAATTGGCGTGAGTTTGTCTCCGTCGGAGGTGAGAGAAGCCGAAACATACATTACCCAACTATCAGATATACATACAGCAAAGTCACGGCCGGGTTACAGCATCGCCAGGTCGCGCTGTAATCTGGAGAATTCAGCCAGCTCACTATTAAAGTGTTTTCCGTGCCGCTGCTGTGGAGGCAGTAATATGACTGCAATTATAAGAAGGCCGCCTCGGGGCCTGGGGGGGGGGGCTGCGCTGCGCTGCGAGTCTGCCAGGCTGCTGTTTTGACATTCGACTCGCCGCCGTTGTTCCAGTTGTCCGACACATTCCGTGTCCCTTTCATCTTGAAAATGTTGGAGGTCAGACCTCAACCTCACGCCGCCGCCGCCGCCGCCGCACCGGCTTGTTTTTTTATTTATCCCTCGCTGGTTTGCACAGTTTGATTCTGTTGATGTTTGCTCATTTTTAAGTTAAGCCTCTTTGTTGTTTTTTTTTTTTTTTTTAAACCAGTTTATCCCTTTCAAAACAGCACAAATAAATTGAGAGGATTATTTCTGTTTCAATGGAATCCAGCAAAGTATGCTGGAGTGCAGGAATAACCAATAAAGCCATAAAGTGTATAATAACGCAGTGGCAGGGTAACTGTTTTTTGTGGCGTAGCAGGAAGCCACATACAAACCAGATGTAATTGGCAAAGCGGGCAAATGTTTTTCATGTCATGAATAAAATTACAATGAAGACAATGAAAAAGGCCAAATGGCGTTGCTTAAACAGAGAAATTAGGAGAAAGATAAAGCAGAATGTAAACTGAAAGATAGGAAATCACTTTAGCTTAAAAAGCCATTTCATTTTCAACTAAATTAAATCACAATTAATCTACTAAACAAAAGGCAGACCACCTCGCAGAGCTCCTGCCACATGTTTTATAGTAAATTCCTGTTGAATAATTGACTTCTTAATGTTTTTTCATATGATGCGATATTATTTTTAACCACCACAGGCTCCACAGGCTGTCAAGATTAAGATTTTTCTGTTAAATTCCAGGTAAGTCCTTGTAAATAGTCTAGAACTGTCACAGCTGCCACATTTCAGTAACTTATCTCGTCCGTTGCTTCGCTGACCGTGGCGCTCCTCCGATCACGCCTCAGCTTTTCCTGTTTCTGTTGAGATTCAGATGTTTTCATTGCGATCGCTGTGATTCAGTCTACAGCTCATACTGTGTTTTCTTTAGCTTCAGCCACACAAGGCCGGAACAGTACAATGTGAACATTAAAGCGCCCTTCAGCTTCACCTGCAATTTTTATTTATGTAGAGCCAACTGCAGTCATCTCAAGATGCTTTCACAGAGAGAAAAGACCAACAATAGGTCCGCTGAGTGTCTGGAGAATGTAATTAAACGTGTGTCCACACCGTCTCATAGATGCATGTTTTCTTGAAGAAGTGATTCTTCTCTTGCTGTGTATGTGTAGAGCGATATGAAATAAAAAAAAAAAAGCGCCCTTTTCCAGAGCCTCCCTGCGCTGTTGTCGTGTGCACGACCAGCCCAAAGCACAGCAGACGCTAGCAGCCTCTCCGTGATGTTGGCCTCGCCTCCAAACAGCGGCGCGAGCCGGTAAATGGCCGTCTGCGAGGCAGGCCCGGGGCCTCCGTGATGGAGGAGGATTATTTGTCTGTTGGGCTTTATGGACTGGAACTGTTCGGATCCTGGCAGGTGTGTTTATAACGTTTGGGTCACTTCGAGTGCACCGTCGTATTTTCCAATGCAAAGAGAACTTTCCTGAAATATTATCTTAACTCTGCTCCTGTTTTAAAGCTGTTAACAAATACATTTTTTTGAAAAAAAAAAAAAAAAAAAAAGGTTTTGCACGGCAACGGGCTGAAAGAGGGAAGATATGCCACACGGCCGTGAGAGAAAATGACCTTTTTATTTAAATGTAGAGAGGAAAGTGTAAGTTCATTCCTGATGATTAACTTCCCTCCTCGTGGCCGTCGGATTTCTTTATGTGCTCGTCAGGCGGGAGGGAGCTATAAACATCGGCGTCAACACACGGGGTGTGTGCAGCGTGTTACTGTGTTGCGTCTGCGGAGTTCTCATTGTAAACCTACTCAGTCAGAGGTCACTCCGTTCGCCCGGCAGGTAGGCAAGTATCCCGCCTTCTGACTCCTTCCTCTTCGCTGTGCATTGTGCGAGCAGAAATCCTGTTCCAACTGTCAAACGGCGCCGCGGAGGAGTTGGGATTCGGCTTCACTCGAGCCTTTATTAGGCAACAGGTAGGCCTTGGGCGGACGTGATCTCATTGGTGTCGATGGCGGCGGAGGTGCTCCTCGCTGAAAGACGAAGGTGTCGGTAATGGCTGTGTCACTGACGCGTGCACATTCTTGGCAGAGGATGAATGAATCCCTCCGCCTGCAGGATCCAATGTACATATTGTGTTTCAAGTGCAGTTCTCGATACTCGTCTGTGAAGTGGCACAAGCCTCTCGCTGGAGCCGCTCGTGAGGTTCACTCATTCACTGCCGCGATTAGCAGAGGGAGCTAATTGAGCATTAGAGTGACAACTTCTTCTCACTGTATTGTTTTCTGCCGGCGCAAAAAAAAAAAAAAAAAAAGACAAAAGCGTGTAGAAGGCAGCAGAAGCAGCAGAGGAGGTCTGTGTGTGGTATCTCTGCAGCCCGGGTGTGCACTTAAATTTATAAGGAGGTCTCCTCTGCAACCGCCTGGCACAGAAGTATAAATCAGCTTCCTTTATGTGTCTTTTTGTGCTGGTCCATCAAACCTTAAGTAAACCATTGAGGTTATTTGTGTTCCCGGGTATTTTAGCTACCAGAGGTCGTCTGCTGGTGAGGTTTTTGGAGCTCGGGCTCCGCTCTGCCTACCTCTTGACTGGAGTCTTTTATAGCATCTTACTTGCACACCCACAACTGGCAGGGGGCATTGCTATTCATCCCACAATGCTCAGCGGGCCTGCGCAGCAATCCCATCCATGTATTCCACATGTATAACAGTCGGCTCACATCTCGGAGATTGCGCAAACTGTCTTTTGTCAGATACATTTGTGGAAAACATGTCAGAGGAATAGTTTCTTTACTTTGTTCAAGCCTTGATGCCACTTTGTCCTGCTGCTTTGTAGAACATTAAAGCGAGAGATGCGGGAGCCCGTTGCCGAACCCAATCTGTCAAGCCATCCAGAACCTGAAGTTTTCTCAGAAGAACAGTGGAATGTGCCCGTAGCCTGACTGCTGCTGGTGCACGGCGTTTCATCCCCCTTGTCTCAAAGTATGGCGCAGCCGTCTCCAAAGCCTCCGCTGTGGCGGCATCACAGTGTGAGCTGTTGTGAGACGCATTTGTGATCAACAGATAGGTGCAGCATGTGTGATATGCTAATGCTCGCCTGCTTCCTTATTAAATTGTGCTGCGGTGTGCGTGTGAGTTCATCACAATCAAATGCAACTGTGCGTGAAAAATCATCGCGTGTGAGCCTGTTCTTGTGCAAGGAAGTGGTGATGACAGGGGGGGAAAAAAAAAAAAAAAAAGAAAATCCAGATGGTGTTGGTGTTTTTCCGACGCCGCGAAGGCTTCTTTCACACTTTTCAACTTGTCCTATTACAACGCCGTCCTGAAATCACATCGCGGAGTCTGACTGAATTTAAGGGATTCAGAAATACTTGAGCAAACTTGTGTTGTTGGGTCTCATTTACCCCTGTCTGACAGGAGCTTAATCAGCTCGCCAAAAGGGTTTCATGCTTCAATCCTATTAGCTCAACCCGAAGACACAGCGCTCGGTTAGACTGTGAAATGTTTTTGTTAGCGACTTGGCGCGCCGCTCGGTGCAGTTCACATCAAAGTATCATAACCCTATCTGTGCTCCCATCTATGTTTGCCTCCACACATTAATTTTTATTGCAGAGATGGTGAGCAGGCACCTGCCTTGATTCTCGTTGGTTTTCTCAATCCAAGCTGAATTATTCAGTCTTGCGTTCAGCCACTTTTTGACATTTGAGATTTATGGCCCACGTGGGTTTTTGGGCAAGGCGATGCAGTTCAATATCCCCCCGCTCGGCACGAAGATGAATCCAAATATCACTGTTTGCCTCCGTTGCTGCTCCAGTATTGATTGTCTAATGCTGTAAACCTTGACTAATGCCCTCACCCAACACGTTAGCGAGCGGCGGTCCTCTGCGGCGGCGCATCACTTTAGCTCTAAACATTTGCCATCGCTCTTCGCCGTGACTCCCGCTTCATTTCCCTAGCACTCGGAACATCTGAGGGTTTTTCTTTCGTCTCATCGTATGTGGCAAAGGACCCGAGCAGAGGCTGGTTCCCTCTCTGTGAGGGCCTGTCAGACCCGATAAGGCAAATTGCTGGTGTCTGTGCTTCAGTCGTGTCCTCCTGGCCCTTCTTTCTTCCTTACAAGTGGATATGACTCCCCATCAATCTGCGGCTTGTCTCAAACCGGAGCTTCGCGCTCTTTCTCCGGACGCCTCCAGAGTTCGGCGTTTCGCCGCGTTTCAGAGCGGAGCTACTGTACCGTCGACGCACGTGTTGCATTTTAAGCAGCGGAGAGGTTTTCCTGCCGGCGGTTCAGCCCGGATCGGGATCAGTGGGAGTCTGGGTGGCATCTCGGAGGATGACACAGTGCAAAGGAGAACAAAGAAAGACAGGGTGCAATTAAGACACACTCTGGCTCCTCCTCTGCCGAGCGCTGCACCCTCTATGTGTCACCAAGGTGACATTGCTCAGGGCGCTCCACTTTTTATCAGGTGCAGACGCCCGGCTGTGCATTGGTGCCATTAATCATTTCGGGAGCTGTGATGTCGACATTAAAGCATTTTTCCCACGACATGACTCAAATTAGCCTTTGATCAAACAAATTATGACTTTCAGTCATGTTTCTAAAGGGATGAATCTGTTCCGTTTCCAGCGATGGTGAAAAATGATCAGTTCTGTTCGAAATGAGTGGGAGACGCTTCAGCCAGCTGTTTTCTGTAACACTTTATCCAACTTCAGGTCGCAGTGCAGCCCAAAGGTCACACCTGACACACACACACACAAATCCATCCAACAATTTACCATGTTAGTCATTTTACAAACATTCTCACCAGTTTAAGGACCCTATTTAGGCCCCGTTTATACAACGTTTTCAAAACGTTGCCGTGTAAAAGGCACCTTCATCGTAACTGCATGGTTTTGCTCTTTGGAGGAAAACCACAGCATCTGAAAAAAAAAAGGCTTGAATACACAGAGAGAACATGCAAACTCCAAACAGGAAGGACAGCGTGTCAGAGATGAAACTCTGTTGGCTGTTCTGCTTCCACACGGCGCAGCCTGAGTACAGTTTGGAAAAATACCTTCATGCTTTCTCTTCTTACATTTCATTTTATAATCCATGACCTTCACGCTTGCTGCTCGTCTCATTCTCTGTTATTTATATGTAATTATAATCTCCTATTCAAATTGTTCTCAGTCATTTTTTGTTCATCCTTGAGCAATCTAACGTCACCATTGGAGTCTGACTGTTTGTGTGTGTGAGTGTGTGTTAGTGCTGCGAGCGCCCGCTGACATGCAGTTACATTACATTATGTTCCTCCTGCTCGTTGGAGGGAACGGCATCGGAGTGATCTTGGAGCAAGAGAGACAACAGATTCTCAGACTTTCTAAAAAGCCTTTTTTTTCCCCCCTCCATGCCAAGTGAAAACAGTGAGTTCACTCCTTCACTAACTTCTATCCAAGTTTCAAACCCGCCTCCACACATTCATTTGCTAATCAATGAGCAGACACATCCCTAACGGCTGATCCTTTCAGCTGCCACGCTAAGACTTTGACTTGAAGTCTCCTCTGCAAAATCTGTCGAGGGGGCACCAGTTTGTCTCATACTGTGCAGGAAGACCCGACTTCGCCAAATTCCATAAGTTGCATTTCAACTTGTGTCACGTAACAACTGTAGCTGGATCCTGTCCACGGGAAAAAAAGTTTTGTCTACACTTTTCAGTAGTTTTTTTTTTTAGTCCAAACTCTGAGCGGAGGGAAGTGAAAGTGGAAAATACTTATGAATACATGTTTATAGACTTCAAAGCCTGGACACTGCAGGAGTCCCCGGTCATCAGCCCGGGGCAGGAGACAGTCAGAAGCCAAACTGCCATCAGTACAGCTCTCCAGCTGAGACGTCACAAGCCTGATCCTTCGCAACAGTCATCAGCAGTAATGTGTCATGACCAAAGTGTCCTTCAGGGAAGAAGGCTCCGGCTTAATCTGCTCGCTCACTCCGAGCCGGCGGCAAAATCAAAGGGAAAGAGCGAAGAGTTCACACTAAGTAGGGGGTCGGCGATGATTGATACGTGTATTTAATGCTCTCTAATAGCTTACTGTGGAAAAAGAAATCTTGTGTACAGTTGTGAACTGTGGTGTAAACAGAAAGAACCAGAGTGCCTCCAGAAAATGAGGTTTTTTTTTGTGTGTGTGTGTGTGAACCGAGCGTCAGCTAAATTCAGACGTCGCTGTAGAGCCGCAGCTGATCCATGTCCTACACACCGCATTACATCCTGGATATTAAAAACGTCTTTGTCTTCACAGAGAATGTTAACGAGATGCTACACAAACAGACATTGAAATTCTGCTCAGATTACGCAGCTTAGTTGTTATTTGTAGCGATGTTCCTGGGTGCAGCTCCAGCCTCTCCGCTCGCTGAGCGTTTTCATCACGCTGCGTGTTTCATTCTGTGAGCTGGCGCATGGATCACGGTTCAATTAAAGTCCCAAGGTCGCGCGTTTGATGGCGTCACACATAAAGCCTTCCCACGGACCTATTTGTCTTTGTTAGAGGCTCATGTATAATGCCCCCGGATACAAAAGACGGATTGGTCCGATCGTCTCGTCAAGAGTCTCGCCAGACCGCGCCCGCATCTGAATTCGCCCTTCAATCAATTAAATCACTGAAAGGAACTAATCAGAGGAGGGACGGGCGGCACAGCGGCACGCCGGATGGAACATACATGGAGGTTTGTGGCGGCTCGCGGTGCCACGCTGTGCGGGAACGACATTATGTGGACATTCACTGGTGTCATGGATCCACTAATTAGGACAGAGGCGGTGCGAATTCACACAAGTTGTTGGATGTGAATAATTAAGTGCTTCCAGCATGTACTCCTTCCCTTTGATGTGGGTTTTTTTCCCCTCCTTTGAAGAGTCTCACTATATCAGCATCCCCCTAAAAAGTCAGTTCTATCTTCTTCTTGTTAAAATATTAATCTGTAGTGACTCACCAAATTCGGTGAGTCCTCAGTGAAATGTGGGGAGAGGTACACAGCACTGTATTTATGTTTACCGCCTCTCTGTGACTTGGGGAAAACAGCTCACCGGCAAGTTAAAAGAACATATTTTATACATAAAATATACCTCGGCTACACGGAGGATTTCCAGGAATCCGCTGAAGCCGCTCGGTAATATTGCGCACGGCACTCCGGTGTTCAGAGGCATCAGCTCGGCTCATTTCGTGCGTGCCACCTCCGCTACCTTCACTAATGAAATCACATCATTGTCTTGGCTGCAGCCAGGAAAACACGAAGTGTGCAAATCAAGACGTGTCACTTTATTTTAAAGACATGCACGACGTGCGCCGGGAGCAGCTTCAAGAGGCTGCTCACGTCTCCGCTCATGTATAGACTGAAAGGATCTATAATTTTAATCTCTCGGTAAAAAAGTGTTGAATGTTTTCCTTGATAAGAGATGGGTGATAGCAACTACCCATATATATTCCATACCACTCTATCGAGAGATGATCCCAGTTTGCAGTGGGTGAAGGCACGGCAGACTCTGGTTTAGGTCATCACACATCAAACGCACATCACATCCCCACATGTGATCAATTCAAAGTCGAACCAGGCTAAACGCATGTGTTCAGACTGCAAGAAGCCCCAATACCGCTGGGTAGCAACTAGCCAGAGACACAAAAATGCTGAAAAATCCACAAATTAGCATCAACATCCACTCACAATTAGACAGAAATCTGCATCCACAGCAGTTCCTCTGAGTATAAATTAAATTTGCTGTCTTCAGTTTACAAGAATAGTGTAATTTCTTATCCACAAACCTCTAAATCAGGGGCGTCAAAGTCAGCTTATTTCATACAGCCAGTCCGGTGTCACTGGAAAGATAGTGCCATATTAACCTATACATTTGGCACCGAAAGATCTTTTGGTGCAAAAGGCAGTAAATTGTCAAAAAACGGTTGCAGTATACCTGTTTTCACAAACACACTCTGGCAGCATGGCTTTGAAGCTAACGCTAGTTAGCTAGCTTTCCTGGTAGCATCACCGACATCTTGACTTGACTCTCTTGTGTTGTGTTGTGTTGTGTTGTGTTGTGTTGAATCCACTACTTTGAAGAAATTTGTTTAAAAAAAAAAAAGACATGTGACATCCTGCTGCACGCCGCCAAACGTAAACAGTTAAAACTGAGAATTCGAACCTCACTGTGGTCAGACCGCTCACATAAAACGGCCAGTAAATCTACTTCATAACTCTGTGGTTATAATTCCTGAGTTTCTATGAAAACTATGAGTTTTAAACTTTTCGCCGCAACACAACTTTAAAAACTCAATAGATGCGTGCCGGATAGCCGATTTCACACTGGCTCCTCAGTATAAATGAAAACTGCTGTATTCCATTTACAAGAACAATGTAATTTCACATCCACAGGCAACGCTGTGGCAAAGACACGCCGAATGTAGCTGTGTCTGGAAAATCAATTCTCAGAGTCTCATCGAAAGACTCGCCATTACGACCCGAAAGCAGCGTCTCCCTCTAACTTCCACTCCTGAAAACAATTAGAAATTCCAACACAACAGACAGTAATGCTGCTTTTAGTGGCTCCAGTGTGTGTAATTCCTGATCTGGGATGATGCAGCCTTCCGGTCATTCACAACATTAGCAGTGAGACGACAGTGTTTTCTAGTGCGAGCCCTTTACCGTCATGAATATTCATAACATGTCACTTTTGATTCACGAGAACAATCAGCTCCAAACTCACTCTGTGCAGAACTTCTAAGTTCTGTGAAAACACTGTTCGGGCTTGGAGGAGAGGATGCTTTATCACCTGGATGTCTGAGGTCAAAGGTCACTGGAAAGCAGCCGGAAAAGGTTGTCGTCCACCTTTATCGGAACGCTCACATGTGAGCCAGATCAGTGTTCTGGGTTCTGTGCTGTTTGTGCTGAATAATTTGAGCGTTTCATCACAGGGACACGGCTGCCGCGTGTTTCTGTTTGAATTGTGTTTCCTTGTTTTATCTGGGTCTGCTTTATCTTCTGTGGAGAGACTCTCCCTTTACGCGAATCTCCAGAGACCTCCCGGTTAAATAAAGGATAAATAATGAGCTCGGCTCCGTGCTGCCACTGACAAACACCCGTCACAGGCTCACACCTGCAAATAACTGTTTGTTTTTCCTCCTTCTCAGGGATTCTGTACAAAGGCAGCGGGGAGAACCAGTTCATCTCCCTGCAGCCCCCGGTGATTTCCACCGTCATGGGGAACGGGCGGCGCCGGAGCATCTCCTGTCCCAGCTGTAACGGCCAGGCCCAGGGCAACAAGCTGCTGGCCCCGGTGGCGCTGGCCTGGGGCATCGACGGCAGTCTGTACGTCGGGGACTTCAACTACATCCGCCGCATCTACCCGTCCGGGAATGTGACCAGCATCATGGAGCTCAGGTAGGACCGTCTGCGTCCCGGGGCTGGACGCCGCTTTCTTCATGTCATGAATGTGATCGTCTGCGTTATCACCAGAGTCCAACAGTCCTGAGAGCTACAGGGTTGGTGTATTTAAGTATTTCTGGCATGTTTTTATGTTCTTAAGTCTTTTATCTGTGTGTTTTTATAATTTCTGTATTTAATAATAAATAAGCTGATGGTTTTGGAGTCATTCTTAAGTCCCGTTAGTCCCCGGTGGTCTGGATTGTCCTGTTGGTCTCTGTTGGTTCCCTGTTGGTCCTATCAGTCTTCTGGTCCTGTTGCTCCCTGGTGGTCCTGGCAGTCCTGCAGGTCATTTCCATATCCACTGTTCCACATGAAGGGGCCCAGATGAACGTCCTGCTGGACACTCATCCTCTCCCCTCGTCAGAACTGTGAACCGGTTCCTGGATCCGTCTCCGTAACGAGGACCGGCATCCTGTCTTCAGCCTGTAATTGGGATGATTTACGCGTCGTGCCAACTTGGCTCCTCTCAGCGCCCGTCCTCATTCGGCCAGTTGGCTGCTTTCAGAGGGGCAGATGTTGATTAAATGTACGTCGCGCCGTCGTCTCCCGCGAGCCGCATACACGACAAACATACGAACGCTGTCTGCGAGGGTCAAAGGTCGCCGCGGAGCTGGCAGGTAGCTGTACGTTAGTTCATCTGGAAGTCGTTCAAATCAGGAACTTTCCCTGAAATGATTGGAGAAAACAGCAGATTTTCCTCCGTCTCGGATGTCTGCTGGCGCCGCGGCTCGGAATCGAACATGGGAGGATTCCTCTGACGGCGGGCGCAGCGGGACTGTATGGATCGGCTGCAGGCTCAGCAACCTGTACCAGATAAATAACATTTTTCTAAAACACAGTTTATGATTCCAAACACGGAGGAGCAAAACAAAAAAAAAAACAAAAAAAAATACCCCAATGAGGACTCGAGTGAGCGAAAGAGAATCCGTGCCGACAGAAAAAAAAGCTCACGTTTTGGAACAGAGACACAAAGCAGTGGTGCGAGTTTTCCAACATGATGGGCAACAAACTGCAATGCTTAGAGTATTGTTCTCCGTGTTCTCCATTCTTAATGTTGAGAGTGTGTTGTTCTCTGCAGCGTGTGTGTGGTTTCATTACCGAAACAGTCAACAGCGCCAACTAGTGGTCCAACCTGCTGCCTGCGTCATTTTCAATACCTTCCCTAAACAAGCATCGTTTTCAAAACGTCGCTGCATGAACACGAAACTTTTCTGAAACTAAAATGTAAATATTACACATTTTTACAAGACCTAAAACTGAATAAATGAATAAATTCAATTTATACTGTAAGTCCAATATTTACTTTGCTCGGAGGCTAAATGTGCTTAAAATAAACTTCACCCTTTATTGATTCAGTGACCGGGAGGAAGGCCTCCTGTGGCCCCGCCGACCTCCAGGCGACCTTTAGCTGACCCCCAGCTGACCCCGTCTGGCACGACGTCTCTGTTTCGGTTCTGGTTTCGGCGGTCAGGGTAGAAGATGGAGAATCAAACTGGGAAGCAGTGGCGGGACGGGGGATTGGAAAGAGGGGGGGCAGAGGGGGTGGAGGAGGGAAGGGAGGGGTGGGGGGGCAGAGGGGGTGGGGGGGTGGCACTGCATGATTTCCTCTCTGTGAGCTGCAACTCTGCTGCAGCTCCACCTCTCCACTTTGTGTCAAACACACTGCCACCGCCTGTGTGTGTGTGTGTGTGTGTGTGTGTGTGTGTGTGTGTGTGTGTGTGTGTGTGTGTGTGTGTGTCCTGTCTGCTGTTGTTTCCCTCTTCAAGGGGACCCACTTTGACTTTCAGCTGTTTGTTTTTCTCCAGCAGGCTCAGTCGTTGAAGGAAACAGACTTTCTTTTTCTTTTCTTTTTTTTTTCTTCCTAGCTAAATTTTTTAACTCCTCGTCGAGTCGATGAGCAATGGCACGAGGAAGATAATAAAAAGGCATTTAGCGAGCAAACAAGGCGAGCCTATAATTCACCGCGGTGACATAAACACCTCAAAACAACCTTGAGAAGAAGAAGAAGTGTCCCTTTCAAGATGTGTGGCTCTGACTCTGTCTTTCTGCTCTTTTCCTGCTCGCCGTGTGGCAGAAATAAAGACTTTAGACACAGGTAGGTGTTTCACCTTTCTCTGCATCACTGTCCTCTTGAACAAAGTGTTAAACCCTCCCGTTTAGACCCACCGTCGTTTTACGTTCAACAAGAGGAAGACGCGCCGGAGCAGAAACGGCCTTCGCAGATTTAAATCCGTCTGTAAAAATGCACAAGAAAAGCTGTTTGCGCGTGATTATACATACATCGCAGTCCAAAGCAACGGCGCGACAATAACCGGCATCATTGTGAAGCTCGTAATTACATTTCCAGTGACGGCGTTCGGCAGATGTTCTCCTCCGGAGGGGCTCACACAACTGCTTTGCATTCGCCGTTCAGATGACGGCATTGTATCAGATGAAGATGCGCATCGGCGGCAATTAGACCGTTTCAGTGATTAACTTGACCGTAAGTGCCAGAGGTGATCGGGGAAAGTAAGCCGGAGTCACTTCATCAAGCCGGCTGGCGGCGGACGCCTCCGGTGCGGGATATGGATATGTGGATGTAAACTATAAACTCATTATCTGGATTGAGCCGCACATATTCTGTTTCTGCTGATCTGCCACTCGAGATGCTCAGCCGCATGAACATAATCCATATTTACAGCTACGGCGGGGGACTCAGGTAATAGAAAACTCATTTACTGTTATAAATAAGTGCAAATAAAGGCAAGTAATCTGCTGTTTAGGCTAATATGGTGAAGAGGCAAAGCAGTGGATGATCCCAATCCTTCATGGATCACACAGATATGGCTTAATATAATAATCCACTTTGTTTCTCTGTGTGTTTACTTTTTAATCCATTAATTTAAATAATAAATCTATTTTGCTTTTTACTCCATATATGCAAATATGTTCTTAAAAGTTCCCTTTAAACCAGTGGTGCCCAACATAAGACGCATAAGTCAAAACTTGTGTGGAGATTGTGGTTATTCTCAGTAGTAATTGTCTGGTTTTGTGAAAAAATTAACTTTTTTTTATCATGTATGCTCTGCTCCTAAACAGGGAAACGCTTTCAAATTGGAATTTAAAGATTATTTTGGCTCTGTTTTTCCGGTCTGCCCCCTCGAGGATGAAATTGAGCTGAACGTTGGTTGAAAACACTGGTTTAAACAGTCATACATTTAGTAGTAAACATATTATTTTATAATACAAATACAGTGATACAGTTACACTTGAATTATTAGGTGGCAGTTAAACTGCCTGCCTGCCTCTCTGCGGCTTCCCAGAAACACTCTTTGCTGTGTTCCTGTTCAATCGGGCTGCGTCTCGGGCGCAGAGGCGTCCGCGCGCTTTCAGGGCGGCGGGAGGGAAAAGGGTTACCTCCTCGTGTCTGACTTCACCGCTCCTTTATTGGGAGTTGATGGCGGTTTCCCATTTTGGGCATTTACTTTGACTCATAATAGCTGTCAGATTTTATGACTCCATCTTTATCATTTTACAAAGACGTTTCATTGCCACATTTATTTTGCCGTCACATTATCTACTCCCAGAGCTGGCCGGTATTGAGTGAGGTACCATTAAGCCGGAGTACAACCGCACAAGCCGTGTTTACGACTGCGCTGTAAAGCCCGCTATTTTTCATGTTTACTGCCTCTGTTTTGAGCTTTTTAATGATACTTAAGTACCTGCTATGCATCAACTCTGCCTTCGTTTAGTAGTTTTTAAATATCTGAAGTTTGTCCAAATGTGAAATTAGAGTCTTAATTAGGTTTTTTGTTTTTTTTTTTTAATTAAGCCTACACATTCGTCAAGCATGTAAAGTGTCTCTTAATTTGGACCTTATTTGCTCTTTAATCTGTCAGAAGTTGGTGGAAAACAGCCGCGAATTAACAACAAAGTCTCATTATTTGGGATTAAAATGGCCCTCGAACCGGGGATAATCTCACCGTGAGGCGAGGGGGCGAACCACTGCACCGCCACCTCCGCAAGAGCCAGTCAAAACACTGCAGCGAAGCAGACGCCATTAGCCACCGCGCTTTGTTAACATAAGCCAGTCATCGCGGTGATTCCCGACGCGCCGAGGCCGCGGGGGAGCGGTAACAAATGAAACCGTCCGGCGCACCAAGTCGTCATTTCTGTTTTGTAAACTGGAGCCCCCGCCGCACCGCTGTCCTCTTCTTATAAATCTAGAGTTTCAAGAAATCGCTGTTTTCTCCGTTTCCCCCCCAAAGGCTCTGAACTTCTTATTTATTTTTTTTTCCAGGGCGACAGAAATCCCTCACACAGCCTCTCACTTTAACATCACTCCTCACTTCCTTCTCCGCTTCATTATCCCCCGAACATGACAACATTTGCTCCTCATGTAAACTTGATAATGAGGTTTATTTTTCACGGGAAACGCTTAATTGGAAAATTTATATTGTGCGTTGCGGAAATAAGATTCTTAATGACGGTTTAAATGGGAGGAAGACGACCTGAGTGACTGCTGGTTTCGACTGGAATTGAAAAAGACGCGAGCCCGAAGCAGCCTGTCTAATGTCGCCTCAGCCGCAGAAAGCATGATCGAATGTTAGCTTTTGCTTTTAAATTTCGCTGTGAATACCCCGAGAGTGGTTTTTTTTTTCTCTCCGGAGTGTTTTCCATCCTGACACCTTTTGAGAGTCTTCCTCGCTGTTGAACCGTAATGAAATCTGTTCTCTATGATGTTCTTAAGCGCCGAGTGTTTTTTTTTTGTTCAGATGGAAAATGAGCTGCACTTCATCAGAGTTCACTCAGGGTTTACGGGTGGATAGTTTTCACTTTCACACGTTAGATCGGGGGTGTCCAACATAAGGCCCGTGGGCCGAAATAGGCCCGCGAGAGGCTTTGATCTGGACGAACAGACAAAACACTTTTTTTTCTGAACTTAAATGGCTCGTTTTTCCAGAATATAGACACCATTGTGTATATTTTATGCCACAAAATTTGGCTGTAAAATGTGTTTGGCACCCCTAAATCAGATTATATCAGTCAGGTTATAATAAAACACTTTCTGTCGACCCGTGCTTTAACCAAGTCATCGTCCCGAACACAGCAACAACCCGGCGCACCGGTACTACCTGGCCACCGACCCGGTGACCGGACAGCTGTACGTATCAGACACCAACTCCAGGCGGATCTACAAACCCAGAACCATGAGCGGCACCAAGGACCTGCAGTCCAACGCCGAGGTGGTGGCGGGGACGGGCGACCACTGCCTGCCCTTCGACGAGAACCACTGCGGCGACGGCGGCAAAGCCCCGGAGGCCTCGCTCACCGGACCCAAAGGTACGGCTCCACTCTGATGACTAACCCTATAATCGCATTTCAGAGGGAGTAAATAAGACATTCCGACTGTGTCACAGTTAAAGATTGTTAAAATGAGCAAGTTACCAAACTACAAAAGACACAAATCTCCAAATCTGGCATATTTAAGCGTCTTTTCTACTTATTATTTGACTCATAGAGGCTTTTTTTCCAGAACAAGACATGTAAAAATGAACCTTTCCAACAGCAGATTCCCGCTACGCTCAACCTGTTGTCCACATTCAAACTGAACATTTGTGGCATGATTGCTCACTTTTCCATAACTTTCATCTTCTGGAAGAAAAAGGCAAGGATGAATTGTTTTACGCTAGTTGTTGCCCGCTCTTGAATGCCAACTGTAATAGCTCAGCTTCAGATGGGTGATTAAGGCTTGAGTGAAGGCAATCTGAGGGAGCGCCTCTAATGATGGAGTGGGTGGAAGCCGAGACCGGAGAAGAAACAGCAGATGGCCGCTCTTTTTTTTTTTCTTCTTTTTTTCTTTTTTCTTCCTCTCAGACATTTGCTGAACTCTGCTCAAATGTGACACTTTTCATCTGTCTGAGAATCTCAGACTGTCAAATAGCCAGCTCCCAAGGATTCACCGCGGGCTCCCCGGGCTCGTCAATGTTTTAGCAGAAAGCAATCTTGTGCAGACCTAGCCACAGGTCAAACCGAACCACTCACCTTCCATCCAGGCTTTTAAAGACTTCAATGAAGAAGAAATCTCACAGAAGTGAAGTTATTGGCATTTTCCAGGACATTTTAATTCATTCAAAATCTGAAGAGCAATCACTGACTGCAGAGCTACAGGGTGAGGAGCTCTCCGAGTCTAAAAAAAGAGAAGGCGGAAGATGTAAAAACCGAAGTGAGGGCTGATAAACAGTCTCCCTGTGGTGAGGCGTGACTGAATTCCCATTGGTGCGGGTCTCTATTAGTGACACGGAGAGTGATGTGAAGGCTGCCGTGCCCCCTTTAATGTATATTTTCCCCGTGTGGGACAAATGGCTGCAGCGGCGGCGGCGGCGGCAGCACCGCCGCACCGGCTCGGCCTCAACTTAGAAATCTGTGCCGACTCTCAATCACCAGGACAATTTAGTCCACAGTTTGTCACCAAGGCAACTGCCCGTCTTTCACCTCCCTCCTGTTAACGTGTGCAAAGCTGTCATTTTCATTCTCTTGCTTATTTATTTCTCAAACGGTGTGCGAGATTGTTGGTGATTGCAGACTCCCCCCCCCCCACCCAAAAAAAAAAAAAAAATCCCCTCAAAGCAAACGCTGGCTGACTCCCGAGGTCCTTCTGAGACGGGGAGGGTCACAAGATAAGCCAAGTGCATATATACCGTATGAATACAGCCTTTCCCACTTCTGCCTGAGAAATTATTTAATAGCAGAAAAGCAGCCAGTGAATTATTGATGGCTGTGCTTTTTGCAGTGACCTGAATAATGGGAAGGCAAGCTTGACACATGTATCCATCGTGTTCTGTCCACTGAGTCATGCAAGCAGAGATGCAGCATCTCTTTCAGGTTTTCCCGTCACCACAAGCCTTTCTTCCTCCTCCTCCTCTCCCCTTCTTTTTGCCCCTTTTCTCCTCGTCCCCCTCCCCACCTCCACCCGCCTCCAACAGGCATCGCCGTGGACAAGAACGGGCTGATTTATTTCGTGGACGGCACCACCATCAGGAAGGTGGACCAGAACGGCATCCTGTCCACCTTCCTGGGCTCTAACGACCTGACGTCGGCGCGACCCCTGACCTGCGACAACAGCATGGACATCAATCAGGTGCTTTGAACACAAACAGCTGCCAGCGCGGCGGCGGCGGCGGCGGGTGTGGCGGTGCCGCCGTGCGCCCCCACCCTCTGTGACCCCTCCAGCCTGGCGGAGGTCTAAAGCCACGCTCCACATGCTGGAGACGGCAGATTTACACAAATAATGTGAGAGCTGGGAGGGAATCATGTTATTTAACGAGGGATGGAGGGTCCAGACTTGTCAAACATAGGGCCTGCGGGCCAAAACCGGCCGGCCAACTGAATAGTAAAAAATGTAAAGAGAACATAGTCGTTATTTTCTGTTGTAACTGTTTGGATTTGTGAAAATACTGACATTTCCCCCTTTCATTTCTCTCTGTGACTTTTTAAGAACCAGTTCTCCACAAACCACACTCACACACTTTGCAGTCATGAGCAGTTGGATGAATTTTTTTTTTAATTATATATATATATTATTATTTTTAAGAGAGCAACACAAGTGCGTCCTTTTTTTTAATTTAACTCGGCCATTTTTGTGAATATTAAGAGTCGCCACACTCCTTTTTGCATGCTGCTCGCTCGGCCTGAAACCTCCTGCAATTAAATTTGAAATTGCAAAAACTGATCTCTTTCCGGGACTTTAAATAATTGCTGTAGAAGCAGCGCGCTGTCTTCTGGCTGCTAATATTTGATAGTACTGTGAAATCTGTGTGTTTTTGAAGGAGTTAAAGTTGTGTTACTTGCTCTGAGGTCGTAGATGTTATCTTTAAATTTATCCCTATCAGTAATTTACTTTTCTTATTTTTAGCTTTTTTTTCTCTGCTGATTCTGCTGCGGCATCGATGCTCATATTAGTTAGTTTGAAATGGTGGAAAAGAGATTGTTAATGCCTATTTCCTGTTTAATTAAATATGAAATAGAAAATAGCAATTTAGTCGATCTGGACCGAGGAAGAAGTGTCTCTGCATGAGTGACTCAGTGAGGAAACAACATAGCGCTTACAGTTTTTTTTTTTTTTTTCTTTCTTTTTTTTTGCTCTCAGCTCAACAAGAGCAAAGCATTTTCTCTGGAAGTACAGCAGGGAAAAAATATGTGCTGGAAGGAGGATGTGATTTTGTAGGAAGTGGAGACATGAAGTGTTTATTGAGGAGATGAGTTTTCAGGTCACGGCAGATGATATGGAGGGAAGAATAATTACTCAGTTTGGGGGGGCTTGTTTTGATGTAGCTGGAGCTGAATTAGTGTTCAGTGTTCCACTAGAAATTCTCCAGGATTGAGGACACTTACACCCGACATGATAATGAAGCGGCGCCGCTTCCGCCGCTCTACCTGGAGATGGCCGGCTTTGTCCCGCAGAATTCACTCTGCGCCGGCGACATGAAAGCGGCGGCGGCGGCGGCTCGTATGAATTAGGCTTTGTGGCATTTGAATACTCGCATCGGCACTTAGCATCGGCAGGTAGCTAAAAGGTTAGCATTCGCGCTTGGTGCATCCCTCATTAAGATCGTCCCCCAAACAGAAGCTTATCTCATGAAAATGGACGTCTTCCTCACATCAGCGCCGACTGAATTCTGAAGCCGCGGAGACGAAAACTGCAGGAAGATCGGCTTTTTTCCCCTCACCTCCTGTGTTTGTGCAGCAGACAAAAAGTGTTTTTGTCGTTTTTTTAACTAAGCAATTTACATTTTAATTAGATTTCTAACGTTTTAATGCAGATCGGCTTGCAGAAAGGAAAAAAGCGTGCAAGACTACAAACAAAATGCTGCGAAAGTAGATGTGAACGACCGCAGGAGTCACGACGGGATGACCCCAAAAACTGGGAAACTTTTCCTATGGAGACGCTCGGTACGAGTGGAAACGCCGACGAGCTGCAGGAATTAGAGGCTGCTTTTGACAGCATGAGGATATTTCTAATGTAAACAGCAGAGAAAGCAGTCGGTGTTTGTGTCCGTGTGTGTGTGTGTGTGTGTGTGTGTGTGTGTGTGTGTGTGTGTGTGTGTGTGTGTGTGGGCGGTGAACATGAAGGCAGCGAACATTAGAGAACACCAAGACAAAGGATTAAGCTCGTCACGTTTTGCTAATTAACGAAGTCATTTGGTTGGAGCCAGTAAAGGCCTGTGTTGGAGGGACCGTGTGATCCTCGGGCGTCCAAACCACAGAACTGGCTCAGTGCGTTTTAACTGGTGGCAGCGTGTTTTATTAGAAATCACCCTGTGGAAAAGCGCGATTGTGGAGTGTTTTGACAGTCTTAATGACACGGCTACGTGTTTGAGGCCTGACCGCTCCAATAAGAGTTTTATTCACTGTCACATTTCTGAGAAGCAGATTGTAAAGACCGGCCAGGGTTGTAGTTTTGGATCATAACATATACTTAGTATTTTTCTTCCAAGACGTGGTTAATGTGACTGTCATTTTCAGTTTGCGAATATTTTCTTTATTTTATTTGCTACTTCTACTCGGTCATTCGCTGCTGAGTTTCTTATTGCGTTTGAATTACAAGGTCGAACAGAGCAAATGGAATGCGAGGAAAATAAAAGATAAGGGGGAAAAAAAAGGACTGCAAAAATCAACACAGCAAGAAATGAGCTGATTCTTTCTTCTTTTCCCTTTGAAAAGGTGTACAGATCGCCCATAACATTGTACTGGATATTGGATTATCTCTTAACGTTGTAGAGTATAGTGATAACAATATGATTTCTGATACACAGAAGAACTTGCGTGTACGATGTTAATGTCTCTGTGTCTCTAAATAATTGTGTTCTTTCTCTGGTCTCTAATTTATACAGCTCTTAATTATGGATTTTATTATTTTGTGCTTCTGATTTCTGACCTCTGCCCGCAAGGTATGAAATTATTTGGGCTGCAAATTGAACAATCACACAATTTTTGTGGCTTATAGGCAACTAAGCACAGCTTTTTTTAAAAAAAAAAATCCTGTCGTTTTGAATTTGATATTAGTTGAAAATCTGGTTTATAGCAGTAGAGTCGGTCCATCGGGTTTTGTTCAGCCTTCGTGGGTGATGTGAGCAGCTCTGAATGTCTCTTTAGCATTGCACCTGTTGGTGAGTGAGATATATTCTGCACCGAGTTAATGTTTTGTCTTCAAGGTTTATGGATTAAAGGCGGTGGAAATTGCCATGTTTATGGATTTGTACAGCTTTAAAAAAGGGTTATTTTGTGATGGCTAGACGCCTGAGTCAAACTTGTCCAAAAGTGCAGCTCGCCTGGTTTGTTCTGTGCGTATCAGAAGTGGTCAAAGGAAAGAAAATGATATCAGGGTCATAGACTGCCAAGGCTCATTGAGGCGGACTCTGTCTGCCTCGATTTCAACAGAAGAGTCTGCAGAAGTTAATACAGGTTCGGATCGAAAGGTGTCTGAATACACTGCACTGTGGGGTTTTTTTCCCCAAAGTTTGGGAAGCTTTAGTAAAGGAAGGCAAAACAATCCTGCACAACTCCAGTGTAGTTTAAATAGAAATATGGCTTATGGAATGAAAAAGCTTCTTCATTTTTTCTCTACTGATCTTAGATTACATGCATGATGCAGATTTTAAGTGTTTTTGTGGTTTATTGAAATTGGAAATCAAGTATAATGGCCTGTCAAAGGGTGTGTAGATTCAAAAATGCCCGTTTTGGACACCACGTCTTTCTCATTTCTGCAACTTTCTACAATCCAGCATTCATATGGAGCCGTGTGGAGGAATTGTTCATTTTAGATTCAATTCTTGGCCCACTGCCAGTCTGTAAATGTGACGGGAAATGTGCACTTCCTCTGACCTCTCTCCATGCTGGCCGGCGGCGTTGGCACTCACCCGCTGCCGTCCTGTGTTTCAGGTGATTTTGGAGTGGCCCACCGACCTCGCGGTCAGCCCCATGGACAACTCGCTGTATGTCCTGGACAACAACATTGTGCTGCGCATCACGGAGAACGGTCAAGTGAGCATCGCGGCCGGCCGACCCGTCCACTGTCCTCTGGCTGGCCTGGAGCGTGGCGTCGCCGGCGGCCAGAGGGCTCAGTTGACCCCTCTGGAATCCGCCGTTTCCATTTCCATATCCTACCACGGAGCCATCTACATAGCGGAGACGGATGAGAGGAAGATGAGCAGGATCCGGAAGGTTTCCGTGGATGGCGAGATAACGCATTTGGCCGGGGCCCCCTCCGACTGCGACTGCAAGAACGACGCCAACTGCGACTGTTACCAGACAGGCGACGGCTACGCCAAAGACGCCAGGCTCAACGCGCCGTCTTCTTTGGTGGCGGCTCCGGATGGAACCCTCTACGTGGCGGACCTCGGCAACATCCGAATCCGGGCCATCTCCAGAAACGGGCCGACGCTGATTTCCAGCACCTACGAGGTAGCCTCTCCGGACGCCCAGGAGCTGTACGTGTTCGACAGCAACGGCACCCACCAGCACACGGCCAGCCTGCTCACCGGCGACCTGAAGTTCAGCTTCAGCTACAGCACGGAGAACGACATCACCGCCGTCACCGACAGCAGCGGGAACACCCTCAGGATCCGCAGGGACCCCAATCGCATGCCGGTGCGGATCGTCGCCCCCGACAACCAGGTCATCTGGCTGACCATGGGCACCAACGGCGGGCTGAAGACCCTGACGGCTCAGGGTCAGGAGCTGGTGCTGCTCACCTACCACGGCAACAACGGCCTGCTGGCCACCAAGACGTCAGAGATCGGCTGGACCACTTTCTACGAGTGAGTACGGCAGCGCCCGACAAGATAGGCCCATTAATATCTTTTAGCTTGATTTACAAGTTACTCAGGCCTCGTGAATCTGCAGAAAGCCCACAATGGCAATTAAAACACACCTCCTACTTTGTGCATCCTAATAAAAACTGTGTAAACAAAAGTGCTTTGCGCTCTGGCAGAAAAAGCTATTTATTTAGGGATTTAAAAAAATATATTCCCCGATTCTCAGGGATGAGAATAAGGTATTAGAATCCCCGTAGTTGAAAGATTTAATAAACAAATTCTTTGAGCTCATTTCCCTCTACCTCAGTAATAGTTTTATAAAGTAAAAGCCGGAATTAGGAGGTGCTGAGACAGAAATGTTTGCTGCAAACGTGTGATCCCGTACGTGCGCTTTCAAGTCTCAGTTTACTCTATAATTGGTAACCACACATACCTGCAAACCGCTTCAGGGTGCACATTTAATTGAAACCTAATTATAAAATGTGCCTCAGATCTTTAAAGTAGCCTAGTTTGACTTTATTAACTTGATGTTCATAAAGTATGTTACGTTTCTCTTTTTATTTTTTAATGAAGTGTGCATCATGTCTTGGCTTATTTTCAACAGCTCTGCTCAAGATGACAAAATTGAACGCTCGGTTTTTTTTTGTAAAGGCAGATTCAAGGCCCGTTTACGTGTGTCCGCTTCCACGACGGCGTTGTTGTTTCCGACTGTGTCTCCATGGAAACGGGCGAAAACCTAATGTGCTGCACAACAACACACTGTGTGATCAAATGAAAAAAAGGGAAAAAAAAAAATCTAAATTTGAAAAATTGGCAAAGCTCATTTCGGTATTAAAGCCGCCTTGACTTTCTATTACAGCACTTTGTTTTGCGAGCAGAGCCTCTGATTGAATTCTTCTCCCATGTGTAATACGCTGTCATGTCACATTACGCCATGAATGATCTGCTCACTATTACTAAAAAAGCAAAGCATTCAGTTGAGATTATAATGACACATCAATCACCCAAATAATTGAATTCATTACAAGACTGTGTTTTATATATATTTTTTTTTCATTATTTGAAACTGATAGCTGATGAGATGTGTCACTCTCCCATATTAAATATTTGGATTCTGCCTTCAGCTCTTCACTTGTGCTGCGAAAAACTGAACATAGAGAGAAAAATCCCCGGAAAATCTGACATTTTAATTACAAGAAAGTTGATGAGCCTAACTCAACAAGCATAATTGAATGCCGTGTGGCACTGAGAGCGCTCATACATACCGGCGCTTTGTCATTTCTTGAACAGCTACGACAGCGAAGGACGGCTCATGAACGTGACGTTCCCCACCGGCATGGTGAACAACCTGTACACCGACATGTACAGCGCCCTGACGGTGGACATCGAGAGCTCCATGAGCGAGGAGGAAATCAGCATCACCACCAACACCTCCACCATCCGTGCCTTCTACACGCTGTCTCAGGGTGAGCGCCTCCCGACTCAGGCGGCTCTTTTCCACGCAGTTATTTGTCATTGTTTCAGGGGTCAGCCGGGCAATGTTGAGTAAGCTTAAGTCGTGTATCATTACAACTCGGAGGGTCTGACAGACGACAGTGTAAATGATTACTCTCTCAGTGTGTGGGTTGGGGTGTCAGGGAGAAGCATCAACCTTGTAACGAAGTGCTTTCTACTCCCTGCCAGAGCCAGATGGTACAGTTATGCCGGCACATCATTCATGTTCATGGTTTTACATCTGAGAAGTGTCTGATTTCAAACACTAAGTACTTTGAGGATAACGGTATATAACCAATAATCACCCCAGGAGACCATAAATAACATTAATCCTGGTGTGAAATGGGTATTTCCTTTGTTCTGATGTGTGTCTGTGTGTGTGTGTGTGTTTTTTTTAAATTATCAACAGACCAGTGTAGAAGCAGCTATCAAGTGGGCTTTGATAACTCACTGAGGATTACCTACGCCAACGGGATGGACACCCACTATCAGACAGAGCCCCACATCCTGGCAGGTGCTGCCAACCCGACTGTAGCCAGACGCAACATGAGCTTGCCAGGGGAGAGCGGGCAAAACTTGGTGGAGTGGCGCTTCCGCAAAGAACAAGCCAGGGGGAAAGTTATCGTGTTTGGACGAAAGCTGCGGGTATGCTCTCTCTTTCTTTCTCTCTCTCTCTCTCTCTCTCTCTCTCTCTCGCAGCACAATCCAGTGATGAATGACACATTCCAGATGTCAGTTCTGCATCCGGCTCCAACTGGTCAACCGAGCAGGTTGCGTGAAATCCGGATTTGACATCAGTCGTCATGTTCCTGTCCTTATAATAACCTTGTGAAAAATGTGTCGGCACTTAATTCTTTTCATTGAAATTTATGAGTCTCCACATTCATCCCGATGCAGAGAGCTATCAGTATTCTGCTGTGGAAGTCCAACTCCTCGTACTCCTCCTACCAATAATATAATCTGATGCAGATTTATGACTCACAGTACTTCACGGGCTCAACGTTACTTCGTATCGCAGTAATTTTTTGTCCCCATTAAAGGTAGGAGGAAGTAATTTAAGTGTACCTGAACAATCGCCAGAGTGTCTCTGTGTTTAATGAGCCTCGTGAAGGGGGCGTTAATCTCTGTGAATACAGTTTAAAGAGCCATTCAGACAGAGAACAGCCATGTCGAAACCAAGAACTTCTTCAAGGAACTGCACTGTTGTGTAATCAGCGGGCGCCGGTCGCTAATTTTACACCTTCTTCATTAATTATACACGTCGATCACTACCGGAGGAGTGGAGCTTTTTGTCTCGCCCGTTCTTAAAGCTTAATCTTTCCCGCAGGTAAATGGACGGAACATTCTTTCTGTTGATTATGATCGCACCCTGAGGACGGAGAAGATTTACGATGATCACAGGAAGTTCCTGCTGAAGATAATATACGACACCGCAGGCCACCCGGTCCTCTGGGTGCCCAGCAGTAAGCTGCTGCCCGTTAATGTGAGCCGCACCAGCAGCGGGCAAATCAGCGCCCTGCAGAGAGGACCCACCACCGAGAGGCTGGAGTATGACAGCCAGGGCCGCCTGATTTCCAGGGTCTTTGCAGATGGGAAGATATGGAGCTACACCTATCTGGAGCAGGTGAGGAAGTAGCTGGCTTGCCTTCATCCGTACAGGATAAATCAAAACCCTGGCATGTGTCGAGGCAGAGGTCACCCCGAAGAGCCACGCTTTTCTTTTTCTTTTCTCTTTTTTTTTTTGTCTCAGAAAATCTCCATCTTCAGTTTCCCAAGCACATAGTAATCATCGCTACCTGCTAACCGCAAATTTATGAGCATCATTTACAAGCCTTAGATATAAAAATGTCCAGTTGGTTTCCCTCCACAGGAGTATCGGGATGTAGCATCTCTCAGCTATAACTCAAGCCAGTCATCAGAATTCGCGGGTGAGCTCAGAGGGTACGGCGCAGCCAGATAAAACGCAGCGCGGTGTGTCTAACAGCTCTCCAACTATATGTCAGGGTTAACCAAGGGAAACACCGCCACGCCATGATTTACACAGTCGGAGAGATGACCGTCTCTGCCTTCACATTTCTCAGAGCAGAAAATCGGTAATGCCGACTGCTGATGCAAAAACAAAGTTCTTGTCCCTAACTTTCCTTTTTCGCTTCTTTTTTTAATATACTAATAGCGTCTTTCCCAATAACCAGTCTTTATGGCTCATAAAAACATCCACTGCTCATTCAAAATTAGACAAAACAAAAGCAAAAGCCTTTTTGCTGTGTCACTCCCTCCATCCCTCCCACATAAATATTCTTTAGCTGTTCTGTGGAGTTTGAGATTGCACAGAGACTCTGAAGCCAAAAAAGCATGCAGAGATTTCCTCAGCCACTCCTGACTGCATCTTTCCGTTGCGTGACCTGGAGAGGCCATGTCAACACTCTGACATAAGTAACACAGAGGGCTCAGGGAGCGTCGGAGACCTCAGTGTAGCAACGGATGACTGGCTATGACATTTTAACGGCAGGGGTGGTAAACCTAGGGCTGACAGGTCCCACTCCAAACTGCAAAGTGTAAATTAATTAAAACAAGCCTCTCCGTGTGACGGGCGGTTAAAAATAAACACTGGACTAGACTATCATCAACCGAGCATGTTTAAATGTATGAATTCTCCTCTGCAATGTCAGCTAAATGTTTTTGGCCGAAGCTCTACAGAGCGGTCGGCATCAATAAGCAGTTTTCAGTATTTTTCCACACGGTGATCTAAACAGAAAAGACAGTGGGAAGCTGGCAGCTGCTGCCTCAGTGATACTTAACAATATCAACTACATTTTTAATGCATCCTGTCTCTTTTTCTCAAGGCAGAACATTTATACACTTGGGCAACACTAGCTCTGCTTTACACATACATTATGAAGACATTTTATGCAAATTGATCCGTTTTTGCTCTCTTTTTTTCCCCTCTCCAGTCCATGGTTCTCCTGCTCCACAGTCAGAGGCAATACATATTTGATTTCGACCCTCTGGACCGGCTCTCTGCTGTCACCATGCCAAGCGTGGCCCGCTACACCATGCAGACCATCCGTTCAGTGGGTTACTATAGAAACCTTTATCACCCTCCGGAGAGCAATGCCTCGGTTGCTGTGGACTACAGCGAAGACGGCCTCCTACTGAGAATAGCTCACCTTGGCACCGGCCGCCGGGTGCTGTACAGGTACCGGCGGCAGAACAAACTGTCAGAGATCTTGTATGACAGCACGAGGGTCAGCTTCACCTACGACGAAACGGCAGGCGTGCTGAAGACCGTCAACCTGCAGAACGAAGGGTTCATCTGTTCCATCCGCTACCGCCAAGTCGGTCCCCTGGTAGACCGGCAGATTTTCCGCTTCAGCGAGGACGGCATGGTCAACGCTCGCTTCGATTACACCTACGACAGCAGCCTGCGCGTCACCAGCGTGCAGGGCGTCATCAACGAAACGCCGCTGCCCATCGACCTGTACCAGTTTGACGACATCTCCGGGAAGATCGAGCAGTTTGGGAAGTTTGGGGTGATCTACTACGACATAAACCAGATCATCTCCACCGCAGTCATGACCTACACCAAGCACTTCGACGCACACGGCCGCATAAAGGAGATCCAGTACGAGATCTTCCGTTCTCTCATGTACTGGATTACTTTCCAGTACGACGACGTCGGCAGGGTCACCAAGCGGGAGATCAAGATCGGCCCGTTTGCCAACACCACCAAGTACAGCTACGAGTATGACGTGGACGGCCAGCTCCAGACGGTGTACCTCAACGACAAGGTGATGTGGCGCTACACGTACGACCTGAATGGAAACCTGCACCTGCTGAACGCCGGAAACAGCGCCAGGCTTCTGCCTCTGCGCTACGATCTGAGGGATCGCATCACTCGCCTGGGAGATATCCAGTACAGGATGGACGAGGACGGCTTCCTCCGTCAGAGGGGGGCAGAAATATTTGAGTACAACTCGAAGGGGCTCTTGGTGCGGGTCTACAGCAAGAGCAGCGGCTGGACCATTCAGTATCGCTACGACGGATTAGGCCGCCGAGTCTCCACCAAGACCAGCTTGGGCCAGCACCTGCAGTACTTTTATGCAGATCTGAGCTACCCCGCCAGGATAACACATGTATACAACCATTCCAGTTCAGAGATCACTTCATTCTACTATGACCTGCAAGGCCATCTGTTTGCTATGGAGATCAGCAGCGGGGAGGAGTTCTACATCGCCTGCGATAACACCGGCACACCTTTGGCCGTCTTCACCAGCAACGGCCTCCTGGTCAAGCAGCTCCAGTACACGGCATACGGCGAAATCTACTTTGATTCGAACCCAGACTTCCAGCTCGTGCTTGGATTTCATGGAGGACTGTACGATCCGCTGACCAAGCTGCTGCACTTCGGGGAGCAGGATTACGATATAATGTCCGGAAGGTGGACGGTTCCAGATGTCTCCTCCTGGAAGAAAGTGGGCAAAGAGCCAGCTCCTTTCAATCTCTACATGTTCAGAAATAACAACCCCATCAGCAAGGTCCACGAAGTCAGAGAGTATGTCGCAGGTAGACACGAGTTCACAATCCTCTAATTATAACTTCTCGGGTTTTTAAACAAAGTTAGTCTTATTTCCCATAAAAAGCTCAAACCAACTGTGTTTGGATGTTTTGTTTGGTTCACTTAATTATGTGTCTAATTAATTCTTCTGCTAATTGGCTTCTAAGGTCAAGCATCAAATTCATAATCCGCAGTGTGTCTGTTTATTTTTTATGCATCATTGTTTACTGGTAAATACTTCTAAGATTTAGAAGAGCCAAAGTCATCCATATGCTCGGCGTTCAAATGAACTGTGTTTTAACACGTTGGTTTGTTTAGTCGTCAAAACTTTACACTTAAATTCCATTTTCCAGATGTGAACAGCTGGCTGGTGACCTTTGGGTTTCATCTTCACAACACCATCCCCGGGTTCCCGGTTCCAAAGTTCGACTTGAGCATGCCGTCCTACGAGCTGCGGAAGAGCCAGCTCTGGGACGATCTGCCGGTGAGTCAAATTACTGTCTCTCCCACACGTTCAAGAAAAAAAAAAAAAAAACCCAAGACGAACAGCAAAGTAAAGATGACGAGGACACGACAGTGTACAAAAAAATGCTAACTTTTTTTTTTTGTTGTTGTTTTTCTGTTACCTCAGTGTTTTGAAGCTGCCATCTCCTAATTGGATTGCTATGTATTTCACAGAATATCAACTTTAATTGGACCATATTTGCATAATAATAAACAAATAAGCAAACGTCTTCCTTCCTCTGCCTAGCTTTGGTTGCCGGCAGAACATATTTTAATGCTGTCTAAATTTATATGTAATGTTTTGGTGTTTCTAGTGTTAAAACAGGCTTTTGATGCTATTTATGCTAGGCTCCTTTGGTCTCAGGCCTTAACACAAAATGTGTTGCTGTAAATTTGTCATTGGGGATTTATCTACTTTTGGCCTGAGAACTGGGCTTGAAAACACCATTATCTTGAACGTGAATGTGAAACTCTGTGAAGCAGAGCAGTAGCTGGTTCTAAATGGCCTGGAGAGTCGGTTTCTGCCATGTTCGGGCGTTAACGTTTCACTGCACTTTCCCTACAGTCTATCTCTGGGGTCCAGCAGGAAGTAACCAGACAAGCGCATTCTCTCTTGTCATTCGAGCGGCTGCCAGAGGTCCATCTCACTCGAGGTCGCAGGGGTGAGAAGTCTTGGCTGTGGTTCTCGGCCGCGATGTCTCCCATCGGAAGGGCGGTCATGTTCGCCATCTACAAGGGCAGCGTCCACACTCACACCCTCAACGTGGCCAGCGAGGACTGCATCAAGGTGGCGACGATCCTCAACAACGCCTTCTACCTGGAGGACCTCCATTTCACCATCGAGGGGCGGGACACGCACTACTTTGTCAAGCCGGGCCTGCCGGACGCCGACCTCGCCGCCATGCACCTCACCAGCGGGCACAAGACCCTGGAGAACGGCATCAACGTGACGGTCTCCCAGTCCACCACCGTCATGGACAGCCGGACTCGCCGCTTCGCGGACGTGGAGATCCGCGCCGGCGCCCTCGCCTTCCACATCCGCTACGGGTCGACGGTGGACGAGGAGAAGGCGCGGGTGGTGGAGCTGGCGCGCCAGCGCGCCCTGGCCGGCGCGTGGGCGAGGGAGCAGCAGCGAGTGCGAGACGGCGAGGAGGGGGTTCGCCCCTGGACAGAAGGGGAGAAGAGGCAGCTTCTCAGCAGCGGCAAAGTGTTGGGGTATGACGGGTACTTCGTGTTATCGATTGAACAGTACCCAGAATTAGCGGATAGCACTAATAACATCCACTTTCTTCGGCAAAGTGAAATCGGGAAGAGGTAACGAGGCGCAAATTCTGCCAAAGAGACTTTGTTTTGGTAGAGACGTACTGGCGAACAAATTGAACGCAACTGGAATCGATAGTTGCTTATATGTACCCTGAGTGTCAATGTGTTTTTGTAAGAAAAAAAATAAAAGAAATTCAACAAAAAGAAGGGAAAAAAAAATAAAAAAATAAAAAAATAAATAGGGTGGAAAAAAGAGAAGTGGTCAAAAGCAATGCTGTGCATTGTGACCTGCAGACTACAGAGTAAACGTACGACGACACCGAGCCTTAACACGGCGATTACAGGTCAGATCCTCTGTAGCACAAGCCTTCTGGACTCTGGACTCTCAAGCAGAGGAATAGTCATATATTTGAGGAACCAGTGAGTTATTTTAGGTGTTTTATGGGTTTTTTTTTTCTTTCCTTTTTTATGTTTCATCAAGACAAGTTTGGCTCAACAGAGTTTTGTCAGAGCAAAGGAAATGTTTACATTATGCATATCTGCACTTCTCTAGAAGTACCGGGCTCGGGGGTTCACTGTCCTCCAGCGAGCAGGAGCCTCCAGCAAATACCTTTCTTTGTTTTTTGTTTTTAAATCAGAGACTTCTGATACAAGACATATTCTCACAAAACAACCACTATGTATTCCAGATTTAGCACTGTAAACATCAAAAATGTCTTATTCTCCTTGAGATGCTTTTAAGTGGAAAAAAGAAACATGTTTAAGTACCCAATATTCATTGTGGAAAAAAAAAAAAAGGACTGCAAAAGGTTTGAGGAACTTTCGGGGGGGGAGGGAGGGGGAGTGAGGCACCGCCGTGTCTCGGATAGCACAGGGACACCATGTTTTGTAAATTATGCAAGAGTTTTATGGCGTTTTTTTAAGAAACTGAATAAATGTCTGTACTAGTCATATTACCAGTAATTTATGTTGTGTTTATACATAAATAAAGTCCCGCTGCTTTTGGTTTTAATTCTTTTTTTTTTTTTAATTCTTTTTATTTTATGTGATCTTCCTCAGACATGGATTTTTTTCTTTTTTTATTTTGCTCTGTCGGATTTCTTGAGGCTTCGTTCCTGATAATACGGCCGATGTGGGCCTTCTTCACAATGCTCTGTTTAAGTGATTACCAGAAACTTGTGCATGTGGTGACGAGTATTTACAAGTGGTGATGTATCTATAACATGCAGTCAACTATTACTTCCACTAAATGTAATGTTTATTGGGCATAATGCCTTTTGACTTGGCTTCCTGTCCAATGAATATTTCATTAACACAAATATTTCATGAACCCATCTCACATAAACAAGGTTACAGTGGATCCAAATATAGATCACAACCATGTGCTCAGTAGGTTTAATTTTTTTGAATGTTCAATGCACTCATGGATTAAAATGATGTTGGGGTTCTTTTGGCTGTCTTGTTTTTTCAAGAATCAAACTTTGAAAGAGATTTGAGGAAAAAAAAAAAACAAAGTTGTTATGGTGAGAAGCTGGTGGGGTTATTCACACACAGACACACACACACACAAATCACTTTCCAAAATCATCATAATCGCATTTTACATCAACGACTTTACGTCTTCTCCGCTCCAAAGCGAAGCCCGAGAAGACAAGCGCAGCCCGGCTTTGAACCGCCGTGTGTTAATTGCAGCTGAAGAAATTCTAATTGGAATTAACTTCCACTGAGAAACTTCCCGGCCGGCGTCATGTTCGCAGAAGACTTTAAGAGCATGTGATATTGTTTAAATTTGGTGTGAGTTGTGATCAGTTTTCCTGTGGAGTGCTGCTCATCAAAGCCTGCCGGCGTTTTGATGATGGAATACAGAACAGTTGAAAACAAGCCCGTCGTCTGAACGCAGCTTCTTTTTCATGGTAAACTTCAAACAGCATTTCAAACCAAATACCAGCCAGAATATTCTTTGCTCAAAAGTTCTTTTATGCTGTTGTTTCTGACCTCTCAAGTGCTGCAGCACCCCCCCCCCCCCCCCCCCCCGATTCTTTACATGTTGTTTTTTTTTTAATTCCAAATGTTTTATGACATGTTCAGCTCCACAAAGGTACATCTCTTTGAATGTTGCTCCTCTTCAAATCCAGCATTCATGTCTTCTCATCAGACTCCCTGAGGGTATACCACCTCCCCTCACCACCGACTCGTAATGAAATGTTTTATTAAAGACCCCCAGTGAGCGCCTGTCTATTGTTCTTCCACAGTGAAATTACAGTGAACTTCTTCAAGCCGGCCCATTTGTTTTTGATATATCAACACAGAGCGAGTGGAGGCCCTGCAGAAAAGACCCCGAACAGACACTCGGCCGAGTCTAATATGATGCATTTAAATCCCCCATTCTCTTAAAAGTCCTCTGATGCTCCCTAGTGGTGCAAAGTGCATAGTTCACAGAGTCGTCCAATCACAGAGCGGCGTGTTTTATCTGCCTATCTCAAAGTAGAGCAGCGTCTCACTACAGCAGCCATCGCTGTGCTTCTATAAAACTCAACATACTGCCGCTTTGAGCTCCGACTTCAAACAGCTCAGTCAAATTCCACTGATTAGTGAGCCCAATGTTTGGAGGAGGAAAAATATATATATATATAAAAAAAACACTTCTGGACTCTTGCAGGTTAATTGAAAGAGGCGTCAAATGGAATAGTTAAAGTGGTGATATGAAAATGAGGCGCTGCAGTATCACACTGTGACCACAGAAGGCAGTGCCAAGGCAACAGCGTGCCGCATCGCCACGCCGCGCAACTAGGCCTACTTCAAAGGCTCACATAAAAGAGATGGCACGACTCCGCAAGAGCATCAAAGACCCACAATCATTGTGCAATAACCACATCAGAGCAATAGAAAAAAAAAATCAAGCATGTTGCATAATTCAGATGAGTCTCTCTTCAATCTTTTTCTGTTTTTTTTTTTTTTTTTGTAGAAGGCAGCCATATGGAATCTCACCACCAAACATGAAATGATTTTACAATCTGCAAGAGCAGGCTTGGACACACATTACTTCCCAGAAGAAAGCCACGGGCCACACCACGCTCCACTCTGACTGCGCGGAGCTGGAATTCGTCCGGCGGGTCGGGGTGTGCATGCAGATGCACATCAAGGAAGCGACAGAAGTTCAACTTCTCCGGCGAAGCGAAAACACGTTAGGATCACAGCCGCAGCGATTCAGAGCCAACCGATCGGTACAAACGCAGCGATCACCGACGTGATGCTCGAAATACGCAATCAGGAGCATCAGCCCAGGTTATTATATAATTATGAAGACATGAAATAGTCAACAGAGTGAGTTCTCTAATGAGGTTGTGGTGAATTGAAAGCATACCTGATCACTCCTCCAAGGACAACAAACATTTAAAGGCCCATATTTCCATTACTCGTCTTTCATCAGGCCTGGTAAAAAAAAAAAACACCAATGTTTGGAGATTTTTCAAACAAACAGTAAATGTTTCATCCTCACCTTCAGCAGGCAGCACGGGTGTTAAACACGTGGCTCACGAGACCAAAAGGTGCCAACTGAAGAGGGGAATCTGGTCCAGAATGGCCTGGAGAAACGGGAAAATAAAGATAAACCATCAGCAGAGACAGACGCACAGCGGTCAAAACGCAACTCTGACTAATAACTAAAGGATAAATGGCAACAATAGGAAATAGCTGAAAGCTGGTTAAACGTCTGTGACCAAAATAACTGCTTCTGCTGACTTATAACTGAATAAATTTGCCTGCAGCCACAAAACGTGTTTTATATTTCCATGAAAAGAGAATAAAGCCAACATTAAAAGGTTTTTTTTTTTCGATATTCAATTAAATATTTATGTTGCATTATTGAAATTTATGCACTATAATCAAGTATTGTGGACTTTTTTTCATTTTTGCTTGGTTTTTTTTTTTTTTTTGCATTTGAAGCCATCCTAGCTGTTTGAGGTCCATTAAAAATGGGATTAAAATGTTTATTTCCACATAATTCTGCAGAGTACCGCCGTACTTCTATGTAAATAGCCTCAGCATCGCACCGAACGAGACAGTTTGTGAAAACATGCAAGCTAAAAGCTGCAAAAGTTCTGAGAGGCAACGATCGCTTTAATGTGAAAGGAAACGCCGAGGCGGGGAGAATAACTTTTGCTTCAATAAATAAAGAAACAGTGTCAATAAATGGTCACATTTCTACATAAACCTGCATAATTTTGCTATAAAATTAGAAACTTCATCATTGTTGGCGTTTATTGTTTTCGTTGGGATCACACTGCGTGGCTCCTGCATAAAAACCTTCAAATTAAAACAGGAAAGCAAACAAGTCCGATTCTCAATACCAGAACACTTCGGTGGCAAATGAGCACTTTCTGTTTGGATTGGATTCAAGTTCTAACAGTGTTTGGTGAAACATCGTCAAAGCCTGAAGCCAATCGCTGTGCCAAACTCTAACACAGAGCTGTCAAACATAAGGCCCGTGGGCCAAAACAGCCCGCAAGAGGCTCCAAATAAGGCCAAACCACCAAGCAAATGGTGAACACTTCAAAGAAAATATGGATTCTTTCAGTGCACTCATGAAAATATGAAAGTCATTAATACACGTGTCGTGTTATTGGAGTTTAAAACAGGTCAAATGTGATGCTGGAGGGAGTCCAGATCACAATTACTGCACGCATACACCATACACACACAAACTTGATGTAGGGACGGTCAGTCAATGGCGGTCGGGCCAGTTGATAAAAACGTATGTACAGCAGGGAAAGAATAACTGCAGGGTTCAAGGACTGCGGGAGCAAAGAAAGGAAGATCATTTGGCTTTAATGGGAGGCTTTAGCATGGCCGTAAAAACAAAGACAGGCCGAGTCCCGGCCTGCTTTTAATCAGTGACCGGCGCAGACCTTGGAGATAAGACGTAAAGACACGTGCGGCCCGTCGGCCAGATGGACAGGTTGGTTAAAGCTTTGAAAATGTAGAGTCCTTAGCATGCGGCGGCGGCCCTCGTCCCCGCTCGCCCGGGCTAAACGGGAGCAGGAACAAAGCATTGTGGGGGCTGTCTCTGCTCTCCCGGCCCGGCCCGATCGTGCTGGGTTTGCAGCATGTCCCAATTCAGAAATAGCTGCTTGTTATCGTTCCTCTGATCTTCCGAGGACCGCTGCACAGGCTGATGGGACTCCAGTCCACAAAGAGAGAGGGTGAAAAACAAGAGAGGGAGCTAATGATCTGGGGGAGATTTAGAGAGAGGGCGGAGGGCGGAGGGTGTTTTTTTTTTTATCTGACGAAACTGGGTTAACTGTTTATTCCAAAATAATTCATCCAGTGTGACTCTAAGGTGGCTTCAGGTGGGAGACGGAGACAAGCTGATACCCAAAGACAAATAAAGCTCCGTGTTTGTGTGTTTGTGTGTTGTAGATAAGGACGGACCTCTGCTCTACAGGTGCGTATGTATCTGCACAACAAACGCAAACGAGACACACTGCTCATGAGAAATACATTGTGTTCAGACTCCATTGAGATGAATTAAATATTAACCACATCGCAAATATTTACAGACGAGTCCAACGACCTGCAGAATCACATGTGAAATGATGCTATTTGTGTTTTTTTGGTGAAATGCTCAGGCTATGTGGAAAATTCTGGAGTGACGTTAATAGAACAGGGAATCTCATTCAAGCACTGCTCCACACTGAATAGAACACAAGAAAGTTAAAAAAATAAAGAATGAGTCATTTAAATATTATGCAAAAGGTTTAAAAGTGACTCATATATTTTCAGAGAAAGAAGCAAATGAACCAAAATACAGCAAACATTTACAGACAGGAATTTGATCCACAAAGTTTAACTAAATTCAGATGTTGTATTAAAAAGTGTGTGTGCTCCTTCGTAAGAGGTCCACTGCTCTCGAGAGCTTATGTAACGGAGTGGAGTGTGTTTGATATATACATACGAAGAGTGACTGTGAGTGTAAACACTGCAGATACCCTGCGACCGAGACACTGGCATCCAAACAGCCATCAGCTGATAACTATCTGCTGTTTGTGCCTCCGGCCACACGTTTCACCTCCTAAATCCCAAAATCTAAAACAAGATGCGACGGCCCCGCTGATCCGATGGACTCCACAGAGCGACGCGCTGCGATTTGTTTTATTGTCATGTGAAAAGGGCCGGGTGACCTTTCTTCTAGGGTGCCAAACAAAGTCCAGAAGGCAGCGGCGTGTAAAGGCAAACAGTGAGTCCACGGGACAAACAGAGGCGGGCCGGACGGGAACGGGATGCTCCCGAGTGATTGGACAGAACAAATCTTTAAAAACCTGGATTGTGTTGGGGACGGTTTTAGTAAATATTATTCCAGGGACCTGAAAACATCTTCTGCTGCTACGGGATTTGGGACAAAGTCATGAGCGGTTGTCCGTTTTTTGAGAAGAAGCATTTGTACGTTTAAGTTTCATCCCAACAAAAAAAAAAAAAAAAAAAAAAATTAAGGAAAAAAGCAGATCTAAGAATTTTGTTAGCATTTTGGTTTTGTGTTGTAGGATTGTTCTCAATATTCATCAGACTTCTTGAAGATCTTCATTTTTTTCTTCCTCTTCATCCTGCAGGTTATTCAAAAACAAACCTCCTCAAACAGAAGAGGATGACGATCCCGCTCAGGCCGGAGTCAACAAGGCCAGTAAAGGAGGAATCAACTACGGAGTGTACCTGCAGGTACAACAACAACACAACACTTTTTATTTTTAATTCCTTCGACTATTTTCGGCGTTTAATGTTAAATGTGTGTTTTCTGCCTCTCCCGTCCTCAGCTGGACAAAGTAATCTCAGCTCAAGTCCTGCAAAGTGAGCTGAAGGGCAATAAGATCCACGATGAACACCTCTTCATCGTCACTCATCAAGGTAAGAATCGGCGGCGCGCTGCTCCGATTGCTCGTCCTTGTCTGAAGGAAATGTAACTGCAGCTTTGATCTTGTATCCGGCCTTATCGCTAATAGACGGGCAGATTAAAAGAGGCCTGCGTCGACGCGTCCGCCTGCTTGGAATCCAAATATTAATTTAATTTCATCAGAGAATGACTTTTTAACACCAAAAAAAAAAAAGAAAAAACTACCTGCTTACAGCTGTGTGTGTGTGTGTGTGTGTTCACCTTGTAAGGAGACATTAAAATGCCACTGGTGCTTTAACCTTTTGTGTTTTATTGCAGCTTATGAGCTGTGGTTCAAGCAGATCCTGTTCGAGCTGGACTCGGTGCGAGAGATCTTCATCAGCGGACACGTAAGTCCCATTTCTGTGGCGAGAGAGGCAGAGAAATTCACATGAATCACACATAAAAAGATTCCTCTCAGGTAATCGTGGAGCAGAAAAGAACATTTTGTGCCTCGAAATTCAGATTGGTGTGAAGGATTCAATCCAAAAGTGGAGCCGTAACAACTTTTTTATTCCTGAAAGAGACACACATAACAAGTACTTCAGTAATTTCACCCTTTTTACAAAGCGCCGGTTGAAAAACAGCCTGCAGAAAATTGACCACAATCCTGCATGTTTCACAATTTGTGGCTTCACACGTTCTCACAATGCCACCAGTTTCTCACTAAGCTGCTAAATGTATCTGCACTCAGGATTATTCTATACATGTCAGGCTGGTTGCTGTCCAAAGTCACTGAATCGGGAGACAGAAAACGGTGAAAGCTCCCCGCTCTGCTCATCCTCCAGGTCCGAGACGAGCGCAACATGCTGAAAGTGAACACCCGCATCCACAGGATCGTCATGATCTTCAGACTCTTAGTGGACCAGTTTGCCGTTTTGGAAACGATGACGGCTCTGGACTTTTTCGACTTTAGGTGAATAACTCATAAATAACCGCGGCCCCGGGGCCTTGAAAGTTTTATAAGCTGCACTCGGCTCACTCTGTGCTTCGCTCGCTCTGCGTTCAGGGAATACCTGGCTCCAGCCTCCGGCTTCCAGAGCCTTCAGTTTCGACTCCTGGAAAATAAAATCGGGGTCCCCGACAACCTGCGGGTTCCCTACAACAGACGGCATTACAGGGACAACTTCAAGGGCCACGAGAACGAGATGCTGCTGGCCACGGAGAAGGAGCCCACTCTGCTGAAGCTGGTGGAGGTCAGGCCTCCGCCACGTCTTCCTCCTGAATCTGCTCATTAGACAGAGGGAACGTGTTTCACTCTTCTGATTAAAAAAAAAAAATAAAAATCCTTCACTTGTTCTTCCAGGAGTGGCTGGAGAGAACTCCTGGCTTGGAGGAGGACGGGTTTAATTTCTGGAAAATGCTGGAAATCAATATCTTTGATGGGTTGAATCAGGAGGAGAAGAAGATCCAGGTAAAGCCAGCGGAGAGCTCACGCCTTCGGTTCATTTTGTGTGTAACTCTCCCCGGAGTGCCCCGGTGATTGACAGAGGCTATATTTATATTTATGGGTGTATTTTCCGGCTTATTTTCTGAAAGGAAATGTCAGACGGCGAGGAGAAGGAGGAACTGATGGCCGAGCTGGTCAAACAGAAGGAGGTCTTCACGTCTCTGTTTGACGAGAAGCGCCACGCCCACCTCGTCAGCAAAGGTAGCTGCTCTCATCAGACGCCGTCTGCCACCTCTCACCTGCAGGCCATGCAACATCCGTGAATAAAAAATGCTGCTTTTTAAGCTATTTTTGCTTCTCCTAACAAGGTGAGAGGCGGCTCTCCTACAAGGCTCTGCAAGGCGCCCTGATGATTTACTTCTACAGGTATGTGCATCTATTTTTTTCTTGCAACATTTCTTTACTTTTTAATGCGTGCTGGTACTGTATTTGCTTTCTATTTTTATAAGCATGCATTTTTACACCTGAGAGCTGCACGCGGCTTCAATGGGACGCCTAATTTAAGCATATCTTGGTTTCCACGCGTCATTTCCATATCAGAGACCCATTTCTGAAACCCTGACAGCCCTTCTGCGTCACATGACACTGAAACAGCAACGACAACAAAAGAAGCAGCTGCAAAAGAGAGATTTTAAAGGTTTGCTTGGTCAGGACTTAACATCACAGGGGACTCATTAAGGCTACATGAAAGTCAAGAGTTCATCTGGAAGTTGATAAGTGGGAGACTTTGCTCGTGGTGAGAGCGTGACAGCCGCTCTCATCTCGCAGCAAGTCGAGCTGAGTCGCTTTCAAAGAGCGGCATCTGTAACACATCAAACCCCCTCCTACCTTTCAGGGAAGAGCCGCGCTTCCAGGTTCCTTTCCAGCTGCTCACATCCCTCATGGATATTGACACCCTGATGACAAAGTGGAGATGTGAGTACGAGAAGCTTCACAGAGTTACGGCACAAGGCAGCAAAAAGTTGCAGAAGAAAAAGACCGAAAGCTGTGCTTTCATATTCCTGCCTGAGGACAGCGTCCGACCAACACAAAAACACTTTGGAAACTTTACTAAACTCCAACTTAGTGCGAAGGACTCTTCTCTTTGGCTTTTCAGTTTTCTGATTGCACACTGCTAATAGGGCTGCTTCTCTTCTCTTCCTGACAGACAATCATGTGTGCATGGTGCACCGGATGATTGGCAGCAAAGCTGGCACCGGCGGCTCGTCTGGATACCACTACCTGAGATCCACCGTCAGGTAACGCCGACTTCTCATCTCATGATGGCACATTTCCCTCTGCAAACACACCCCGCTTCATTTCATTTCTCTAAAAAAAAAAAAAAAAAAAAAGTACAGTTCAGTTTGACTGTTCTTATCTAAATTAGCCTGCCACACGGTCACTCCCTGCAGCACGTCTAAAGCTGAAGTAATGCAAACTTTATTTAGCGAGGATATATGTGAGCTGCACTTTAAGTTCCTCAGAAAGTGCAGCGATAAATCAATGTCCCCCGTGTTATTTTCTTTTTCCCCCCCATTTAGTGACCGCTACAAAGTGTTTGTGGACTTGTTCAACCTGGCAAATTTCCTGGTGCCTCGCCACTGGGTGCCCAAGATGAATCCCAACGTTCACACCTTCCTGTACATGGCCGAGTGCTGCGACAGCTCCTACTGCAGCAGCGAGGACTCAGACTAGAGCGTGCCTCGCAGCGGGGCGTCCGCGTGGGCGGAGCGCGCCTCCTTCATGTCGCAGGCTCACGAGCTCAGAGACGGTAGATTTACCTGCGAGGCATGAGAAACTGCTTTCTTTAATCCATCAATCCGTCCGGCTTACGAACGGCTCCATGCAACCTGCTGTAGGAGACGGCTGAGTTACACCTGGACACACTCAATTACAGTCAAATGCAGTGATTCAAAAAACTCATTGCGATGAGAGAAACATTTTAGAGTGTGCTGTGATTTAATTTGACGTTTTAAATCAGTTGAAATCCTTGAATAGAAATGTAAATGGTTGATTGTTCTGACGTGTATGCACTGGTTATGTAAATACTGAGAAACAACAGGTGTAAAGTTTGTACATTTCGAGCAAAGAAAGACAAAAACAAATAAAACAAAGTGGGAAGTAATAAGATGACGGCGCACGTGACACATTGTCTTCGCGGCAGATTAATGGCGGCGCCGATCTGGACGACTTTGCTCTCATCTTGACCGCCAGTCACGAAGTGCCGCAGATGGCTCTTCGATAAGAGCTGCTTAGATGTTTCCTCAATCAAATTATGTAAATGACATTAGAGTGACCTGAAAACAAAGCCGTCGGCGATCAAACCCGGCGCGCTGGCACAGCTTTGGGGATGACGAGGGGTTTTTTACTGGAATGTCTTTCCTTAACAGCGAGGTGAGGTCATTTCAGACCGCCGCCATCAGAAGGCACTGCGCTGAGAAAGACAAAACCCCAAAACATTAGCATCAGTGATAAGATATCAGTCTGTACATAGTAATGTAGCTGTTGTGGAGGTCTGTATAGTGTTTTATGTGGCGATATGTTGGTTCTTCTATGTATTCGTGCAGTGATTGACGTAATCTCTGTACAGACATGAATGTCACCAACAACATGTATTTAAGAAGCATTTTGTACAGTGAGGCTGTTCATATTAGTGCTGTTTTGCAGTGATGTATATTTAATGCGAAACACAGGAAGTGATTTATTTGTAAATGTGAACTGTTTAATAAAGTGACAAAAGTGAAAAAAACAACAACTCCAACAGACGACTGATTTGTATTTTGGAGCAAAAAACACAGGCAGGCAGTGGTTCATGTGTTCACGGAGTGATTCCCCCATCCTGTCAGAGAAAAACGGCTGCAACCGAGTCGGCAATACCTGAGAAGAAAGAAGAAGAGGAGGAGGAGGAGGAGGAGGAGGAGGAGGAGGCTGCGTTATTCCACCGGGGCGGCCGTGGACACGGCCGTCTACACACACATGAAATAATAAAGAGAAAACGACGGCGAGCAAGGATCAAACTCACCGCAGATGTTCCCACCCATTTTGATATAAACATAGCCTTGGTTCCCCCATGTTGTTCCCCAGGAGTTCTGCACTATCCAGTAGGGTATATTCCCTGAGACACACAACACGCATTCCAGGACTGAATTATTTACAGGGTGAAGGACCTCCACTGATACCGTGTGTGTGTTCTCTGCAGCCACTTTAGATCCTTACATAATCATACTCATATTCTTGTGTAACACCCACACACACACACACACACACACACACACACACACACACACACACACACACACACACACAGAAAGCAAATATGTGTGGAATAATTCATATGCAGAAGTACAAAATACCGATATCAGCAAAAACAAACTGCGGCAAAAGTTGATCTCTCATTCAGAAAACCAAGCTGCAGCTCGACCTGAAATCCTCCCTGTTCTTCAATCTCGTTGTTTTTATTGGTTTGAAACTGGGACACCGACACTCATGAAGCAACTCTCTAAACAAACAGTCATGGAAGATGCATCAATATTTGCTGATCATCCCAGATACGCTGGTCATCATTTATAGAGAGGACAAACTGGCATGAGGTGAAAATGCTACGATGCAAAAAAAAAAAATCACCCAAATCAAGAAAAGTGTTCTGATTTTAATCCCACATTTTCTTAACACAAAAGAAACATACTGCCGGAGGGATGACTGCTAAATGAGGCACACTCGTACATTATTTACAAAAATTACAAGTTGGTATTCAGAGGAAACTTCTCAAGCTTCCTCGCGAATGAGAAAGGAGGGGATTTAGGATGGAACAGACACAGTCCAGGGCGGCACGCTGCTCTGGGACTGAAGCCGATTCGCCAGGTGAAACTCGGCAGCTATGCGTTTCTTTCCGATTGCGATCCCTGCTTTCCTGCACGTACCTGTGGTGTCGTATCCGACGACCAGCACGGCGTGGTTGGAGTAGTGGCTGGAGCAGTGGTGCTGGATGATCCCGCCCAGGTAGTCCTGCCAGCTGACGGCGTCCACGACGGCGACCAGGGGGCCGCGCTGCAGCAGCTCAGCCATCATGGCCTCCTCCTGACCGCTGGCGGAAGATAAACACCGTTCACATCATGTGAAAGAATAACAAACAACATCAAGTCCAAACGTTTCCCCTCGATATATTTAAATTTATAAAAATGTCAGGAACCAGCCTCTCAATACTCGCTGTTTGTGCTTTATTAGAACCAACGACTCAACATGGTGATTTTCTTCTGTGGTTAAAATCTGCAGAAAACTAAAATCCTCTCTCAGGCTAAAACCAGAAAAAGGCAGTCGGGTTTGTGCAGCGTGCATGTTTCTACCTCCAGAGCTGCCGGTCTGCTGCTCTGAGCATCACAGTGAGACCTGCGGTAAATAAAGCAGAACCAGCAGCTGCACCGACTCCAATGTCAGCCTCCCTCTGTAAGGTCGTCCTGCGGCCTGCTCTGGATCTCTGCTGGGCCCATTGTTTGACCCTTGGAGCCATTTCAAAATGTTTTCCACTGTTTTCTCTCCGCTTGCATCGATCGGTTCATTTTATTCTCACATCTTCCTGTAAGCACATCGGTTTCTGCTCCGTTTATTTATTTATTTATTTTTAAGAACGGCGTCGTTGGGTTCTGTTTTTTTCTGCAGTCTCGCACAGAGGACGTCCCCTGCGGGAGACGCCACGTCCCCTCCGCCGCCGCCTCTTGTCCTTCCGCCAGCTGATTCCAGTTAGGGGAATCTGTGACGCCGTCCGCCGCCAGGCTCGCCGCATATGGTCCAGCGAGCCTACGACCGCGCCAAATCTATATTGAATAAAGCCATCTGGCTCGCCATTCGCAGCGAGGTGCTGCCTTCCCCATCTCAGGCCTGATGATGATGTATTTGTTTAGCGATGCAGCGGCGCAGATCAGCTTTGAGCAGGACGTTAGGACCTCGCCGTGACCCGTCCGTCTCCACACGGCGGAAACATCCAGTGCCAGCAGCTTGATGTACTCGCTGACCCGGCGCCGCGACCTTTCGGCAGACAGGGTCAGGTCACAGAACTAAGTTTTTAAACTGGATGAGTGCTTTGTGGAAGGGAGCAGAATGGAAATATGAGTACGAGCATGACATTGACATTTACTAAATACTAAAATCTTTGAAAATCCTTCGCTTTTTAGTCACGTTTGATAAGACAAGGCAGGTGTTTGTTGTTGTTTTTTTTTTTTTTAAGGAAGGCAAACTAATCGCAATGCAAAGGATTTCGAGGAAGCTGTGACGATGTCTGTTTCCACGGAAACGGCAGAAATACAGAAAATGTTGGATATGAGTCGATTGTTTCTGTAATGAATGGCAATACATGGAGAATCGTACAGACAGACAGGCCGCCCTGGGTGACCGTCAACTCAAACACTACCAGCCACATTCACCCTCTCACACACACTCATACAAATGCAATGCATTTCCAGTAATTCGGGGTTCAGTGTCTCGCTCATGGACTTCTCAACATTCGGACAGATAGAGAATCAAACCTGGAACCTTCCGACTGAGAGACAGAGATGTAGCTACAAGAACTAAAGGAGACATGACATTTACTGAAATATAACTTCATGTATCGAAGTACAAAAACTCCATGAAGGTCTCCGATTCCCCTTTGAGCCGCAACAACCTGCTACTGTTCAATTTGGTGACTTTTCCAAGGTTGACCCAAACATTGCAAAACACGCAAATTGTTCAACTTTCCACACACTGATCTTTCCAGAAGCAGGAACCATTTTCTTCAAGTCAAAATCAATCAGCAGTGAAAAGCAGGAGAATGTGGGAATGCTTCAGTCTCTTCTAGGGTCGATCACTAGCATAGAAAAACACAAAAAGTGTCCGTTGCCTTTGAACAGGCTCTGAAACAGAGAACTGTGATTCATTTGGTGTGTTAACGTGCAGTTCAGTGTATGTTTACACACTGAAATGTACCGTACATGCAGATGAAAGGTGTGGAAATGGATGCAGAATGTGGGTCTGGATCAACCTCACGGATCCAACTACTGTTTTAATTGGAGTCACTTCAGACATTAAGTTAGTTTTTCTGCAGCAGTGAATGAGGAGGTGAACTGGTCTTTGTCCCGGTTTACAAGCGAAATCGATTCATTGTTGGGATCAAGACGTGAGCGAGCAAGTTGGCGGACCTGATGGCGATTCTCCAGGTTGGCGAGCACAGCGTTCGTTCTGTCCGCTCTACTTCCTGCACCCACCGTTCAGCTCATCACGGCCGTCAGGACTTCTTGTGCAGAGTTTGGAGATTCTCTCTGAGCATCATGTGCTTTTTTTTTCCCTCCCACATACCAAAAACATGAGATGGAGGTTAATTGATGACTCTCGTCATGATATGAATATGTGCGTACTCCATCACCCTGAAGAAGACTCCAGTTAACTACAAATGTAGTCAAAACTACTTTTTGCACATTTCTGCTATTTTCCTGAACTCTAAGACATAACACAGAGACAGTTTGGTGGATAGAAGCAGAGTCTCCTGAACAAAAGCAGGGTGAGGAGGGAGAACTCTGTTACTGGCACAAGCTGGCGTTGGAAGCGAGATCATGCTGCTTTGTTTAGCCGGTCGAGGGAAGGTGAATCATTCTGACCCGGAGGTCACAGAGTCTGAGGACACGAAGAGGGTTAACGTGGTTACGCACTCTCCTCCATTTCTTTCTCTATAGGGGGAGCAGAACCACCCGACGTTCTTCGGCTCTCCATCGAGTGCCCGTTTCTGAAGGCCAGCTCAGATCAGAGCGGTATTTAGGTCTTAAATTACTGAGCGGTCTGAAAAACAAGCAGCAGAACTTTCAAATGGAACAGAAGGTCAATATAAAGATTTGAAACATTGTGGTGTGAGTGGTAAAACTGCAGCAGCATTCAGAATCACATCAAGCTGCTCGATACCGTCGACGCCGCACGGAACTTCAACAACAGTCCGACCACTTGTTAACGGAACATCGGCGACTTCTGTCTGGATGTGATTCAGCTGAAATAAAGACGAAACTAATTCCTCATATAGTTTCTATAGAATCAGAGGTTTTTCTTTAGATAACCACTCTATTCCTCTGATTGAAGGTTTCTCATGTGATTTCTTATTGATGCTTTTCATTCCTCCTGCTAAAATCTGCAAATGAGGGACGTAAAGGAGCCAATATTACTTCATTATCTACTGAATCTCATCTCTGCTTGTGTTAGAAGACGGTTTTAAAGAAGTGTAATATATAAAGTAGATCGATAAAGCTTCACTGAGCTCAACCCAAACACACCGTCTCACACTGAGGGTTGTTCACCTCAAACGCAACAGAGAACCCACGTGCACGCACCGGCAGAAAATGCAAGCCGTGCACGGAGCGGCCCTCAAACGTGGACTCAAGCTGGGAATATCCTGGCTGTGAGGTAAGAGTGCAAACCGCTGCCGCACTGCAAACACAACGCAACAAATTGCATCAGAACGTGTGGAGGAACGGGACACCGGATCGATGAGAGAGGCCCCGGTTCCCCCGGAAATGAGCAGAACGCTGGAGAGCTCCGCGGCGGCTCCCGGCAGATTCCTTCCACACACAGCTTGATGAGGCCGGTTGCTGAGATGCTGGCTGGAGCCTGTTTGTTGGATCACAAACCTCCAGACGCCGCGCTGCAGCTCATCCTGCTATTCCTCTGACAACCGATCCGTTTCTCTGCTCCGCAAAAAAGCAGGAGTCCCACAACGACACGCAGACACCTCGGCTGCTGTTCGGCCTGCTTCTTAGTGTTGATTTGCACCTTTTGCAGCTTAAGGAGTGCTGTGTTTTTTTTTGGGCAGTTTGAGGTAAAGGTTTTAAGTAAATATGGATAGAGACTCCTTTCGCGAATGAAAGCTGCAGTGACTGATAAGCATCATGGAAATGGTTCACAGAAAAAAGGGATCACAGTGAAATTATGTAAGCAAGTCGCAAAGTCCACCGAAGGCCGCTGAAAACCAAAATTTTAAAATAAAATCACTTCTTGTCACAAATGAACAATATTTTCCATATAAACCCATATTAATTACAGCTGCTTAAGGTTGCATTTAAAGGAAATATGGTAAAAAATTAATGAAACCGAGATTTAATATGAATATTTCACAAATGTGTGAGTTGAGAACATCCGTCGCAGTATGGAAAAACACAATAAAAGTAATAAAAAAGTGACGGTTCAAGGCCATACTAATGAAATACCTTTAACAGAAGACGACCTCTGACTCTGCTCATCTGTCCTATCTACAGCTCTGTTGACACACTGAGGCCCGACGCCGAGCGCGGCCCCTCGCCGCCGCCCTTCAGCAGGACCACATTAAAATCCCACATTAATTTTTATCTTTTTACTGCTGGGGGAGCAAATCCTGAAACGTACCTGAAATCATGAGCTGTGAAGTTCCTCACTGCGACCACGCCATGTGACGGGGAGAAGAAGCGGCAGATTCCCGTGGCCGCCTGGTACGGGTATTCCGACTGCGTCGCCAACTTCAGCCTGGTCTGGAGAGAAAACGCCGATTCCTCGTTTACACGCCAGAGTTTCAGGAGAAAACGCATCTTTTATGGGTTTTAAAAAATGATGTCTGTTTCCACGGGAACGGCAGAAAACGCTGAAAACAATGCAGTGTTCATGCTGGGCCACCAGTTGGCGCTGTTGGCTGTTTTTATAATGAGCGCACACACACACACACACACACACACACATGCTGCAGAGAACAACACACTCTAAACATTAACAACGGGTTAGATGACCAAGTTGGACTTTTATAATTAACATAACGTTATAAAACTGGTCAGATATTAACAGCTGATATTTATTCCCGTCCAGCTGCAGTCATGCATGTGTGTTAGGGGGGCTTCAAGTTGATAAATGTGCAACAATACATCATAGTTGAGTCATGGTTCTGATATTTTTGCTTGAGTAATTCCACGGATGTGAGTTGACGTGACGAGTAATGATTTGAACTTTCCCCCCAAAAAACTATTAGCTATAGGAGTGTTTTTCCTGATAATATTTTTGATATTTCTAATTTAACCTATTTCACAGATTATAAAACCTTATCGAGGTATTTTCATTTGTGGTTTACGATTAAAAACTTTGCAAGTTAAACTGTACTTTCATGTAGGTACTTGTTACAGTTTTAAAAATAACCTAAGACTAACGTTATTTCACTGCATTTGTTTGGTTTTGAAGGTTCGAGAAATAAAGACTTTTTTTTTTTTTCATATTTAGTGTTTATATGGGTTTCAGTATTCTACATCAACATAGAAACTTGTTTGTGTACCACATAAATACCAGCTATAACCGAAATATTAATGTAAGTGCTATAAGGGAGACTGTCAGCTCTAAAACCATCAAGTCCAGGAGAGACTGGGCGTCATGGTGTTAAATGTTGTTCTTAATGTCCGTCCACTGCACATGTGCAGAACAACTATTTACTGTGACCAGAAGCAGCGCTTCCACGCAGTGTGTGGTTTTGGCCGGTTTCCATGGAGACGGTGTAAACGGACCCCAACACGTTTTGAGTTTTCACCTGAAGCTGTCGCCGTCTGAACGGATCATTAAAACACTCCATATTGATGAGAATCTCTCCACAGTGTAACAGAATGTTTGCTGCTTTTTCTAAAACAGAAAACACTGGCAGTGTGGTTTGTGCATATCGTGTATTCCCACTTAGGATTTATTCTATTTTTAAACTCTCTGTGAGCCGTTCAGGAGGCACCTGTGAGCAGGGGGATGGCGGCGTACCTGCTCTAACCACCGAAGAGCCGAGGACGGGGAGCCGCCGCTGCAGCCGGCGTTCTGGAAGGAGCAGTCGATGAGCTGCTGCACGCTGAGCTGCACCAGCTGTGAGCCTCCGATGGCGCGAACAGACTGGATGGCGCCGACCACGCTGAACGCCCAGCAGCTTCCACACTGCCGAGGGAGAGGAACCAAAGCAGGAAAAACAAAATAAAAAATAAAATCCGGTAAATTATATTCTGCTCCTCCGCATCTACAGGGAATTTCATGTTTTGCTCAAGGACACTTCTGCAGGGCACATAATCATTTTCCACTGAGTTATGGAAATGAACTGTCCTGGTGCGACCTTGTTACATGAATCAGTGCTGCCAATTACCTTTAAACATCACGAGCAGGGATATTTGAGCAGCACGAAATGTAGATACAAGCTAGATGTAATTTGTGTGACTGGATTTCAGAAGCCAGTGTTCGATATCTGAAGGCGTTCTGATGAAGCGTCTCCAGTCAGGTGCAGGATCCGCCGGCCTGAGTCCACTGTGACTAATTGCTTTCTGCTGCCATCTACTGACAGAGGAACCCTTCAGTTTCTGCTATTGAGGAAACGTTTCCTTTAGAAGTTCTGAGCTAAAGAAATCTGAAGGCTGTTCATAAGGAAGAAATTATCGCTCGTATATAAGAATCTAATCCAGCCCGGTTAGGCTGTGTTGATGATCTTACATGGATTACACTGCCTTTCTGCATATACGCATTTCTTCTTAAGGTCATATTTTGCTCCATTAAAGCTTTTTTTTTCTCTTTAGAACTGACAAGCCCTATTTTTCAAAACAGCACGGGACTACGGTTCACCTATTCAGCATAAATTCCCATAAATGTAATGAAAAACTTAAAAAAAAAGGAAAATAAGATCCAATATGTTGTTGTTCAATCTGGCTTAAAATCAATACTGAAACCAAAATCAAGCATTATTGCTTGGACTGGAGATGAGCCGAATGTACAAAATATTGTGGCCATCTGATCTGAAGTGATGAAATACACTGGAGTCAGACGAGGAATCAAGCAGTGCATCGAGGGGAATTCACGTAATGTGACAAGCTTGAAGGTTTGCGCATGAAACCGCATTTCATCCTCGATGCGTCTGTCTTTGATGGAAACTCTGCAGAGAACTTGCAGGTCGGTGAAAGCGGTCATTTAAAGGCTACCCTCCAGCGCTTCAGCCTCCGCCTCAATTCAAGAGGCTAAAATAGATGTTATGGCGCCGGCGGTTTCTCGTATAGGTTCTGTGTTTCCCCCAGGACAGCAGCTTCACAGTGACAACAAGATCCCTCGCAGCAAATCGACTGAACGACGAAGGAGAAAACCAGAGGAAACTCAGCTCGCTGATCCTCCTCAGTCTGGATCTGCTCTCCCTTCCAGGAGGAGAAGCTTCCATCAAGCTCTTTCACTCAATTTGTGAATCTTTGCCCAAAATCTTTCACAGATTCTTCATTTTTTTTTCCCTCATCCAAAGGTAAATAAATATGTTGTCTGATCATTAACTGGGATCTTGTCGCTCTGGTTTAAAACACCCTAAATGAATGAAAACAAAATATTGTTAATCTTCCAAACGAGGCAAAGCAGAAACTGAGGGGAGAAAACACAATAACCCCATTATGGTGATCAGTTATGAACTTATGAACGAGAACACAGAGGAATAGGTACATTTAGTTCAAACTGCAAAGTATATTGTATTTGTAACAAATTGACTTTCTCTGCTTTAGTTTTAACTTCATGAAAATGTTAAACAATTCATTTTTCGTCACCATAAATTTCAAAAAAATGAAGGGAAAAAAATCCAGTTTAATTGATTTAAGTGGAGATTCGTGTCTCTTTTCTGATTTTCCTGGTGTAAAAATCTATATCTCAAAAAAGATGTGTGTTTTTAAAGGCAGCAAGTTTTTGTTGTGTTTCTAAACCTACAGAGTGGATCTGGTGCCTGTGTGAAGCTTACAGCTCCTTGGTCCTGGACCGGCGCCACCACCGCCTTGTCCCTCCAGTCCAGTTTGGCGGGCAGCTTCGGCGCCGTCAGCCCAGAGAAAGGAGGCGCTCGGTGGAAGACGGCCCGCAGGTACACATCTGAGGACGACCGACGCATTTTAATGACTGCGACCGTGTGAGTTTCACAGGAACAGGAGTGAGCGATGCTTTACCTGAGAGACCGAAGCCTCTTCGGCTGCTCGTTTAAATCACCGGCAGAAACAAAAACACGGTCCAGAACATCACAATTCATGACAAGATTACAGCTTACCTCTGAATTCCTCCTGTGAGAGGTCAGAAAACTGATTGATCCCGTATTGAGCTGACTGCAGCTCTGAGGAAAACGAGTTCAGGGAGACGTGCCGCTTAGTAGCATTCTGCAAAAACACAAAATAACAAGTCAGAGGTGGGGAAGTTTCCTCAAAGACAAAGAACAAGCCAGGAATTATTCATACATTAGATCTAGGACCAGCGACTGAGAGGAAGTGAAATGCACAATACATCACACAGTTATCACAATATCAATATTTGCAAAATACATATCATAAAAAAACTCATTAACTGACTTGACTTTAACATTATTGAAGACTTAAGATATGAGCCGGAGGGCTGATTTCAGCGCCATCGCAGCACAGAGAGTCCCACACATTTCAAGAAAGCACGACTCTGAATTATCAGAGATCGGACTGTGATAAATCAGAGAGTGTTTATAGCGAGCTGCTCCCAGTGGAAATGAAACATTTCCATCTTCTGCTCCGAACAGATTGAGTACATCCTCAGATCCTAAACAAAAGAGGTCATACTGCTCTCTGTAACCATGACTTCTGTAGTCTCTTTTAACGGGCCATTCCACTAACTGTTATCTCTTATATTTGATTCTACCTTCAGTCATATCCTCGACCTTCACATTAAAGTGTCTTGTAAGTGCTTTTGATTACTAAATTTAAAGTACTTGGTGACTTTATCTGTGAAACACTGACACACTAAACTGCCTTTTCTTGAGCAAAACGGCTGTTTTCATGTCAAAGCTGAACTTCACATTGAAAAATGACAAAAACTTGGCCGGTGAACGGTGATGGAGGCGATCCCGGCGGTTTGCAGTGCAGCCAGATCATCAGAGAAAACACACAGACACAACCAAACATTTCCATATTCATGGACAACTTACATATAACTACATATATAACACATACGGCCAAAATTATGCTTAAACTCCTAAGAACCATCTCAATATTAAATAGAGCAAAAGCTTTTTCTGGATTATAAATCACTATACAGCTTTACTGTGCAGTGAAATTATCAAACATAAATTACTGTGTAGCCACAATTACAATGAGGACGGATCACACAAACATCTTATTTTTAAGGTGGAAAATAATGAAATTCATAGATGTGGAGTTAAATTATGGGGTACACAGAAAACAGGGTTGAAGCAATTCTCAAATAGAAAACTGTTTAAAAAGGTGTATTTTGCAATTTCTCAGATAAAACATGTGGTTCACAATACTTTGTGTTTGTAGGCATTAAAAAAAATATCCCACATTGAGGGCACATGTGGTTATATGTCATATTAAAACTTTGTAAAACATGGAAGGAATTAAATCATTTTTCACTAACTGATGGAGAGAGGAATCGGTTTAAAGAGTTTTTGTGTGTGTCAATTCATTTTCAGACATGTGAAATTAAATCTTAATTGTAAACATTAAAAAAATGTATTAATTCATTTATGATTTAAACCCCTTCAGGAGGGAAGAACACCAAGTACAGAAACCCACTCACAAAGTGAGAACATGCAAACTACACAGAGAAGAACCAGACAGTCAGGGGGTTTCTCACTATGAGATGACAGTAATTGTTGGTTATTCTGTGTTTTATCCTTGAAACTGTTACACCTATCAACGTTTTATATACATCATAACCTACTTTACACGTTTTATCATCAATTATGCAAGCGTTATAAATATTTTGTCACACATCTCAATATTTTAAATTATATAATTTGTGCTCGAAAAGCATCATTGTAGTGCTGATATTTTCAGATTTACCTGAATTTTAGTGATTTCAAAATTCCAAATTTCAATTCCAAATTTCAATATAAAAACATGCACTTGATTTAAAGTGTTGAGCTTTACGTGACCTGCGTAAGTGGGCGTCGCTTAATCTGACGTCCTCCACGTTTGTGACGTACAGACATGAAGATTTGAAGACTGCAAAGTGAGTGAAAATGAAGCATGTTTCGCCCCGGTGTTTCTCTGTATATCCGCCTTCCTGCTTCTTACCTGGAAGTAGAAATACCGACGTTCGAACTCCTCGCTGTCTTCATACTCGCGCTGAAACTTTCGAATGAACGCCCAGAAATCCACTTCTGAGCTGTTTAATTTACTCAAAGTGTCTCCGGAGCTCACATTAGGACCGCAGAGCAGAAAGGCGACTGAAAGCAATGCGAGTAAAGTAAGTTTAAACTCCTGACAGAGCTGCATTTCAGGTAAAATGAGAAGAGAAAGTATGAAACAGGAAATACGGAAGTTTGGATGCGCGCCAGAGTGACGTCACTGCGCATGCGTACTGATTAAGGGGCATTGTCAGAAACAGAAAGTAAACAAACCAAAGCATGCTGTCATTCAAAGAGATAACGTTACAGATGTGTCATTGGTTTGGTGTTGAAAATGAGTAATAGTGGAAATGATATTAAAATCTTCTTGAGCACAAATAGCTTCATTCTGCTGAAATTACACACATTTACAAGTGAAATTACATCGTATATCACCAGACATCTCATTCAAATTACCCGTAAAATTATATGTTCAAAGAAAAGCTCTCTGTCAATGAAGGGGGAAAAAAGCTACACTATGATAACTGTTTCGTAAAAATATAAGAATATTTCAGAGCTGTAGTTTCAGTGGAAATCTCTAAGGAGCACCTTCAAATATAACTGTGTGCAAATTTGTTTAATTGTGTGAAATAGATTTTTTTCCCACTATGAAAGCTGTTTTATATGAATCAATCATTCAGCCAATCAACCACTCAATGTTTTATTTCTAGTCATATTTCAACACATACAAAATACAAACACCAACACAAACTGCTCTCTTTATGCCTATCCTACCAATTCTATGAAATAACCTAGATTTTGTATAACCAATTTATTAACAATAATAACAACAGAAATTCAAGAACTCTGGCTATAAAATGTAGTAGCGTCATTTGAAGGTGATGTGAGTTGGTTTCAGGTTTGACTAAAATTGCATACTTACCCAAAAACTAATGTAGTTTAAACTACTGTAGTGTTTGAGTAAATGTTTCAAATTGCTATAATGTAAAGCAGGTGCTTGCTGTTGTGGTGGTGGTAGTGGTGGTATTTAACATGTTTTTCTTGTCATTATTCTTGATTTATCTACAGAGAAATGCTAACATTTTTATGAACACATGTTCATATTTTCAATCTTTACCTAGACTCAGTCACCGTCATGTGGTTACACTGGCTACAAGTTGTGATTCTTTAATTATTCAGAGCTGTAATCCTATGCAGATAAGCCTATATATCACATTGGCTAGTGAGACAGGCATGCCAGCTTGAAGTGTGTGTGACTTGTGACCACCCACACACAGGGTACAATAACATTGCAGTAGTTGCTCTGGAGCACAGTAGCAGCTGCAGAGCATTTTTTCCAGCCCGTACTTTGTCAGGAGCGGCCGACCCGTCCGTCCCGTCCTCGCTCTGGGAGGAGAAGTCAGCGACTCCGCTGCTTTTTGTAGTGGCATCTGATCCTGCCTTCAACCAGAACCTAAGCTCCTGTGGAACGTGCCAGAGGAAATGTCAGACCCAACAGAGGAACTCACCAACAGACCCTTCGCAGTCCAGTTGTCCAATGTTTACCTCAGCATCTTGGCACTGTTCTGCTTCAAGCTCTTCGTTAAGATTTCTCTCAACTTACTCACATACTTCTACATAGTCCGTGGGAATCGTAAAGAGGCCGCCCGCATTTCAGCAGAGTTCTACGATTATGGTCGACAGCACAGTGAGTACTCTGAGGAGTGGGGACTTTTTTAAAGGTTATTTTCCAGCGAGATTATTGCTGGATGTGATCTGAAATGCCGTTTCGACTGACGACCCATGGAGTCAGGTACAGTGGAGAATGTAGCCACAGTGTGACACATGCTTAACCTCGCCTATGCAAAGGTCAGAGGTGACACCTTCACCTTTGAGGGTCCATTGAGGCTCCACACACTGGCACTAACACTCTCTGTGTTTACACATCAGATACACACACTGGATTGTTAATTCAGGGAGCATAACAGCCACTCGTTGTGTTCACAGGAGTCCGTACTGTAGATATGAATGATAGCCCACTTTTCTTTCATTAGCGTAATAGCTGCTTATAAATCCTGAACTGTACATTCAATATTAAACGAAGACAGCGTTGGCCCAGCAGCTCTTTTTTCTCTAATGTATTAATAGAACACAGTCATGATATCCCCCTCCTGCCTCCTGCCTCCCCCACCCTCGTCCTGCCCTACTTTCCATTCCCAGCTATGCAGCGCACCCTTCCACAGTCAGACGGCAAGCAAAACAACACTCCACATTCTCAGGGACTTCGAAGGCTCATTCTGGGGGAAGAGAGAGGGAGAGAGAGAGAGAGAGAGAGAGAGACACGACGACAACATAATCTGTAGCTATCATTCAGAGGGATGTTTAATTTAAAGTGTTCCCACTCCGTGGAATACTAATGAGCTGAGCTCAGGGTATTAGTCACGGTCCTGTAGATATGCTTTTCCTTGTTCTAAGGAATCTGTTTGATGTCTCTAGCTGCGTCTTTATGTCTGTATTTCAAATTAATGTCAGTCAGGGGAGGTACGGCTGCATGACAAAACAGCATTAAAAAAAACAACCTGGGGTCGATGATTATCTGTCATTTCTGATAAGAATGAATGAAGAGGATAATGATGATGAGAACGTGTGGAATGCGTCAGCTGTTATTTTGGACATCGACTCAGGTGTGCTTAAAAAGATTTCTTATTTTTACATGCATTTGTCACGTGAGCGGAGTGTTGATGATGTAGCACCAGGGATTTTCAAGCTCTGTTAGTCACATAACTACAAGCTGCTCTGTGCATTAACTCGGCGGAGATGTAGGGTGAAACGTGACCTGAGAGGCTAAAACAACAATACTAATACGCTTATTAAGAGGAATTAAAGTGCAGGAGTTGCTTTGTGTTGCTGTAATAGATACATGAGGAGCGCCGTATCATATTCCTGCATGGTGTCTGACAACATATGGTTAGTAAAATCACTGCCTGACATAAAACTACAATTGCTTCCTCTGCTCCATAAAGCTTAACTGTTATCTTTTATCATCCTCTGTTTAAGACAAACATTTCACAACCTGCAAGCTTCTAAGTAAAATGCAAAGCCGCATGTAAAGTAAGACCTAATCGTAGGCATCTACAGTGTGTTCCAGCGCCTCTCTGTCACTTTTATGAGCGTTATTGGAATATTTGTGTGCGTAATGTACTCCAGGTGTTCACGGAGCGTGGAGCGCAGCGTCAGGTAAACAATGACAAATGTGAGCATCAGTAAAAGCCCTGAATTCTTATTCCTGCCGCAGCGTCCTGGGCGGACCGCTCACCCCTGCACGACGCCGCCGGCCAGGGCCGCCTCCTCGCTCTGAGGACCCTCATTTTACAGGTGAGGAGAGCACGACGTTTCCCCACCTCATCTGCACACACACACACACACACACACACACACACACACACACACACACACACACACACACACACACACACACACACACACATACACACACTCCTGGAGCCAAATCAGCTCCGGCGCCGTCACATCTGGTTCAGCGTCTTTGTCAGATACTGAGGAAGAGGAGCAGGAAGCATCTGATTTATTCAATTTCTCAATTATTACCACCTGTGGGGGTCAGGATAACACTTCAGCGATCACAATGAGGCCTGCTATAGATTGATATACGCCTATTAACAGTAAATCCACAGCAGATTAATAATATATGTGGCGTTCTGTGTTGCATCTCCTTTGTTGGAGGTGTTTGGCGGCTCCTTGGCCGTTACTGGCCGCTTCCACTGCCTCTGATGCAACTGTTCCACAACATTAAATACTGTGAGGGAATAATTTGTTATGTTGACAGGAGGGCTGGGCAAATGGGAAAATGTATTAACACAATGTGATTTATTGATGCTCGACACAGTCAGGATACTTACATTTCAGATTTATAGTTGGTGTAATAGGTTCTCACTTTTCCGAGATAGATGAATGATCAATGTTTCAGGCGCAGACGAGAAAACGTCCCCCGTGTGCCTACATGCTGATTGCTTGCTAAATATGTATATATATTATTTAGGGGACAGATTTGTGTGTTTTCTGTTCGCTACCCAACAATTTGTGCCCACTTCAGTGATTGTAAGTGAAATGTCAGCAACATAAAATGTGAATACTTGGCAGTTAAACGCTGCACAGAATCGCATGACGATGTGAAACTTGATCGTTTTGTCGATTTGTGATCAGATTCATGCTTTGGGATTTGTTCTTATTAAAAAAAAAAAAAAACTGTTATTTTTCTCTTGCCTTTAATCTACACCAGCTGTGACTGGGACTTTTGTTCTCACACACTTTGTGACCTTATTTGGCCTCATCTGTCTTCAGGCCAGTCAGGGTCCACAGGATTGTCCAAACGAATGCGCAGTGATGGAATCATCTTTCAGTGCGGCGCTGGCACATTATGCACATTTTGGTATAGCAACAATAAATGTGTGCGTCACACATGCATCACACAGGAAGGTGTGTGTCTGTCCTGTGATGGACTGCTTACGGAGGTTAATACGTTTCCATGCAGTGCCAGATAATAACCAGCCGTGTGAAATGAAAGCCCTGCTTCATCGAAACACTTAAACATGACAGGAGTCGAACGCCGGCAGACGGACCTGCTGTCATCAACAGAAAGAAACATTTCAGTTTCCTGTCTGCTGCGGACCCCAGAAACTGTTGTATTATTGTTTCCTTTGACGTGATAATCTGTTATCGACGTCCTTGTCTTTTTAGCGTGAGACACTTAAGTTCCAATCTCCTCTTGAGGCTTCAGTATCAGAGAAAATACGCCATTTAGGAAACAAAGCACACTTTAGCTCAGACGAGCTATTGGAAATGCTCTGGCGTTACAAGTCTTCACCCTGTGACTTGTCAGCTTTGCATCAGGCTCAGAATGGACCCGGACAGTCATTAGCAGGGTGATTTCTGTTGGTTGTTGGAATAAGACTTTCAGCGTACGTACATTCCAACCACAGAGAGAGAGAGAGAGATGGGTCTTCTTTTCCAGAGATAAGCCTGGTTAATGTTCTTGCAGTTCCTGGTGTTCACCAACAGAGGTTGACAAAGGTCACAGATGGCCTGATGCTCCCTGGAAGGTCTGGACTCAGGAAACGTCTGCGTCTTTTTGAACCTGTTTCCAGGGCCACAATGTGAACGTTCTGACCATCGACCACGTGACGCCCCTTCACGAGGCCTGCCTCGGCGACCACGTGGCCTGTGCCAGGGCTCTCATTGACGCTGGAGCGAATGTAAGTCACCGAGGTGGAATGTGATTCCCCTGGTTTGTTAAAATGTGGGGTGACAAATGGGAAAAGTGTTGCTGTTAATCTGCAGCCACTGCGGAGCCATTAAGACGCCGTTCCCCTCCGACCGGCGCCTCGGGCTGTTGCTATTAGTCAACCTGCATGGTTAAACAAGACCTAAAAATAACAATAAAAAAGGAAATGTGTTCACAGGTCAACGCGTCGACGATTGATGGAGTCACCCCTCTGTTCAACGCGTGCGCGGTGGGCAGCGTGGCGTGCACGGAGATTCTGCTGGAAAATGGAGCAAAGCCCCAGAGCCTGGTGTATCACCCCTCACCCATTCATGAAGCCACCAGCAAAGGTAACCTGCCGGAAAACACTCTGCATGATGCATCAAGAAGAAACATTTTATTATTATTTTTACATTTTTTTCCACCATTGGTAATAAAGCTCTAAAATATTTTCCCTCATTACCCAGAGGATGATGCTAGATAACCTCTCAACTCCCTGTTTTTCTTGTTGTGTTTTGTTTAGGTGTGTTGAAGACGGTTTCAGGATACACGCACAAGTTTTGCTTAAACATTAGGAAAGATCACGCTTTTGTAGAGGCTTCAGACTTAATGAACATGATAATATTTCTGATTTACACTTCTAATTATAACAAGCTGTCATTTTAATTAGCTGAGTGAATTGAGGATATAATTCTATTTCTCTTAACTTATATTCTTGTTTTTTAAAACTCTGACAGACTTTCAGGAAAGGATGTCTCATTTAGAGGTTATTTTATGTTACATTCTCTCTGATTTCAATCAGTTTATTTGTTTAGTTGATATGAACCGCATATCATGATGTGATCAGGATATAAATAATAATAAAAAAAAAACATCCTTTTCAGTTTGAAAGCAGTTTAACTGCCTCCTCATAAAGGATTAGAAACGGTCTTATAAAAGTTACAGATTGCATTTGCGATACATTAATTGATATAGAATTTAATTTGTGAGGTCAGGCTGATAAATGGCTCGAGTCCATTTTCATGGATGATATTAATATATTGGATTTACAGTCTTAACATTTAGTGTTTTATTGAGCCGTGATCAATATCGCTTTAACTCCTCTGGTTTTATGTCACACTTGACCTTGTCTCTGGACCTGTATTTGTGTCCTTTGCTGTGCTGCGAAACTGCGGCTAAATCCCCACGCGACAGCTTGGAGAATTATCAGGCGTTATCACTTACTGATTACTGTCTGCACGGCTCATTACTTCCAGGTCATTACGGTTGTGTGGAGGCTCTGGTGACCTGGGGGGCAGATGTGGACATGGACATCCCTCACCTGGGCACGGCGCTCTACACAGCCTGCGTCTGCCAAGAGCTGGAGTGTGCCAGAAAACTCCTGAGGGAAGGTCAGGATGCTCGCAGCATCGGCACAGGAAGCCTCTGGAACATGTTAAATCCATAGGGGAAGACGGGCCTGTAAAATAAGCCGCTTCTTAAAATGATAAAAAAGCGAATAGATTGCTCCTCTTGGAAGCGTGTGGCTGTCTGATAATGAGCAATCTGTCACACAGGAGACAGATGTTGGACCGTTTATTGGTTGTAAACCAGAAGTTTACTCAAGCAGAAAGCATGTTGCAATTAGAACATGAAGCAGGACCGCGGCGAGCCGGGAGCCGGCGGAGCCCGGGCTGCATGGGATCTTTATTTGAAGATATGAAGGCTGCGTTCATCCTCTCAAGGCTGACGGATGTCTTTTCTGAAGGCAGTTTTCACCAGAACTGGACAGCGAAACACACACACACACACACACACACACATTCACATGCAAACTGTACATATATACTGCCTATTGTTCTGACGTTAGGAGTGTGTGCTGAAATGAACCTCTGATCCTCACAGGAGCGAATGTGCAGAAAGGCAGGTCTCTGGACTCCCCGCTGCATGCGGCTGCGGAGAAAGACTGCACGGCCGTGGTGAAGCTGCTGCTGGACTTCGGCGCAGACATTAATGCCCGGAACACAGAGTTTCAGAGGCCGGTGGACGTGGCGCCGCCCAGCAGTCTGACAGAGGGCTTCCTACTACTCTATGAAGGTACAGTGACCTTTTCCCCAGAATGTCAACAGTAATTACGTCTCTTTCCAGCAGTAAGCCGGCGAAGTGATCCCGCAGTGTTTAATGCCGGGATTCTGTCTCGCTCGCAGCCACGCCGCGTCTGCTGAGCCAGTTGTGTCGTCAGTGCATCAGGAAGTGTGTCGGCCGTGACAGGCTGCACCTCCTCTCCCACCTCCCGCTGCCGAGCAGGATCAGGAGCTACCTGCAGTACCAGTGACAGGCGGAACCAGACCGCACAGACGCAAGCGACACGTCGGATCTGCACGCTCCACCTCACTCCAAACGCAGAGCAATTACTCGAACGCCGCACCTGACCACAACGCGCTGTGGATGGAGGTGATGCGAGATGCTGCTGGAACTCACAGTTCCCTGGATTCATTATAGGAAAAAATAAATACAAAATGTAAGTTTGTTCTCTGTTCTGCTGTGTTTAGGACGTCTCCCAATAGTTGTAATGTCTCCCAGAGAGTGATGCACTTTACAGAAAACCGGACATGCTTAAAAATGTCATATAACTGTGCACTACGTAGAAACAAGTTTTTGCATTTTGTACCAAATGCATTACTGCCAGATTATTAAAAAAAAAAACTGTGCTGAAGCCACACGTTTCAAGTATTTCTTATTTCCTTTGTAACACACACACACACACACACACACACACGGTTTCCCATTGTGGTTTGATGGACCTGAACAGATCTGAATAAGGTGAGGAGTTTAAGCTTGGATTACTGAGAACTGACAACTGTGGAGGCTAACGTTACTGGAAACTATGAGAGTGAAGGCGGGCTCCTCTCCACTGCTGAGATCATGATCGATTAAATAAACTATTGAATCATGCTCCCTCACAGCCTCACATGCTTCAGAATACAGTAACGGCAAGTTTTTATGTTTTTATTCAATTATTTATAAGTTTATCATATTGTGCATTTCATATCTTTATTAATTATCCTTGGCTTTGATTTTCAAACATTAACAAAGCTTTAGTCAAGTTTTTGGAATTCATGAAACTTAGAATATTACACAACACTTCAAAAAGTGGCTTTTAAAAGAATTTATCTCTGGAAATGATAAAGTATTTTCTATTTTATTTCTGAATTCTTTTCCTGTTTTATATTGTCATTTTTTCAGTCCAGAATTTCAGAAAATGATCTTCCTCATTTAGTGATTATTTTATGTTGTACATTTTTTTTTATCTATCTGAAAGGAATATCATACGATTATGTAATTAGGACTCTAAAAAGTAAATGACATGTTTCCATTATATTCTTGTGAAGCACTTTCCATTTTCATCACTAAGGGTGACAGTTAAACACATTTGAGTTCAGTGGCCACAAACAGTCTAATCTGATCTAAAGTGGGCGAGACCAGTAAAATTGTGCCATAACAACCTTTATTTTAAATTTTAAAGATTCTCGTCGATGCGTGCCACGTATTATACATGGTGGAAATGCTGATATTTTCACAGAACCAAACAATTACTACAGAAAATTACCACAACCTCAACATAAAGCTAATTTTAATGAAATCTGGCGTAAACTACAGAGAACTGTCGAGAACATTTCTCCTCTCGCTGTTGCATTCTGGGTGTTTTTACAAACTTACCCTGATGGCATGGAGCCTCTTCATGACCGGTTTTGGGCCTTATGCCTTATGCTTGACACCACTTTGTTAAAGGATAAAAAAAAAAATCATTCAGCATTAAGTATTTACAAACTGCATAGCTGCAATTTATTTGAAGTACTTGTTAATAAATATCAATTCATGATTCAAATGATGAAAACACATAAAACATAACGTATTTTTTCATTGTTACAAATTGTCATGTATTTATTTTTGACAAACGGGGTAATTTAATCAGTCGCTTTCAGTGCGCGCGTTCATCGATGCTGTCACGTGACCAGAACCCGGAAGTGGTGACGTTGTTATGGAGATGTAAACAATTCGTGACCTGGATGGCTGCGCCAATTTGGCACCATGTCTTGACTAAACATCAGTCTTGTGGAGATTTATTGCCGTTGAAAGCAACATGTTCAACTCTCAGCGTCCCGAAAGGAAAACTCTGCAGAGAGAAGTACTGAAGTGGCTGCAAACGCTCAACCTGTCATTTTATCCGAAAAATGTGCGCAGGTATTTAATTCTGTCTGTTTTTTAAAATAACCATTACACAAAGGAAAACACTTTTTTTAATGCTCGTGACTGATTTAGTATTCATTTGTTCTCTCTATTTTATTCTCTTACAGAATCCAATAATGCTCTGCCCACAAAACCTCACTGCTCAACAATACTGACTTTATTGTAATTACCAAGAGTTTTTAGGGAACTTTTGTCTCCACTCTTTGAAGTAGGCTCTATATCTCACTAATAATACAAGTTACACCATCTAATTTTCTGAAAAGAATTTAATAATCAAACTATTTAATCCGTTTTTTTGCAGCCAATAAAGAATGTATATTTTTAACACAGAACGTTTTTATTTGATTTGATTATAAAGGAAATTACCATTGTATAATATTTAATACTTTAATTTTGTCAAAGATGTGCTTTAAATATACTGTGTGTTTTACACAGTTAGAGGGGTTTATTGTGAAAATGATTTCATTAAAAAGTAACTCACTCGTTTTTAATAAGGGTTCTTTGTACTTGGACAACAGTGCATTGAATATTCTGTCACCAAATGTCTCAAATAAAATCACAATTTTTAACAAACTGGATCCGATTCAACAACTCATCCTGATGCAAGTCAGTTCAGACAAAAGATGTTTACAAGTAATTAAGATTAAATAAATTTGGAAACACTCCCAATCTGCCAAATGTTTGGATAAAAGCAGATCGAAATTGACCAGAAACATCACTTTAGGTCAATTTTAGATCACGTAATAACAATTTGCCCTGATAATTATCTTGATTTAGAAAGATTGTCATAATTAGTTCTGAAAGGGCCTCACTGAGAGATTCTAGTCGCCTACCTCTTAAAGTACAGCTCAGGCTTCACAACAAACTGAATAACCTCCAAATCACAATTAGGATCATTTAAAAGTAATGAAAACTCATGACAGCGATAAATGTGCTTTGACATGAAATTCAAAAGCCAGTGTTTTCCCAGTCGGTACCCTGATTCATCTAAATTCCGCTTTTAATGTCAGTTCACTCAGCTTTTTATCTCTGTTTTGATTTCCAGAGACTTTTCCAATGGTTACCTTGTGGCAGAGATATTTTCTCATTACTTCTCCGAGGAATTCTCGTTGCATTCGTACGACAAAGGCACGTCACTGTCTGTCAAGCAGAGGAACTGGAGCCAGATAGAGCGGGTGAGAGGGAGGAAAATATCCCAAAATATAATGAGTCACCGCTTTATTCGCTTCAGTTGGCATGTGATTATATTCTCCTCTTTCAGCCAGGAATTCAATTTTCCTACATAGACCCCTAAATTAGCATAACAGTAATTACTTCACATATAGAAGTCCAATCTAAAGGTGAGGATGTGGCTCGGCGCCGACAATCCACCAGGGAGCCAGAACACTGCAAAATCAAGTCCACTTAGACATAAAAGAGGCTGAATCCTGGCTCAGCACAGTCCCGCTGGGATGTTCTCACTACCTGCCCGTCCCTGTGGGATCTGCATTATTAAGTGGCTTCCTTCTTCATTGGAGTGTTTACCTAAAAGTGTTTACTGTTTCAGTCTTTGCAGAAGCAGAATGTGGTGTTGATGAAAGAGGCCGTTGATGGAACGATTCACTGTAAACCAGGAGCAGCTGAATATTTGGTGCAGCAGATTTATACTATTTTAACTGACCACAGGTAGGGTTGCTCTGTTATATTGGTTAATATAGTTGTTTTGTGGGTTCTTGTACATAAAACTCAGCAACATTAAAGACCTCAGGAAGGATGTGAGAGCATCTTTCTGCATCCCTGCTTTGTAAAACTTAAAAATACATCACAGTGAACACATCCTCAGCATCCCGTAGGAGCTCACATCTTTTTGAATTTGACTTCACAGCATCCAAAACCAGGATCCAGACTTCACTGACCGAGAGTACCAGGACACGCTGCCAGCTCTGGCTCGGTCCACAGCCTGCCAGGCCATCAAGAACAACCTGACAGGAACGGAGATCATGGCCAAGCCCGACATAAACACAAACCAGAGGAGAGCCGCAGCCATCCTCCGCAGGCATCTGGAAGGCCGGACCGCAGACAGGCTGCTCAACCCCGGTGGGTGAAGGAAGCTGATGGAGGCTGAGTTACAGCAGAGCTTCATCATGGCAGTGAGCAGTGGGAACACCTGGCCGTGGACTGACATGTTCCTGTCAGGAGATGGGAACAAAGGGTGGTTTACTGTTCAGCGTTAGGAAGAATCAACGTCTGCTGTGTGGAGTTTCTTCCTTTGTGTCAGAAGACGACACTGGAATTGCAATATGCTTCATTTACAAGACATTAAAGTCATTCAGCGTCTGATTTCTCTTGTAGTTCTTAGCGAGCAAATGTCAAAGAGCCAGGAAAAGGCTCAATTTACTGATTTCATAGAAATTGCACAGAAAACATGTTCTGCAATGAAATAAACACAAAGATTGTTCAAATTCACTATTTACGTCTATTTTACAGAATCTGCAAAAGCTGACTATGGGAGGTATTTTATGAATGACATTTATCAATATAAGTAAATATCATTTATTGGCCATATCAGCTGATATCGGTTATTGGTGTCAAACATATCTTCCATATTGGTGCGTCCCTGATTAAAAGACATTTTTGCTAAAGGTTTTTCTCTGATCTCTGCTGTTATTTCTGGTTTGACTGCAGGACGCTTCAAAGTGAATCCAAGTCATGCGGCACCCAAAAACCCTGTGCCTGCCGGCGAGGATGAGGACTGCTGTGACAGCCCCGCATCACGCAGTGAGCACCACGCTTCCTCCCTCTGACTGCAGGGATGTGCACATTTCAGTTCAACATCACATGGACGCCGCAGAATTTAGGATAAAACAGTGACAGTAAACACATTTAATTAACTGCAGTGTTGTTCTCTCCGAGGAATCCTCCCTTAAAGGACCGAGGCTCGGGTGTTTGCTTTGAAACAGGCTGTTTTGTGGCATCTGTCTCCAGCACAACAGCTGCCTCTTAAAAACAATTCAATTTGTAACATCAATTATGTGCAGGCAGTTAATTATCAACATGAATTAATACTGTCAATAATAGAGAGGCTGCCATTACTCCTCCCTGTCGTGCGTGGAGGTGCTCGTCTGAGTTAGTGTTTTATGTTTTCTGTTACAGCAGTGATGCCAGCAGGGAGTGGAGCTTCTGTCTCCTATAAGGAGATCAAGGTGCTTCAGCCTGTCAGACACTCATCAGTCGACCAGTAAAGGAACTCGGCGGAGCCTGCTTCACTGCGTGTTCTCGGTTATTTAAATCCGGGATGCTGCGCTGTGTTCAGCAGAGGATGATTTCCTCTGGAGGACAAGGAGACATCACAGTTTTTCACTGCTTATATAATGCTGGTGTGCTAAAATCCTGTGGAGGCTATACGCGTTAAGGCCGGTAGGTGGCAGCATTGTGTCATGACCGGCTCAGAGTCAGCACGTGACATTTCCAAAGCACATTGATCTGATTATTAACAGTGTGTATATGTTGTTCTGCATGCTGAAAGTGGAAACTATGTTTACTCAAAACAGGTTTTCTGTTTCTCACTCAAAAAAGCTTCAGCGCCTGAAATGTGCAGATCCGTAACAAAGCTGGTGAAAAGAAAACCTTCTCATTGTTGAAACTGCTTCAGCTTTGTTCACGAAACTTAAAAAACACTTTTCAGAAAAGAGACAAGAAACCTGATCATTATTTTCACTTTATTTCTGTGCATTTTGACAATTCTGTGATCAAGTACATTTTCCACCTCCTTTTATCTCTGAAAGTGAAAAGTGGGTTGCGCTGTCTGCTGAAGTGAATAGAGAATTCCAAACCCCTCCAACTGAACAAAGGGGTGAATCCATCAAAATCTGTCCTCTCCTCTCCTTTCCTCTCCTCTTTCCAACTGGAGCAGTGGAAAGTCTCCTCTGAGTCTGGTTCTGCAGGTTTCTTCCTGTTAAAGGGAGTTTTTCCTCTCCATCTCTTCTGCTGGCTATGGTGTCATGAAATTATTGTGTTATATTTGTCGATGTACAAATTAAAAAAATCAAATAAAAATATATCACAGGTGTTTTGTTGTCAGTATTGTGATGAGCTCCAGATTTGTGTGTGCAGATTAGTAGCTTGAGCATATTTCTTCTCTTTTGTGACTGCAGTAAAAGTAAATCCCCTGGTCTTGCAGCATTAGACAGTAATTGTCCGTTTAATATCAAATTCAAGCTTTTTATTTGTAGCCAAACACAGCATGGTCACAAACACACACAAGGAAGTTTCATATGTTGCAGCATCTGACTTCTGGTGAACACTAGTGAAGCCATTCATTCATTTGTTCATTCATTCATTCATTCATTCATTCATTCATTCGGTACAGTTCACCCCATCTACATTTACAATCACGGCTCTCGGACACACAATTCGGTAACACTTTACTTGAAGCCCCCCTGTATAACACATTATAGCAGTGTATAACTATAGTTATAAACACTCATAAAAGATCACAATGCTTTATAACCCACTACACAGCATAGGGTTAGGGTTAGGGTTAGGCCCAGATGTTATAAAGCATTGTGATCATTTATGAGTGTTTATAACTATAGTTATACACTGCTATAATGTACTTGTAATGTGTTATACAGACCCGTTGCCAGACATTCGTCTCAGTGGGGGCATATCAAGTGTATGGGGGGGACACAAATGTGCGTTCACCGGGGGGGGGGGATTAAAAATCACTAATGATCTCCTCCTCTCTTCTGATTCTGGCCATCTCAACATCCTCATCCTCCTGGACCTCACTGCAGCTTTCCACACCATCAGCCACTCCATCCTCCTGTCTCGCCTCAAATCCATCCTCAACATCACCGGCTCCGCTCTGTCCTGGTTTCAGTCATACCTCTCCGATCGTCAACAGTTCGTCCACATCAACCGCTGCTCCTCCTCCATAGCCCCCCTGCCACAGGGCGTTCCCCAAGGTTCGGTGCTTGGTCCTCTCCTCTTCATCCTCTGCATCCTCCCCCTCGGCAACATCATCCGTCGTCACGGTCTCCGCTTCCACTGCTACGCTGACGACATACAACTTTACATCTCAACCACATCCATACACCCCAACATCCACCCCCCCTCACCCAGTGCCTCACAGACATCAAAATATGGATGAAGCACAACTTTCTCAAACTAAACAGTGACAAAACAGACATCATCATCATCGGTCCTCACAACATCACAAAATCCGGACAACAGTTCACCTTAAATTTTTATAACTCTACACTCACTCCATCCCCGCTGATCCGCAACCTCGGTGTTCTCCTCGACCCCACACTATCATTTGACCCCCACATCAAACACATAACCCGGACTGCATTCTTCCACCTCAAAAACATAGCTCGACTCTGCCCATCACTCTCCTTCTCTGCTGCTGAAACTTCAGTCCATGCTTTCATCACTTCCAGAATCGACTACTGCAACAGCATTCTTTACGGTACACCATCCAAAACCCTCAATAAACTACAGTACATTCAAAACTCCGCTGCCCGCCTCCTCATCCACACCCGCTCCTGTGAACACATCACCCCTGTCCTCCACAAGCTCCACTGGCTCCCCGTCCCTCAGCGCATCCACTTCAAACTCCTCCTGATCACCTTCAAAGCTCTCCATCATCTGGCCCCTCCATACCTCACAGACCTGCTCCACCTCCACACTCCATCTCGCTCCCTCCGCTCCTCCACCTCCACCCTGCTGTCCCTGCCGTGTAGGACCAGGCTCCCAACCTGGGGAGACAGAGCCTTCTCCATCGCCGCCCCCACCCTCTGGAACTCACTGCCCCAACCTCTCTGTGACTGCTCCAACCACCCCACCTTCAAGAAAGAACTCAAAACCCACCTGTTCAGAATTGCTTTTGATGTTTGATGTTTTTTTTTTCCCTTCTGTTGATTTTATGCTGCTGTGTTTTATTTATCTTGTTGTATTGTGAAGCGACTTTGAGTGTCTTGAAAAGCGCTATACAAATAAAATGTATTATTATTATTATTATTATTTCTTTCTGGCTGGTTTTCTTGCTGCTTTCTGACTTTGTTTCTCAGTGTTTCATTGAATGTCTGCTCATCCTGGACTTCATGTGTCTGTGACACAGAAAGAGAGCTGTGTCAAGAGTCGCTTTGTCCTGTCGGGATGTGGATGCCGTGACGGCTCTGTGCAAAATTTCATCCACCAATTCTGTATTTTCATACAACAACTTCATTCAACTCTTCATATTTCCAGAAGATCTGAAGGTAGTCCTAGTTTCAAGGTGAACTGCAGTCAGTATACACTTTGGTCTTCCTTGATTGTGCAAATTTGGCATAATAACAAACAACATAACAGTAATAAAGACTACTGTGTGATAAAACGGTCATCAAATCAGATTATCAGTGGAAAATTCAACTCTCAGGGTTGGAGGACGTCTTTTCCTGTCAGAACTTCTTGTTATGTAATTACTGATTAATGATCATTATCAAAAAAAGGTCATTTTGTTAAGAAACACATTTTAAAACAGAATTCCCTGTGATTGCAGTGGAAACAAACTAAATGGAGAAAATATGCTTCAGTGTTATAATAAACACTAGTATCAAAGCATCTGAAAAACATTTGATTATTTGGCACGAGACAGAGCAGGTGTGGAGTTGGTCAAGCTGTTTGAGGGTGGAGGAACCTCCTCCCAAAGACCCTCGATGAGATCGTCTCTGTAACACCCAGCTCATGAGATCAGTTTAAAAGACGGAAACACTGTCCAAATGGTGACCTTCACATTTACTTGAATGCATTTTATAGAAACAATATTTCTTTGTAGCTTTGTAACTGAGACGTGCCTTTCATATTAAATTCAACAGCTTCGTGAGGAATTCTAAACCTATTCCTGTTCAGATTTTAAGCTTGTGTGCATCATTCAAGACGCTGACGGGGGCCTTCCTCTTCTCGCTGGAATCTCAGACCGCCATCGGCTACGGCTTCCGCTGCATCTCCGAGGAGTGCCCACTGGCCATCTTCACCCTGGTGGCCCAGCTCGTCATCACCGGCCTGGCCGAGATCTTTGTCACCGGCGCCTTCCTGGCCAAGCTGGTGCGCCCCAAGAAGCGGGCGGAGACCATCAAGTTCAGCCAGTCGGCGGTGGTGTGCCGGCGCCGGGGCCAGCTGTGCCTGATGCTGAGGGTGGCCAACATGTGCGGCTTCGAGTTCAAGCCGGTGCTGTTCAGCACGCCCAGCGGCCGCTACGTGGCCGTCTTCAAGTTCTTCGACAAAGTACAGGCGAGCAACGACCCGGCGTTCGTCAGCAACAACACGGAGAAGCTGAAACTGGAGGAGGACTACAAGAAGGAGTAAACTGTTTATCAGGAAGGCAATGAAATGTTTTTTAGGTAACAAAGAGACTGAATAGAAAGCATGTAAAATACAGGACAAATTCGTAGCAGCTTGACCAGTGAAATGTGATTTGTAGTTTAATGTTTTTAATAGTTTTTAATAGGGATGTGCGACTACCGATACCAGATATCGGTATCGGGCCGATACTGGCCTTATTTCAAAGTATCGGGTACTCGTTAAGGCTACCGATACCAGCCGCCGATTCTCACGGCAAGAAAACCCCACACGTAGTAAGCCCTCCTCACCAGCAGTTGGCGGTAGTGCAACCGAATGGGATGCAAGCTGCCGACAAACATGAAAGAGGAAGAAGCTCCTCTCTGGGAGTCACTGACAGGCGCAGGGCTACACTGCAGCGGGCTGACTTCTCCATGAGTCTCATCCAGAGCAGAGACAACAGGACTGAATCCAGAACGGCTGCTCATCTCACCGAAACTTCACCGATGTGGAAATTCTTTTATATGAGTGAAAACGAGCCGAGCTTTGCAGAATGCAAACTCTGCAATGCTAAAATTGCTAAAGGAGGTGCGTGATGTTGTTCATTTACCACTAGTAATTTGTTTAAACACCTCAGGGCGAAGCTTGTGGACGAGAGTCTGACGCTGTTGTGCTGGAAAAAAAGAAAACTCCGGCAGCAACTCGATGGCAAACTCTGCAGAAGACCGAGAAACTGAAGAGCAGAGATCCGAGAGCAGCACAAATAACACGAGCAACTCTTTAAACTCAGGGGTTGTTCTATCTTTGACTTTAGTTCATAAAAAAATCATTAAAATTAGTACATTTACAAACCTTAGTTTATGTAAAGTGTAAAACTTAGAGAAAACTGTTTTATCTTGCACTTAATTTCATTTAAAAACCTTTAAAATAAGTTCCTGTTATAAAGTGTATAACTTAGAGTTGTTTGTTTACGTCTTGTAATTCAGTTCATTTAAAAAAAACTTAAAATTCAGGGAAATTGTTTTATCTTGCACTTAATTTCATTTAAATAAGTGTAAACTCAGATTTGTTTGTTTTATTTTTCAGACTTATTTTGGACTTAAACATTGTAGCATGGGCTGCCCTTTTATTAGAAATAAAATTCATTTTCAAAAATAATCTGTTTTTGCATTATTTTAAATTTTATGTATATAAAGTATCGGTATGCAAGTATCGGTATCAGTGAGTACTGAAGATGAAGTACTCGTACTCGGTATCGGTCTGAAAAAAAGTGGTATCGCACATCCCTAGTTTTTAATATGATAAAGTGATATAAAACTACAAAACAGCATCAGTGGAGTTCACAGAATAGGATTCTGTTGGACGCTTCTCTGCAGAAGAAGACATTGATGTGAAAGGGAATGTATTTAATGTGTTCAGCAACTTTAATCATTGCAAAAACCACAAAAATTTACACACCTTTACCACAAAAATGTGTGAGAATTAGAAAAGTTTAAGTTAATCCACCAGAGTTCACGTCTTAAATTTAAATCTCTGCATTTGTGTTTTTTTCTACCTTGAAATAAAAACCCAGTTACAGTCTGATCCAGTCATTTCAGTTGATACCTGTTTCAGAATGTTGATCATCCTATCAATAAATGTGAAATCAATAACTCATTCGTATCTGTGAATAGGCTTGTGGACTCTTAAAAAACACACGAAAAAAAAGTTAACTGAATTTGCCAAATGTCACAATACACATTGTGCTTCTTGCCTTTCAATAAACTGAAGTGATTTAAGCTCCTTGATCACGCAGGGGGTTTTGAATGAATGGGTTTGCTCTGTACTCGCACAGATTAAAAACAGAAGCCTCTTCAAGGACAGAACTCGTTCCTCCAGCAGCTCAGCTGTTCAGGCTTTCAGGGTTTGTTATGGAAACATGGTGGAGCGACCAGCAAACTGGAGACGAGTGTCTCTGATCCAAACAACATCTGATCTTTTCCTGTCAGAGGCAATAAACTACATTTTGTAATAATTCTGTTGTTATTTTTGATATGGAACAACTTTTCTTTGTTGCTTTTCTATCAGCAGCTACACATCCGATATTTGCTCTGATGGACTGGAGCTACACACACATTCTCACTGTAATTAATGAACGGGTGCAAGAAGCTTTTGGTTTTGTCTGTCAGACTGTACAACTCTACTGTATACGTAGAATATGAGCAACAACCCTGGACAAAATATCCTGCAGTCTTGGTCAATTTATAATGTTCTTTTTTTTATTCTTTTTCCTCAATGCACAAACACACACACACACACACACACACACACACACACACACACACACACACACACACACACATTGTGACAAAGTCCATTCCTCATTTTTTCTTCTTTCCCTCTGTCTTCTTTTTCCCCATCCCCAGTTTCCTTTCGATTTCCAAATTTCTGTCCAGCTGAGCGAACTGGACAGAAATCACTTTTTCCAGTTCTTCCGGCTCTTCCCGCTGCAACAGCTGAACAGATTTCTCCACCAGCTCCACCGGCTCGACTTTTTAACCGGCTCCACAGTCTCTACTGTCTCCACCAGCTCTACTGTCTCTACCGGATCCACCGGCTCTACTGTCTCCACCGGCTCTACTGTCTCCACCGGCTCTACTGTGTCCACCGGCTCTACTGTCTTCACCGGCTCTATTGTGTCCACCGGCTCTACTGTCTCCACCGGCTCTACTGTGTCCACCGGCTCGACTGTCTCCACCGGCTCTACTGTGTCCACCGGCTCTTCTGTCTCCACCGGCTCTACTGTCTCCACCGGCTCTACTGTGTTCACCAGCTCTACTGTGTCCACCGGCTCTACTGTCTCCACCGGCTCTACTGTGTCCACCGGCTCTACTGTCTCCACCGGCTCTTCTGTCTCCACCGGCTCTACTGTCTCCACCGGCTCTACTGTCTCCACCGGCTCGACTGTCTCCACCGGCTCTACTGTGTCCACCGGCTCTACTCTCTCCACCGGCTCTACTGTGTCCACCGGCTCTACTGTCTCCACCGGCTCGACTGTCTCCACCGGCTCTACTGTGTCCACCGGCTCTTCTGTCTCCACCGGCTCTACTGTCTCCACCGGCTCTACTGTGTTCACCAGCTCTACTGTGTCCACCGGCTCTACTGTCTCCACCGGCTCTACTGTGTCCACCGGCTCTACTGTCTCCACCGGCTCTTCTGTCTCCACCGGCTCTACTGTCTCCACCGGCTCTACTGTCTCCACTGGCTCGACTGTCTCCACCGGCTCTACTGTGTCCACCGGCTCTACTCTCTCCACCGGCTCTACTGTGTCCACCGGCTCTACTGTCTCCACCGGCTCTACTGTGTCCACCGGCTCTACGGTCTCCACCGGCTCTTCTGTCTCCACCGGCTCAACCGGCTCTACTGTCTCCATCGGCTCTACTGTCTCCACCGGCTCGTCTGTCTCCACCGGCTCTACTGTGTCCACCGGCTCTTCTGTCTCCACCGGCTCTTCTGTCTCCACCGGCTCTACTGTCTCCACCGGCTCTTCTGTCTCCACCGGCTCATCTGTCTCCACCGGTTCTACTGTCTCTACCGGCTCTTCTGTCTCCACCGGCTCCACCGGCTCTTCTGTCTCCACCGGCTCTTCTGTCTCTACTGGCTCAACCGGCTCTACTGTCTCCACCGGCTCTACTGTCTCCACCGGCTCCACCGGCTCTACTGTGTACACCGGCTCTTCTGTCTCCACCGGCTCTTCTGTCTCCACCGGCTCTACTGTCTCCACCGGCTCTTCTGTCTCCACCGGCTCATCTGTCTCCACCGGTTCTACTGTCTCTACCGGCTCTTCTGTCTCCACCGGCTCTACTGTCTCCCCCGGCTCTACTGTGTTCACCGGCTCTACTGTGTCCACCGGCTCTACGGTCTCCACCGGCTCTTCTGTCTCTACCGGCTCAACCGGCTCTACTGTCTCCACCGGCTCTACTGTCTCTACCGGCTCGTCTGTCTCCACCGGCTCCACCGGCTCTACTGTGTCCACCGGCTCTTCTGTCTCCACCGGCTCTTCTGTCTCCACCGGCTCTACTGTCTCCACCGGCTCTTCTGTCTCCACCGGCTCATCTGTCTCCACCGGTTCTACTGTCTCTACCGGCTCTACTGTCTCCACCGGCTCTACTGCCTCCACCGGCTCTACTGTGTTCACCGGCTCTACTGTGTCCACCGGCTCTACTGTCTCCACCGGCTCTACTGTGTCCACCGGCTCTACTGTGTCCACCGGCTCTACTCTCTCCACCGGCTCTACTGTGTCCACCGGCTCTACTGTCTCCACCGGCTCTTCTGTCTCCACCGGCTCTACTGTCTCCACCGGCTCGACTGTCTCCACCGGCTCTACTGTGTCCACCGGCTCTACTCTCTCCACCGGCTCTACTGTCTCCACCGGCTCTTCTGTCTCCACCGGCTCTACTGTGTCCACCGGCTCTACTGTCTCCACCGGCTCTACTGTGTCCACCGGCTCCACTGTGTCCACCGGCTCAACTGTCTCTACCGGCTCGACTGTCTCCACCGGCTCTACTGTGTCCACCGGCTCGACTGTCTCCACCAGCTCTACTGTCTCCACCGGCTCTTCTGTCTCCACCGGCTCTTCTGTCTCTACCGGCTCAACTGGCTCTACTGTCTCCACCGGCTCGACTGTCTCCACCGGCTCTTCTGTCTCCACCGGCTCCACCGGCTCTACTGTGTCCACCGGCTCTACTGTCTCCACCGGCTCTACTGTGTCCACCGGCTCCACTGTGTCCACCGGCTCGACTGTCTCTACCGGCTCGACTGTCTCCACCGGCTCTACTGTGTCCACCGGCTCTACTGTCTCCACCGGCTCTACTGTCTCCACCGGCTCTTCTGTCTCCACCGGCTCTTCTGTCTCCACCGGCTCTGTCCCCACCGGCTCTACTGTGTCCACCGGCTCGACTGTCTCCACCGGCTCCACCGGCTCTACTGTGTCCACCGGCTCTACTGTCTCCACCGGCTCTTCTGTCTCTTCCGGCTCCACCGGCTCTTCTGTCTCCACCAGCTCTTCTGTCTCCACCGGCTCTACTGTCTCCACCGGCTGTTCTTTCTCCACCGGCTCATCTGTCTCCACCGGTTCTACTGTCTCTACCGGCTCTTCTGTCTCCACCGGCTCCACCGGCTCTACTGTCTCCACCGGCTCTGCTGTCTCCACCGGCTCTTCTGTCTTCACCGGCTCTACTGTCTCCACCGGCCCTTCTGTCTCTACCGGCTCCACCGGTGGCGCTGGGACCAATGGCTGCACCGGTTCCACGGGCTTCACCGGCTGAACCACTTTCCCTGTCAACAGAAAATGTAGAGTCACAGTCGTAGGTTTGAGGGGTTTTTATACACTGTTTAAAATAACAATCAGCAAGTCAAGCTGCTCTGATCTGCTCTGATTTTGAGGAAACAATCAAATTGAAACGTGTGTCTGCCTCATACAGGTTTGGTATCGAACACCATCAGCTCACCTGACTCCACCCTGTTTCGCTCCATCGCTGCTGTCGCTCTGGCCTCTCGTCGTCTCTGCACGTGTGCTGATTCAACAAAAGAGAGAAAACAAGGAAGAAATAGATTTTACATACAATTTGAGAGAAAAAAAAAAAGGTTTTTCTTCCATGATGAGTTTCCTTAGCTCAGGAGGAGACCTTACCAGAGTCGCCAGCGAGAGACCACCCACGACATCCCTGAGCCCATAAACCCAGGCCCTGTGGGCGCAGCTGGATGGTTTCATCCACAGGTTCTGGTTTGGGGCCGGCGGCCTGGGAAACTCTTGATTCTGCAAGAGATCAATCAAGGAAAAGCCTCATTGTCACCATTCAGATGCAACAGCACATCTCAAAAAAAGACAAAAATTCTTTAATTTCAATGAATGCGATTAAAACTGACAGCCCTAATTAAAGCATGTGTTCTATTTATTTATTTATTTATTTATTTATTTGACAAGGACATTGCACAATAAATGCATTGCACAGACCAGATATAGCTAGAAGCCAATTTTCATCTTCTGATTCAACAAAAGAGAGATGTCGAGAAGAAAATGGTGGCAAATCGCTGGAATTCTACTCATGACATCTCTATCCACACCTGGACTCTTTCCTTTCTTTACGTTGTGTACATGGAACTCTCTACAGCTCGTGTTAATGGAGCCTCGAAGAGGAAAACTTTGGACTCTTGGCTTGGGATCGCTGAATTCTTGAAACGAATATTGCTTTTGCTCTAACTCTCCTCTACCCTGACTCAAAGATGTTCATCATTCATACCTGTACCTCACCGGATGTGTCAACTAGTCGTCTGTCCTTGTGTTTGTTTGTCCTCTGTGTTTTATGTCTATGTTTGTTTGTTTTTTCTTCTCACTCGTTATTTGTTCATATTTGCGCTATGTTCATTGGCGTGTTCTGTGCCTTGGGCATTTTGTGACCATGTAATTATATGCAGTTTTTTCTAATAAAATAAAATATTTCATCACAAAAAAAGAGAAAAATTGAGGAGATCTTACTAGAGTTGCCAGCTGGAGCCCATCCACGGCACCCCTGTGCCCATAAACCCAGACGCTGTGGGCGGAGTTGGATGTCCTCATCCAAATATTTCTGCAGAAGGAAAACAGAGAGATAAATATGCATTCTGTAGTCTGGAAGAAATGTGACACTCAGAAAAAGAGTGCTGGTCTAGTTTCTTCAAAGATCGATAAAGCATTTCTAAGTTGTGTTTGTAATTGTGTTTGTAAGAACTGAATGCTCTTTTCTTACCCGTGGCCTGCAGGCCTGGTCAGCCTGGGTGGAACTCATGCTCTGGAGAGATGAATGGTTCATAACAACCCGAGAAAAGTCTTGAAAAGACACACAAACCCACCAAAAGTACGCTGCTCGACTCGCTGGACTCGCTAGACGGACAGAATGATCCTGTTCTCTCCTGGTCTCAGAGAACCTCAGGGAGATTTAAACTTCTGATGATGTCAACAGTCTGTTGTCATGGAGACACCCAGCTGTTCTGCGCATGCTCCAAGCTGGGTAGCGTGCATAGATTTAAACAAATTGTAAAAGTTCTTATATGTGGCCTATCTTAATATGCTTTCACTCACCAAAGCTGCAGACTCACTTTCAAAGAAAGGCACACGGCGGTTCTTTTTTTAGATAAACTTTGATGACCTTCATTCCTCTTGATTTCCGATTGTTAGCCTTAGCTTTAGCGTCTCCCTCTATCTGTCAATCACTAATCAGGACCATCTGCGATCAGGACCCGCCTACATCGGCAGCAGCCAATCAGATCTCAGTTTGGAAATGACGCTGCAGTCTGAGCCCCACTTGTCAAAATAAATAAATAAATAAATAAATAAAAAAATAAAAATTGCTTTTTCATGTCATTTTAAAACAGACACCATGCAGGTTAACATTTTTCAAAAAAATTAGACTGCCTTGTGTAACCAGGGTTGATAACCTCAAGTTAATAAATGTGTATGTTTTATGTGTATTGTGATTGTCCCATTGATTTGCTCAAACTAGTACTTCAAGTTGGTCAGTAGGTGTCAGCAAAGAACTGTTATTTGTCCCTAGAAAGAGACTGTGGTGCATGGAAAAAAGCTGGGAGTGGCTATCTCACTGAGATCCGCCATCTTGGTTGTCTCTCCTCGGTCTGCGCCAAACTATACAGACACTTTTGGAGCTGAAGATTTCTTTAGAGATAAGATTCAGATTATTTGTGTGACCGAGATCGACTACAGGACTGCAGGAGTTGACCAGATGCACCAGACCCCCTTTGAACCCCGTATAAATCGATATCCCGGTGAGTTATGGCCGCTTTTCAGAGTGTTGCCGTATCATGCTGCACAGTGATGTAAAAGCATGAGGCCGTATAAAAAAAACCAGTCGGAATATATTTGAGGGGAATTAATTAGCTTTCTGTTGGTGTTGATCAGTATTTTATGTGTTGCTCTGTTTTATGACTTCTGTTTTACTGTGCTGATCATTGTTGCGTGTGTGCAGATGATGGAAGATGCTTTGTGTGACCGGACATTCAATGTGTGTTACTGAATCCTCATGTATTGTTGTACTGTGATTGGAAAATGCTATCTTTTTCTATGTTTGAATTATATTGGAAGTTGTGTTGCTCATGCATTGCCTATTTTGAGATGGGAAAAAGAGAGACTGATATGAGGACTTTATTGAAAAGAATAGTCATGTATTTGTATGATTAATAGCCCTGCACATCTGTGCAGGCTGGGTTTTTTTTTTTGGATCTGTTCAGTAAACTTCATTCTTCAAGAGCGTCCCACTCTGGGTGATGTCCATCTTCGTCCCCTTCTTCATCGTTGTCTCCATCCCCCATCTCCACCGTCTTGGGCCATCCCATGGACACTCGTTGTAAAGGGGCGGTAGGATTTTTCTGAGTGCACTAAGTAGTTTTTCTTTATTGTTTTCCTGGTTTTTTGATTGCCTGGCCGGCCAGTGTGAATTGGACATTTATCGCGAAAAAAACAAAAAGATGTGGGCGAAATTATTGTTGTAAATAGTTGATTCTTGTGTTGATTCTTTTGTTGTTACTTCAATATATTTTTGAACTGCCATTTGTTGTCGTTGTGTTTTGAATGAAGGACAGAAGGTCCAGTTAAATAGATACAACAGAGATTTTCAATCAAACTCCCTCCCGAACCTAAACCACACCAAAGAATGGTGCAGACACGAAGGGAGGGTTACACTTGCAAATACATGTTGTCTGATTTCTTTAACCCTGAATAATCATCCTAAGGGTTTTCCTCAAACCTGTCAATGGCTCAAGCAGTGACCTCTGACTCAGCATTATCCAGGAAATGGCTGACAGGTGGATCTTCTGGCCACTGCTCAACTACTGAAGATGAAAAAAATAGAAATTTATTTTGACAAATTTCCGGAGGTGAAGTACAAATACTGCTACAGTGATTAATGCTCAATTGCACGTAAAAGTACTGGTGTCAGAAAAATACTTAGGAGTGCAAAGTATGTTTCTAGATAAACTGCTCAGAGTATTATTTCTTTTAACCAATGGATGCTTTACTGTGTTGTCAGTAGCAGCCATCTTATTTGATTCGTCTGATACAATGCTACGTTTAAAGCCTTTTCTCAGATGAACAATGGAAAAACTCTGCCAAGACAGTTCGTCTTTCTTGTGACCAAATGTTAATATAATCAGGAATTTATTTTGATTAAATGAATTCCCCCTTTTAAAAACATGTATTGTTTTGCTTTATTTTGGTTTTAATTTTTTAAATCAATATAATTTCTTGATTTAAATGTTTAGATTGCAGAGGGAATCCCTCACAGGGAATCAATCACATCAAAACCTTTCTCTTTGGTTAAAAACCTGCTTATTTTTCCTGAACTCCCTGTTCTTCCTCCATATCATCAAACTCTTCTCTCTGTCTCTGTCTCTCTCTCTCTCGCAGTGCATGCTGGGAGTGAATGGTAGTAGGAGTGTGTGAGAGCGTGGTGTGTGTGGCGTTGCTTTTTGCTTGTTTTTTTCTGTTTGTCTAAGTTGCGAATGTTCACTTTCACTGTGGTTTATTGATCACAGAGCACATTTATTAGTTTATATGGTTTTCGGGTTTCTTGGTGGGTTTTGCCGTCCGTTTGTGGGTCTGGCTGCAGCCATGACCACCCTCAGACAGCTCACCCGCAGACACGGTGTCCGGGTTGTGGCCCCGCCCCCTGCGGCGTGGAGGACGTGGCTGTGGGGGAGAAGGTGGGCGACGATAATGTGAAGTCGGTCGCGGGGATGAACAGCGCCGTGGTGATCTTCCTGGACCAGGTGGAGCAGGCCAACGCTGTGGTGGAGTCGGGGACAGGTTCGTCCCGGTGCAGCCGGCTGTCCGGGTCGTCCTGTCCAACGTCTGATGGTGAGGTGGAGGGACGGGTGGAGCAGGATCAGGGTGAGACCGTGATAGGGGAGTCTCATAGTGATTTAAACAATGAGGTTGAGTGGAGGAGGGAGTGGAATTTACTTCATGCCAATAAAACTCTTCTTGTCAGGCCAGATCGTTTCCACTGCTGCTCAAACATTCGACTGCTGCTCCAGCTAAACGCCTTGAAGATGGACAGAAGGAGTCTGAAACACTCGGCTTGTATTTGGTTTTATTGAAGAAGAGAGACATGAATCGGTAGCCTTTTTTTTAAGGCACCTCCAAAATCTACAACAAAAGCTGAACCATTTATTTATTCAGAATACAAAAATACACATCTCAGTGACTCCAAATCATAATAGTTAACCATGCATTCTAACCATAAAAAGGCACAGAAAACAGTCACTTAGTAGTCATAAAAATGATCAACTACTTTACCAAAAATCATCCAGATAGTAATACAGGTGACGACCGTAACATTATATTCCAGATGTGAGAACACAAAACATGTCATATCATTTAAAGCTGGGGTTGGCGATCTTGGAAAACATGTAGCACGAATGTCGCATCTCCCCAAGGCTCCGCCCAGCTCCCACCCCATTGGAGGAGCTCCGTTGGGAGCGGAGACGCGGAGACGTTCCGCACGCAGTGCGCGCGGCGCTTCCGCATCCAGTGCGTCCCTGGCGTAACCTGTCCTCTGCGCTTCGTTTCTTCGTTTTTCTTTATTTGCACTACGCCAAGTTATGGCGCACCCACCGGTAAGTAAAGCCCCAAACATTATTCTCCGCCATTCTGCAACGACGCTCCGTCCTTCTACGCGCGCACTGAACCAGGGTCAGTGCACGCCATTGACATGTACGCGCAGGGGGCAGGTCGAACGGCGAAGGGATTTGATTGGTTTAAAAGAAGGTGTCCCGTCAAGACGATTGGTTGCTGTTTTTCCCGTATTCCTCCTGCTGTAGATAGCGGATATTTTCCAAACTACTTTAAAAACACGCTATGAATTGCTTCCCATCGGGTCATAAAGATCATTTTCACCAGTATTTAAAAAAATGTATCTCATTCAAATCGCCAACCCTAGCTTTAACCTCAGGCAATGAATATGCAAATATTTGTTTATACCTACATATATATCCTTACAAATGACAACTGTGCCATTGTAAACATAATGTACACAAATAAAACTCACTTCTCTCCCATAGTTTCAGGACTACATGCCAGCTGGCCTGTCTTCTTAAAGATCGTTGCATGGGTTCTCCCAGGGTTCTGGAGAACCAGTTTGCAGCATTATGTACAGTCCACTGAAAAGACACGGCTAGGGGGGGAGGTGGCCAAACACACCCAGACGGTTCACACACACACAAACACACACACACACACATACACACACTGAGGAGCAGCAGCTCGGTCATTGTTCAAGCACAAACCAGCACGAAGAGATGGAGACAGAACCAGAGTCTGAAATGTTCAGTCTGATCTGACAAGACTAAAACTGTTACGGTCTGTACTGAGGCTCAGACGCAGACAGCAAGATGGAGGCGGGTCTAGAAAGTTCAAAGATCAGTTTATTCAGTCACTTCGATAGTGCCAGCACTCCAAGCAGCTGAAAGTCATCCCGCTGACGAGCTGAACCCCCGCTGCAGCAAACCTCCTCTCCAGCTCCACCCACCTGAAAAACAAAACCAGAACCCGTACAGCGCCACTAGGAGGCCGCTGCAGTGCGGGACATGACAAAAACACCTTCAGTTAGGAGCAACGAATCAGGAAACGTCTTTTGATTGACAGACTGTCCATTTCTGAGAACCAAGAGAGGAAGATCCCGTTTACACGACGACGATTCAGGTGAAAACACAAAGTTTTAGCTTATTTGTTTCAGGAAAGTTTGATGTTTACACGGAAACGCTGAAAACGACATGGTTAGCCGTTAGCATCGCCGCCCAAACGTTGCCACAAGCTGTTGTATTTCCTCGTTCCCATGCAGACGGACCGTTTTCGAAAAGTTCCACTTTGGGAGCAGCTGTCAAAAAAGGTCCATTGCACCGTTGTGGAAAGTTTTACGTTTTCACTTGAAAATGTTTTTGGTGTAAACGGGGTCTGAAACCGACATGAGGCCAGAGTTCCAGTCAGGGGTGACTGGGTTCTAGACTCTTCCAGCAGGTATTTACTGACCGACCAGCCGATGGATTTCTTTTATTTTATTCTTTTTATTTTCAATAAAACAGACATGTGTCTTCATAATGGAGAATGTGGATCTTGATGAGCTGATCGGTGGTTCCTTCAGGAGGAACATAAATGTTGTGCCGCCTGAAATTAAATCCCCCAAAATCAGTGGCGGACCGTGCATTTCACATTAAGGCCTTCAGAACAGATCCGCCTGAACCAATCCACCTCTCAATAACTATTTTGTCTACAAAAAAAAAATCTTATTATGCAGATATGCACATAAAGAGTTGTTGCACAGCAGATAGATACTTGTGCAGCCAGAATAAATGCCTTTGCTGAAGTGCACAAGTCTCCTACTACATCTGTGCACATACAATGAGCATCAACAACTTAATAAAACAGCAATATTATTTAGGAAAAGAGGAACATTTTACTCACCAAAATCCCGATTATTTGAAAACAAAACCCATCCTCCTTTCCTTCCTCAAAAAGAGTTCAACTGCTCTGTCATATAGATTATCCGTGCATTTCAGTTCCATAAAGCCAGGGCTGAAAGTCCAGCTTGCCCTGTGGTATTTCTGGCATAAGTTTTATTTCTCTTCAGGTCTTCTTCTTCTTCTTTGGAATAATTGCGGTAGGCGACCAACAACTTAGGTGCATACCGCCCCCTACTGTATCTCTTGGTGAATGTAAATCAGAGGGCCTGGATACGCTGTTGCTAGAAGCTAGAAGGCGCTGAGTCACCAACTCGAAATCTGATTGGTTGAAGCAACTGTCTGATTGGTTGAAGCAACTGTCTGTTTGACGCTTCACTTTACTTCACTGCGCCATCGGGAACGGATAGCGAAGGCCTTGGGCAGATTTCTTTGACCCTAGCAACAGATGATGCCTGAAATCTGATTGGTTAAATGATTTAATATGAAAAAAACATGTCTGGAAGCAGCGCAACCACGGGAAAACTATGAAAGGAACTGGAACATACCGTTTGGAATCATTTATTAATTATTTATGGACAAAATATAATTTACTTCAGTCTGTAATTCAGATAATTTTTAGGCCAGCAGAGAAGGCTTTGCAGGCCCTGACGGCCCACCACTGCCCAAAATATATTAGCACAAGCACTAATATATTTTGGGGGATTTAATTTGAGGGGGCACAACATTTATTTGAGGGGGCCAGGCCCCCTCTTGCCCCTGCGTAGACCCGGCCCTGAAAGTGCTACCAAATATCCTTTCACGATTGGTTTATTTTCCATTTGAAACACGCAGCAAGTCGCAGACCACACTCTCTAATCAGAAATACATCCCAGGTTCAATGTTGGGTTTGAAAGCCTTTCTGAGTTTGCATGTTCTCCATGTGCAAAAAAAAAAAAGAAAAGGAACATTCTGGTTTCCTTCCACAGGCCAAACCAGATGGCCATTGACATTAAGCCTTTAAACAAATTGCAAGTTTTTAAGCTATTTTACTTTTCCACATTTTTTGTCAAGAAATTCATGATGGCTGCTCAACAAAGAACAATGAGCCTTGGCAAAAACAACAACAACAACAACATAATCTCTGTTTATTTTTGTATAGTAAACTGGAAAAAGTTCCCAATTTTTTTTTTCATCCAATTTGTGGAAATGGAGATGAGTGTGCCGGTCCCAGGGCTCAGAGCTCTCGGCGGTCCTCGGTGTGCAGTACGACTGAGCTGTGAAGCTCGTGAAAGGCGGATGACGGGACGGTAAGTGTTTCTGGCTGGCTGCCTGGCCTCTCATGTGCTCTGAGAGCCCGAGCTTTCAATGGAGCGTTAGGACAATGCTGGAATGATATGATCTCTGCGCCGCCAGCAGACTATTAGCAGTGGAGGGCCGAGTGATTTATTGCTGCCATGCCACCGCATCGTCACTGGGAAGTTTAATAGTTCAAAAAAAAAACCTGCAGAATCAGAGAAAGTGACATTTGAACCAGCTGATAATCTCTGTCAGGGTGTGTGTGGCAGCAGCCCCTCCTGCTTCCATTGTCTCCTGTGGATGCTGGAGCCTCTCTCCTTGCCTCCCCCAGTGGAGCTGAAAACCTGACCTCCTTAATCCTTCAGCTCTTTTGATTTCCCTCAGCTTGACTGGGCGTGAACACATATCTGCACTTAGAGGGGAGCGCGCCGTCGCCTGTTGATTTCTGCAGGCACTCGGTCACGAACACTGGATTTTACATTTCCGGATCACAAAAACACGTTTAGATTGCAATACTATACAGGAACTGATCTAAACTCAGAATAATGAGCTCATTTCCATTTTCCTGACGCGTTCCTCAAAATAAAGCAGAATACAGGATATTATATTATAATGAGGCGTGAGCTTGGCTGCTTTGCATAAAGAGCCCCGTCAGGGGTTACGGGGTGATATTTATATTTACTCTATATCGGCACACCTCTCCCGCTCAGATAGCCCAGGCCTGGTTGCTATGGCAACAAGCAAGCCCGTACCGGAGTGCAAACAGGATGCATTAATAAGCTTATTGTGAGGTTCTTTGGCTCCTTCTGTTTGGTCGTAAGCACAGACAGGAGAGTTCAAGCTGGATTGAAAAAAAAAAAAAAGAAAACCAGAAGCTAATTACATCCTCTTGGTTTCCTGTACAAATGTGGAAACTGAAGCTGAGGGGCGAGTGATATTAGAAATCAAGGGTTGCCCCGAGGAAGTGTTTCACCATCTGCTGGTTTTTCCTATCATGTTACCCAGTGAAGGAATCTCTCAGAGCCGGGGGGAGGAGGGGTCGGCCCCTCCTTTAAACTACCGGCATGAACACCGCCAGTCAGGACGCCGAGCAGCTTCGGAAGCTCAGGACTCCCTGAGAAAAAAAAAAAAAAAAAAGCCCTCCTGCCCCCGACAGCAAATCTCTGCCCCCATTAGCAAAGCCAGGGTGAGCCCGGGTCGATCCGGGCCGAAGGTGGGCCGCCTCCAGCCGACTGACGGGAACTCAGATGTGTAAAAATCTGATCTAATCCTCTTTCCTCCAACAAACTGGTTTTATTTACATACACTGAATTCATATCGTCGGCTGTCGACTCATCTTATTAATTCTCATAGTCCCAGGAGAGAAAAAATTATTAAATATAAATCAGTATTTTTAAATGTGCAACATGCAAACAGTGGCGCCTACATTTTACATGACGCATTTAAAATGGACTCATCCGATGCTGTTTAAAGCAATTCAACAAAACAGATTCAAATAGTTTCTGTGGGATTTGTTCAACAATAACAGAAAAAAAAACATGAAATATTGAATGCAACATGGAATAATCCATCAAATACACTCTTCCTCACTTGTTGAGCGTTTAGATCCAGAACAGTGACTGCAGTGTCGTGTAATGGAGCCCTGCATGCTGACGTCCATCGAGCTTGTTAGAAAAGCCCAGTAACGATTCCCTCAATGCAGTCAGGCTGCTGCAACTGAAGTACACCTAAAACATGCAGGACATGACATCCGGGGTCAGAGTTCGACACATATGTGTTACAGTATCATACAAGATGAGGATATCGTGACGATAAACTGTTTAAATGAGCCAAGATAAGAGAAATACACACAAAGCCAAAAGAAAAAGTTCTCTTCAAACAATGCAATATTCATTCATTTGACTGAGAATAAGCCCAGCTGACCTGAAAACATGAAGGAATCAGTGGAGTTACCGCTGTCGACTGAGTGAAAACGCAGCATGAGTTGGTGAAGCCCTGAGCTGCATCCTCAAGAAAAGCTAGGTGGAGTCAGGCGTTTGTCAGCCTGGGGCCTGATCCTCAGAGGAGCCCGTCTCACCTCCAGGAGTACAGACCAGCCTAATACGACGGACAGACGCTTTTTCAAAGAGGATGGAAACTGGGAGCCGAGCTGAGAGCGGCTGAATCCTCGTCCGTCGGAGCTGCACGGCTCCGGTAGAGGTGGAGGGAGTTCGAGGCCCACCCAGCGTGATGGGACTCCTCCGTTTGTTTGGTGAAATGACTGCAGCTCTTCTCACCTCCACCGCCGTCACTGTGCCCACACAACATAACAGCTCATAATCTTCTTCACTGACTCAGTTTACGGAGTGGGACGATGCACACACACACACACACACACACACACACACACACACACACACACCGTCACTACTTTGTGTTGTTCATCAGGTGTTCTGCGAACACGTTAGCAGCAGGTGAAAACAATCTGTTCGTCTCTTTACCATAACACACGTTAGTGGGTGACATATGTCAGACGGCAAGTGAACATTCTGTACTGTTGACGTGTTAGAGACTGAAAAGATGACCAGAGTGAGGTTCTGAAGGGTAATTCTGAAACCGAGCATCCAAACCAGCAGTTCTGTTGGAGCGTTTCTGTGTGTGTGTACTAGTATTTGTGAATTAAAGGTGCTGTAGGCAGGATTCCGCATCTCCGCCATCTTGCTTAGGTTTACCTAAGCAAGATGGCGATTTGACCCATCTAAGATGGCGATTTGAAACCCAGCACAGCCAATCCTGTCCTGTTTTCTCTGACATCACGCCCTTATGCAAGTTAAGCCCCTCCCACAAGAACGTGTGACGAATGCCCCTCGACCAATCGCGGTTAGAGCCTCAGGGGCTCTTCTGATTGGTCAAAGATACCTGGAGCTGTCAAGATTCCTTTTCAGCTCGGAACAGAGACAGATGGAAACGCTGCGCCCTCGCGGTAGTGCAATTATGCTACACTCCTAAAGGATTATCAATGGATACTCTAACATTTAATCCAAAGAAAACATAGAAAAATTAGCACTGATTAGCAAAATTCTGCCTACAGCACCTTTAAGACTTGGATTTCTGCTCATACAGTGTGTATGTGTGTGAAACAGTTCTTGCATTTCAAGTAAATCCAGTGTGTGCAGAGTTCAGCTGGTGCACGGCAACTCGTTCAACCTTCACCTCAGATGGATCTCTTAGTCTCATTGCAAGTGGATTTTGCTCACTGGCAGGTTACAGATTTATCCGTTAGCCAGGGTTTGTGTGCCCTCAGTTTGGACTGTCAGGCTCACTGCTGGCTTTATGCCTACTGTCCTGCACTCTGTGCCATAAACCCATAAAGTCATAAACCCTTCATTCCACCACAGCGCTGCAGCATTGTTCAGCAGCACTACATGACCAGCTAAAGAAAGCCTGTGAGTCTAGACTGAGGGCACAAATCTCAATACAATTTTTGATGTGAACACAAATACAGGAAGAAATCACAAATCCAAGAAATATTTACACAAATTTAGATTTATGCATGAGGCTCTAAATGTCCTGTATGCATGAATGTGAGCGTGTATTGTCCATCTATGTGTTGCCCTGCGCAAAACACACACAGCTTCACTGAAGTTCACAGAAAATGAAGCTAAACTAAACCAATAATATTGTATTAATCCTCTTGGGGGAATTCCCTTTTCCAGGATGTGGTGGGAAACCACATGAGGGAGCTGATTGGGGTCAAAGGGTCATGCTCAGGGACCCACAGTGATGACCTGCCTCCAGACCACCGCTCTCTCAAACAGATACCGGCGGTGTCGCTCTGCACAGGAGTGTCTCTGGACTTTCCTCCAGCTCAGACTCTCGCCAGCTCCAGTCCGTCGGACCGATCGTTCAAGGATCAGCACCGTCCCCGAAACACCACCGAGTCACTGAGCTTCTGAATTTAACTACAAAGAAGGACTCGGTGGATTTAGGAGCTTAGACCACTTTCCTGAACAATAAGCTACAGCGGGGCTAATTGAATTATTAATTGAAGGCGTTACATTAGGCAATTAAACATTCATAAAGCCGTACATTTTAACATCAATAAATCATGACTCTGCTTTTGAAACGTAAGCGTAATTACCACTGGAGATCGGGGTGTTTTTCCTCCTGGAGGAGCTTTATGAATGAAGCCGTCAGAGTGTCTCTCGTGAGGGTGAACGCACCGCGGGACGGCTCCGCGGTGGAGGTGATATGTTTCTGCTTAATCAAGCCATTTGCATGCTCTCATTCATCTCGGCGTCGCTGTCATTCCGTCTGAGTCGCCGTGTTTACTCGCATCGGCCTCAGAAGTCTTCGCTCGCCGCCTCCTTCGCTGCTTTCCAGCTCTCCGCTGTGACAGAAGCTCAGTTCCCCACAGGGCTCATTAAAGTTTCATCTGATCCACCTGTCTGATCATCCATCCATCCACCCATCTGTCCATACTTTGTCAAGTCAGGCTTTATTTATATGGCACATTTCAGCTCGCCAGTTAGCTCTGCTTCCTTTAATTATTCTCTCTGCCTCGTGTCACTGAATCCTCCTTCACTTTCCCATAGATTTTTTTATTTTCTTCTTCATCAGCAGTTTGTCAGTTCAGACTAATGTTTTTAAGATGTTGTTGTACATGTCCAGAATTCTGCTTTCATTCATATAGAATATTTGGCCGGTTCCTTCGACTCAAACAGCATACTGGATGAGCTGATGCAGAAAGGCTGATTTTCTATACTGAACATGTTTGTGCTGTTTATGCTTTGTAAAAATTTGAAACAAGAGAGAAGAGGAAGTTATTGTGTTGAGAAGCATGTCTTCAGCTGGCTCCCCACAGCTTTTATTTTCTGACTAATATAAAATATGTTCTGTCGCGTAACACGAATTCTGATTTTGTGAAAGATCTTTCATATTAGTTATTTTTAGTTGATCACCTGCAAACATATGTCAACCGAAAGCTCAATGTTGCACCATTTACTCCATTTTTTTTCTTTTTCTTTTTTTTAATCAAATCAGAGCCTTGATGAGGTTTAAAGCCGAACAGGTCACCCGTGTACATCTAAAGACCACTTTACAGTCAGCCATTAACCTCAGACACATGCAAAGTGAAAGCAACCAGAGAAAAGTCATGTACACACAAAAGGAGAACATATAGAACAGTACGCTGCTTGCCATTGAGAGAAGTCATGAGCTGAGCTGCATGCTAACAACGGCAAAAAATAATTATAAAGCACAAACATAAAAACACAGTTCAGTTAACAATCCAAAATTGTCCTGAAGACACTGACTGAGAAATGATTTTTATTAAATCTTATTTGTTTTCTCTTGCATTTCCTGTTATAACCAGGGTCCTGGACTGTGGTACTTTATGGAGCCGTATCATCTGCTGCTGTTTATCAAGTCCAAAATCAACATTCTGATGCACTGTATCGAAATGTTGCTTTAGTTTCTCCAGATGTCTGCTTGCAGATGTGCATTACGGTGTTTAGTTCCCAGACTGGTCCGACCTGCACAGTCTTTGGACGGTATGAAGAAGATAGCACAGATGATCTAAAAGCCACTAACAAATGAACCTGAGTTTCTATCACAGCCTGACTTTGTGTCATGATTTTCCACATTTGTTTACTTTCTTTAAGACTGCAAACGTCAAAACGTGTGATTAAATGTGTTTTCTACTTCACATTAAACAGAAATCCTTTGGCTGGGCTGAGTTTTTGTAGGAGCTTGAGCTGTAAAACCTCAATCCGGCTACATCAGATAATCCCCCAGTTTGAATGTTAAAATCACTGAAGGTGTTGAAACAACCTGCCGCCGCTGTTTGTCCACACATGCGGGGAGCGTTTGCATTGTAGGGAATCCAGCAACACCTCTTTGGTGATTGTATAATTGAATCTGTATGACTAATCAGATTAGGAGAATCCCATTTGGAAATCAGATGTCCCCCCTCCTCCCTTATTTAAGAGGAGGTTGAGTTAATGCAGTGCAGCCAGTGGCACTGGGGGGGGATGACGGGCTTAAACCATTCTGCCTCAGAGTCGGGGGTGTTCGGGGTGGGCCGGACGGGCGCTGCAGACGCACACGTGTGAACGCCGCCGTGGACACAGCGCGGCCAAAAGCTTTAGATTCAAACTCTTCTCCTTCCCCACTGCCGCTCTTCTGGCTTCTTAGCTCCTTTTTTTCACACACACCTGCCTTCTCAAACTGCAAACCCCCTTTTGCGACACATGCGCTTTCCTGCCGACCATAGAGACCACCCTCTGCTCAGTCTAGCCCCCCGACCCTCCTCCTCCTCCTCCTCCTCCTCCTCCACCGGGGACCAGGGAAGGTTCTCAGCACTTGCCACGGCAGCTCGGGATGGACAGTACCACAAAGACTCAGTAATCCCTCACGTCGGACAGACACTTGACAGAAAGCACAGCTGACAGCCATTCTCAGCCTTCAGCAGGGGCAGAGAGAGAGAGGAGACGGACAGACAGCCAGCCAGGCAGGCAGGGGGAGGTCTGTGTGGATTACTCCCTCTAATAAATAAGGTTCTTAACCTGCAAATCAAGCAGCGTTCGTATCTGTGAGTGCTCTGTAAACAGAACAAGCACGATGGAAGAAGACATGGACGAGGGGCAGACCCAGAAAGGTAAGACAGCGCTCATCCCCATGTTTATCTCACAGATCTCTGTAAATATGTGGTAAGTATGAGTGTCAGTTGTGTTTCTGCAGAGACGAGCGGTTTTGCCAGAGCTCCTGTGAATCGGGGAGCAGCTGTTTGTATTCATTCCTTTGTCCGCTGAGTATCAGCACTCCACTGGAAAGTGCGGGTCTTGGATGTGCAGTTTGGGCAGTCGGAGGGGTGTGAGCCGCCTCGGCGAGGGCTGGACCGCCTTTGTTTGTTTGATAAGGCTTTCATGCTTGTCGAGAAACATGAGGAGGGGTGAACCGGTCCAAGATACTACACTCATGAATCCGTCAGCTCGCAGGTTCGTTCCTTTGTGTACACACAGCCTGCCGCCGGGTCCTGCAGAGCGGTGGATGTGATGCAGCTATTTCTTTTGCTCATTTTAGAGGGGCAGCGTTTGCTTTGTGCTTCACACCCCCACCACCACCACCACTTTTATTTTTTTTCCTCTCCGCATGAATGATTCAGACTGTAAAGCCGGGAGAGCTGAGGCTCTTTCTGTCGTTAGGTGACTTCAAACAGCTTCAATACAGTCACTATTGTGTGAAGAGTCACAGACAAAGGTGGGCTTCATGTCGCTGTCATGCAGGGAACCACCTCTGTTTTGGTCTCCCACCCCTCCCGGACTCACTGCATGTGACAGGCATGGCTTCATATGCCTGTGTTTTCCTCCCTCCGCCGTGCAGCTCACGCTCACACACACACACACACATACACACACACACACACACACACACACACACGAAGTGAAGCAGTTGCCATGGCGCCGGCCAAATGTAGTCATTATCTCCTCTCTCCTCCTCACCCACTCCTGCTGATGACATTTCAGAAACACGGGAATAGTTCGCTGGGTCTGAGGATGTGGGAGTGACAGGAACAAAAAGAGGTGTGGAGACAATGAGGGAAAAGCAAGACGAGCCGGCAAGCGCGTGAAAGACTAACCGAGAAACTGGGAGGAACGTCCAACATGCCTTGATTGGAAACTCAGACTGTTTATGTGTCAAACACAATAAAATCAGAAGAAAGTGATGAACTGCCGTTCTGAATGTACGATGTAAACAACAGCAGACTGATTTTAACTCACCTGGCTGTGGAAACACAGTCCAGGTGATCCTGACGAGTCTTGTTCCAAAGCGATATACAGATGACGTAATTGTTTTTCTGTGTCACTTGCTAAACTTTGATGGTTTGAAGAAAAAAGAAAAAGCGCTTTGAGCAGAGGAGACTGAGTCAGGAGACGCTGTCTGATGTTTTACAACAAGCTTTTTACTTTCCACACAACAGCAGCAGCTATATGTCTCACATTTACACAAGAGAAATGACCAGTTAGTCAGAATTCTGGCACGCTAACCCCTTCACTACTCCAACAGAGGCATGAATGGAAATGAATATCATAAATGTGAAGGAAAAAATGGTTTATTCCAGTCACACTGAGCATGTTTTGTTTGCTATTTCTGACCCATAATGCTACAGTGGTTTGTCTTTAATGCAACTGCATCCCATCAGGTTCTTACTGAGTACAATCACAAAGCAAACATGACCAAAGCTGCCTCATTACATTGTCCAGGACAAGCTCGCATCAACATAAACTTCAGCTTTTTGCATTCAACGTAACTTCTATTCCCAATTTGTCTCCTGGGAAGAACACAAAACTGCACTGACAGCCCAGCTCAGAATGGGGATTTTACTGTTCAGTGCATGAAGTAAAAACGAGCTAATAAAACAGCATTATGCCGTCTTCTTGATGCGCCACACTCTTTGAGATAAAACTAGACTTTCATCGCTTTTGATGGTCTGTTAGATGTTAAAGCTAATATGCTACACTTAGGCTAGCTTGAATACAGATGTAAGAATTGCATCAGATCAACGGATCAAATAAATTTCCTTGATTTTTTTGGATTAATGTGCTCATCCATTCATCCATCCATCTTATCCATGTTTAACGGCAGGTATGATCTAGAACTTTAAACCCAGACTTTCCTAAAGCTGCACGTCTCCGTGTTCCTGGAGATCTAGTTGTTGATCATGTTGACTCTGCTGAACATTGACATGATGGGACGAGTTCACGGGAGTGATCCTTCAACCTGGTGCGTCTTCTGTCACATGATTGAGACGACAGCTCCTCCGCTGGTTGTTGGAGCCAGCAGATGACTGTGATGACTTCTGATGAGGCACGATGAGCATTAGATCCGCGCCGTCAAGTCTGGTTCTGTGTCATTTTGATTTCATCCTGTAAAACTGTGCATTCGCTGCAGTGAGAATGGTTATTTCGGGCTGGAAGTCACAGCCCGGGCGTCGCACTCACACTCGATCACAGACTGGGTCATGAATAATCCGACGTAATTAAAAACATAACCAGTGTGAAAGCATGAAAGCATTCGTTTCACTGTGGAAATGTGGTTCCGTTTTGGACCTTTAAAGGGTTGAATAATGCTCCCGGATTAGTCAAGCCAACAGCATATTGTGCGCTCGGTGGGGCCGGTGTCGCCGAGTGCACTCGCAGCACGTCGATGGCCTTCTGTGGCCATGACTCAGAGGCACCAGGTGGGCCCTTCTCACCTGAGCTGCTGGCCGGCGGCCATCAACGCAGCGACGCCTCCGGCTCACGCCGCTCCCGGCAAGAGGTGGCCGTGAGGCCGCAGTGATGAAAGTTCCACCAGAGAAGTTTTGCGACTGAGCATATGACACGTCAGACTGTGGGTACATAAACCGCAGAACACCCTGGAGATGATTCACACTCGGAATCGTCGCTGAATGGAAAAACTGAGAAAGGCACACCTGTTAGCTCTCCCCGAGCCAAGAATCCACTCTGCGAGGCTCCGCTCGCCCTTCTGCTTGGTCACTTCCATCACCGGGCTGCCAGTTTCATGCTTTTCTGTCCGTGCAGTAAAGAAAACACACTATTAGTAAGTTTAGTACACTCTGAATCTGTGTTGGATTGATGCTGCATTTCATTTTCTCATTATATAAAGTGAGAGAGGAGAGATGCTTCATTGTCCTCTGAGTGTCAGTACATCCAACAGCCTTCACTTTAAAGAGCTGCTAACCCTGGAAGATTTAATGAGCGTGGATTTTATGAGCGTTTATTTCCGTCCAGGCTCGCATCGACTTCATCATCAGCAAGTTTGAGGACTACAACCTTCCTGCGCTCCCCCTTTCTTTCCTCATTGTTCTGAATCTTTCTGAATCTTAACCTTCCCCAAACCAGGACAAAAAAAAAGGAAAAATCAATGGACTTCCGCCAATTGTTCCAGTGACATTTGAAGAGGCTGCTGGTGGTAGCTTCTGAGGGCCTCCTCATTGTTCCCGGAGGCACGGCTCTGGAGTAAAGATCTTTAGATAGGAGCTAACAGGTGTTTGAAATATAATTATGCACTTTGGGACCATCTGTAGCAATCCACTGCGCTCTTTCACAGAGATGTCTTAATGCCGCCGCTTGTCGGTGTGATTTGTGATGAGAGCCGAAGGGGAGATCTGATCTGCGAGGGTTAAAAGAGAAGGACGGCAGATTCAAAAAGCAGACTAACAAAAGGCAAAAAGAAACAAGCAATCCATATTCATTTGCCGTCGATGTATTAGGTGTTAAAGACATGAGTTTTAAATCTTGTTTACGTGACAGTTCAAATGAAAATGAATCGTTTCTTTTTTTTTCCTTTTTGTTTCAGAGAACTTTCACGTTTACATGTTCTGAAAATTATGTATAGATGGAGAACACAGGCATTCATATGGACAGAACACCAAGGTGGATTGTTATTAAGGTGACTGAACTCTGAAACTACCAGGACCAGGAGAATCTGGACTGGAACCAGGACCAGGACCAGGAGAATCTGGACTGGGAGTCACGACACTGTTCTTCCTGTCTGTCTACCGAGCATGTGCAGAACTACAGTTTGGTTTTGAAGCGTTTCTGACCTGGACAGAGAAACAGGCCTGGAGCTTTTCCAGAAAGACTCATTTTGCCATTTCCATTGCGACAGAGTCGGCGCAATTTCCAAAAGTTCCACCCTGGAAACCGTTTCCAAAAACTCGCATATTCAGTGGTTCTCAGCACCACTGTCATGTAAACAATCACTAAAAACTCATTCATTTGAAATCACAGTCATGTAAATGGGTCCTACAAAGGAAGATTTGAAATAATTCTGAATAAATAAAATGTAATTTACTGCCGATCGATTTAATATATATGACTATAAATGGGAGCAGTAGGCAGCTGTAGTGTGAATTTAAAGTGAATTAACTGATCTGAGCACATGAGAGGTGACAGTCCAGCTTTACAGAAATTTTAAAAAAAGCATTTATTTGGTGTGTTTTGTCCAGTTTGCTGCTGAAGTAGCTTTAATTACTGAAAGAGGGGGGCAAATAATGAGGAATAAAAGTGGAGCATGTCCCCTCTTCACTCGTTCATGCAGGCTTGTTTATTACTAAATGGAGTGTTTGGCTGAAATAAACGCTCTTGTTAGCCTCATTAGGATTTATAAGTGCGGTTTAATTGGGTGAAGTTATTCAAATGGAGTTTAAGTATTTAGGTTAGTCAGAGTAAAGTATATTAAGAAACTCTAATGAAGCAAAAAATTAATGCAACTGTGTAATTTGTTGTCTCATTTAATTATGCTGATGATACGCTGGTATCGCGGCGATCACGGTGTGTGTGTGAGTGTGTGTTTAGATTTTCAGGCTCATTTTAAAGAAAATTAGCGGCGCTGTAAAAGAGCAGACGATGCAGATCGGTGGTCTCACTGGGCGTTTGCCCTGAGATTCCTGGACTGAGCCTGGCAGAGACAAAAGGCCCGGCCCTGCTCTGCAGTCGCGTTCAGGCTCCTCCGTCTCTCCGCGACACACACCGAGGGAGGAAATCCGAGGCTGAGCGCTCGGACCTGGCCTGTAACGGCCCTCGCTCGGCCCCGAGGGGCTCTGTGTGTGTGTGTGTGTGTGTGTGTGTGTGTGTGTGTAATGTGTCTCATTCACTATTGTCCCAGTGAATTTGTTGATATACAGTAAGTGGGTCACGGCTCTGAAGTACCCGGTCTATTCTCAGATTTTGCGCTGCGGTTGACATGGCAACCATACTGGTTGATTAAACATGCGCAGAGGAGATGCAGGAGCTGGAAAAAAAAAAAAAAAAACCTGCTCGCTACAGGGGAAGGGGGGTTGCATTAAAGAGGAACGAGGAAAAGCAAGGAGGCGAGTGTTACGCCCATTACCCTCAGACTGACACAGACACACCATCCCCCCGCCGGGACCCGGCTCTCCCCGGCTCCCCCCGCCCCCCGCCCCTTTCAGACCCCTCCACCAACTGATCGCTGCCGCCTGCACGTGAAAGAAAGGACGTCTTAGTGGATACGTGCTGGAGCACGTCAAGTCAACATGCAGTACACACCAAATTGGATTATCCGTCTTATGTGTGTGTCATCTCTTTTAATGAATTTCTTTAATTTCCTCTTCCAATGCAGCGATTTATTTATTTACTCTCAGGCTCTCAATGCATCAAATGCTAAACTGAATGCTTCAATATGAAGAGGAATTTTTTTTATTTAATTTTCATTAGCGATATAATTGCAAAAAACATTTTTACTTGAACAACAACAATGAAGGAGCGTCGAAAACATCCCACAGTCACCAGTGTTGAAAGGAAGATGAGATAAGAGGCGCTGGAGAGCCTCGCTCCGCTGAAATCCAAGCATTTCTTTTTTGCATGTGAACTCAAATCTGACATTTGGAGAAAGAAAATAGATCCTGACAGTTTGTTCGAGTGCGAACATCTTTTCCCTGCACTCCTGGGAAGCAGGTGTTTACCGCCAACGTTATCCCCGAGTAAATATTTCCCCTCGTGTTCACATGTTCTCTATCACTCTCACACATTTTTTCCTGCTGCGTTTGCACAAGTAACAATGATTAAAAAACAAAAAGGTTGAGGTTTGTCTGCTGTGATGTTCCAGAAATCCTCCGGCTAGTTTCCCACAGAGCGAGTTTTGAGCGTCCGTGGTTGCTCCCTGACACACATCTGAATAATTAACCGCCTTTGGTCAGATGAAAGTGTCAGTAATTGATATAAAATTCAATCCTGGAATCAATCAAGCTAAATTAGGGGCATTACTGGTGAGCCCCTAAAACGTAATTACATAAGATCCCATCCATCAGTCTCCGTGGAGGTGAACGAGGTGGCGGGCCGGTGGAGGGGGAACCCCACCGCCATGAGAAAGTTGAGTGGGTCAGTGGGAATGTGAGCGAGTGCGTCCGTGACCCTGACAGATGGAGGAGAAGTGGGGAGGTGGGAGGGGCCTCCGGAGCGGGGTGGGGGTGGGGGGGTGGGGGATCCTCCCTCTTTGTATGACGGAGACGCCGTCTGGTGATTGGACCGTGGTGTTTGGGGTCGCACAGGCTTTGGGTCTACTTCTCTTAAAAAAAAAAAAAAAAAAAAAAAAGAGAAAAACTCAGCTTTGTTTTGTGGGGGATGAAATATTTAAAACCCCACCATCTTTTGTCATCGTGTTTCTCTTTGTTCAAAATGAGCACAGCGACTCTCACGTTGCCACTTTCTCAATTTTGGCTTTAATTGAAGAAGACAAGGAAAAAAAAACAAATAAAAATGGGCATTTTAATCCCCATTAACCACTGAAGAAACAGAATTACCAACCCTCCAGTTCATATGTGATCAGTTTTATCTAAAATCACACTTCGTGGCGATTATTTGGCCAAACTGCCCAACATGACACTGTGTTCATCAAAAGGTGACTGGGATGGCCGCGACCTCTCATCAAGCAGGGGAGCCTTTATTTTTATGGTAGGTAGTGTCGGGCTATGCCGAAAGGATGAATTATGAATGTTTGAGGCTGGCGCTGCGCCGCTGCACTGTGCCACTTCTAAATTATGGATCAAGCATCCAGTAGCTCTGAGAGAAAGTACGCGCCGCCGCTCGCCATTTTTCAGCGGCTCAGTCTTGCAGTCAGTTGAGATCAATGAGGAGTTACGGAGAAGTGGATGAGACCATGTGCTGCCATGAGGGGAAGTTGTGTTTAATGTAGTGAGGGCGACGCAAGGAAACAAATCACAGCTTCAGCACTGGAGGACAGCGGGGAATGAAGATTCAACTTCCACCTGGAGTCCGGCTCTCTCCCGTCTCGCTTCACGTTTTCTGCCTCCTCTGGACACCATCGTTGAATTGTTCTCTGTCAGAACTGCTCCCAGAGGGTTTCCTTTCTCAGAATCAAAGGCAGACGATCAATAAAACAAAACTTTTGTCACATCCACTCACAGGTGTTCCTTATCTACAGCTATTTCCAGGAAAACAAACACTGACTGTGATGTGAAGTCACAGAAATAAGATTATTTTTCTGTAAACTTGCAGAACGCTCAGACGTTTGAGTGGAAACAGCAGTAAAGTCTGATGATTTCTGGTTCGACTGGTGCTGTCAGAGAGAATTAAACGACACCTGAAATCAACATTCGCTGGTTACTTGATAAAAACAATAAGCTGCAGGTCCGTTGAGGTCAATTTATCTTCAGCTCAAATGAGGAATAGTCAGATTTTATCTGGTTTCAGAAAAGTAAGTAATGCAGCGGTAATAAACCTTGATTGAGGCCAAAGCATAAATCATTTATACCGCCTCTCGTCTCCCTTCATGTTAAGTACAGTCTCCCCACGGCTGCAGCGCCAAATCTCACCAGCACATCTCCGAGGTGGCTGGAAGGACGTCAGCATGAATTTACATTACGGGGAGGAGGAGATGACTGCAGTCACCTGAGGTGACGGCAGGACGGTCCGGCTTCAGGCTGATGGGAGGAGTCATTTTAAAGCTGCTTTCTCTGTGTGGTGATCAATACATCATCAGCAGGATGGTGGGGAGGAAACAGGTTTTTATCTTTTCCGAGACTGAACATGGCTCGTGAAACTATTACATGTTTTCCTCATGGAAACTGTGGCTGGCCTGTCTCTGTTACGGCGAATCAATAAGTCCTGTCGCTGTCTGCTTCCTGAGAGGAACAGCGAGGAAACTGCAGATAATGACTTTCAGGGAAGAGCTGTTGACACAATCACTTTCTGTCGTCCAAAGAATTCAGGCCACAGAGCCGTGGGAGGGATTTGTTTTCAGAGCTTGGGATGAAAAGAAGACAATGAAAACCATCTTAGAAGTCCAGGTTTGTTTCTATAAACGCTCCGTGAGAGCGGAGAAGCTAAAGATAAAAAAAAAAAAAAAAACAAATTCATCCCTGTTCTTCAGTAGACGTCCTACACTTCCAGCGCTCCTGCAGGAGGCGGCGTGGGTTTCCCTGGGCGATTCGAGGCCGTTCAGACACTCTGAAGGCTTCCAGTCACCTGCACCGAGGTGTGAATTGGCTTGAAGTCACCTGAGGGGGAACACCGGGTGACACTGTGAGCGCCTGATAGTCTGAACGGCAGCGAGTGCAAGGCTTTCCTGGATCCAGAGTCTCCTCCCCGGAGGGAGGGTGGGAGAAAAACATGAAGGCTGCGGTGATGAAGAGACGCTACCAGCAGCAAAGTTCACCGTCTCAGTGGAGGAATCGACGCTTCGACTGTAGAAATGTTAAGATCTCCTGGTTGAAGCGTTAATGTGACTCAAGATACCCAAACAGATGCTAAATTTGGAAAAGCTTCCTCAAATCTGTCAAAATTAAATGGTTCGACGGTAAATATCCAAAAGCTGTACAGAATGAATAACCACAGCCTCGGCGAAGAGCAGGGCGCAGCAGCAGGTTACAGCAGTGTGGATGGAGCTAGTGGGGGCCGGCCCGGGCCAGGGTCGGCCCGCACCGAGCCTCGGCGCTCTGCGCAGCCCGGCAGGGCCGGCAGCTGCTTGGTATTCCTCTCAGGTCGGGATCACAGGCAGAAGCATTGAGATGAGGAGGAGGGATATTGCTCTGACTCCTGCTTTGTAGCCCGAGTGAGGAAGATGAGATAACCACAAAAGAACCGCACTGAAAACATCCTGAAATCTTTTTTTCTTTTTTATCAGACTGTGCTTTCAGAACAAGAACGACAACACAGATTAATTTGAATCATGGTCCGCCGTCATTATGTAAATGATCAAGGATCACTCTGCTTTCATTTGTAGATGGATTTAGATTTTTTTTTATCATGCATATGAATGAACCGGGTCACTTTGGCGATGCAGGATGGACTGGCTTTGCAGAAAATGCATCATCTATGTGGTTTATATCCTAACTGCATGAATGGATTCTGCTTACACATAAAAATGCAATTGCTACAGCATGAAAACACACAAATACTCCAGACTCATAAATCTGAGACATTCATATGGACACGCTGTGTATATCTGCAGCCGAACTCCGCTCCGGGAGATTGAAGTTGGCTGAGCAGGACGATCCGTCACCTTAAGCGCCACCGGGACTTCAAACTGGGCAAATGAGACTTGGGTTAAAGGTCAAGATCACTACATGAAGCTCATCTCTGAGATTTTAATGCTGAACTAAAGGTCAGCGTCGTCCGCAGGCCAGCCGACTGACACCACAGATATTTCTAGAAATCAGACAGACTGTGGAGAACAATGGAAATAAAGCGGGAAACGTCTTCCTCCGGTTTATGGATCTGAGCGCCGCGACATAAAGATGCCAGCTGCATCAGACAGACGCGGCCGTCCAACTAGGTCAGGTTGCATTTTGTTTCACCATGCATACAAATTCCCCTCCCAGCTGTGCTTTAAATGTTGGAGATTCCCAAAAAAAAAAAAGTAAATCGAAATCCAGTGTACTACAAGCAAGTGCATTCACCCACCGGCAACGCTTTGCTGAATTATTGAAATTCACTCAGCTATTGAGAATCTGCTTTCATCTCTGGTTGCCAAGCAGAAAAATCAGTTTTTTCTGTTTGATTGGAACTAATTTGTGGCTGTCTCCGTGTGCTCAGGATGCCTTGAGTGCTGCATCAAGTGTCTGGGTGGGATCCCCTACCCGTCCCTCATCGCCACCATCCTGCTGTACGCCGGCGTGGCGCTGTTCTGCGGCTGCGGGCACGAGGCCCTGTCCGGCACCGTCACCATCCTGGAGAACTACTTCGAGGTGGTGAGGAGCCCTGTGGACGCTCTGGATGTTTTCACAATGTAAGCATGACCCGGACTGGCGCTGTTTTTTTTAGACAGTGGTCTAATCTAAAAACATTGATCTACATGAATCTGCTTCTGCCTGCCAATTTCCTCTTTTTATACGATGCTCATATGACCGCCATTAACATCTTTCAGAAAGTGTAAAACAGACCAAAATTACACACGTTTTTCCAGTATCCCTGTTTGACTGTAGGTTGTTCTCATTATACTGGTCTCTCCATCCGTCCTGCAGGATTGACATTATCAAGTATGTGATTTACGGCATTGCGTCGGCCTTCTTCGTCTACGGCATCCTTCTGATGGTGGAGGGCTTCTTCACCAGCGGAGCCATTAAAGATCTGTACGGAGACTTCAAGATCACCACCTGCGGACGCTGCGTCAGCGCCTGGGTACGACCAACATTACAAGGCATTTCAGTGCTGAACCGTCTTTTTACCCAGTGTACATCCCCATTAAGCGCTTCATCCAACTCAGTCAATTACGCGGTACATGCAAGACACACAGTGGAATCAAAATTTCGTTTTGTTTGCCTTCCTACAGTGTAGACATATCTCACCCTGAATAAAAATACAGAATATAGACAAGATATATCATCCAGAAGAGAAAGATGAGAAAACTGAGAATATCGGCAAGAAGAACAGCAGTCACATTTTAAAAAAGAAGTTAAAACAACAGAAATAGGCAATATCTCATACAGTATACTCTGAAATGTGTAATATTTTCCCAAGAAATAACTGTGCAGTGGAATCTCCTCCTCTGGGACTAGGGTTAAGGTTTGGAGAGTCAGGGTTTGAAGGTTTAGGGTTTATAAGAAAGGTTTAGAAAGTTAGGGTTAAGAGGGTTTGGGTTTAGGGTTTGGGGGGTCTGAGTTTAAAGCGTTAGGGTTTAGTAGGTTTGGGTTGGGAGTGTCAAGGTTTAGAGGGTGACAGTTTAAATTAAGGCTTGGGGTTTAAGGGGTTAGGGTCAACAGGGTTGGGGTTCATAAGGCTAGGGTTTATAGGGTTGGAGTTTCGTAGGTTTATAAAGTCAGAGTTAAAGCTCAGAGGCTGGGGGTTTCATACTTGCCATAAAAGCTTCTCAGAGTTGCTACACTACTTGTGGATGAATCAGTAAGTAACAACAAACTGTAAAAGTCCAGTCAGGAAACAAAGTTTTTGAATGTTTTTTTGCAACTGCTCTAACTGTCTCCACCTTCCTTTAAATTTACATTTCTTTAACCGAAAATAGGTTGAGATCATGCTTCATGGTGCATTTACAAAACAATTTCATGTGAAAATAATACTAACGTTTTGGTTTAACATTAACAGCACCAACTGGCATTGCCATATCAGTGAAAATACCAAAACGGTGCGTTTTCACTTGAAAAGTTGCCGTCGGTTTTCGTTTGACAGCTGATAATGTGGGACCTAAAGCAGGTGTGACAAACACAACGAGATGCACCTGGATGCCGAACGATCGGCTCATCTACACGTCCTCATGTGGAGAGACGCTGAAGTGCTCTTCAAAACATCACTCAAACTAATTTCATTAGATTACCATGAAAAAAAAAAAAGAAAAAAACTCCTGGAGAGCGTATCGGAGCCTGCAGCTATACTGACAAGATGATTTCTGGAATATAATTGCTTAGCAAGTGTAAAGCTCCACGGGGAACAGGAGAAAATGAGCTAAGCCATGCTATGTGTGACCATCATTAATCCTGCGGTCATAAAACGGGTCCGAGCTGAAGAAGGACGAGCGTAAAGTGACGATTGAGAACAGCTCGTGAACTAAAGGAGCCAAAAACAAATGAGCCAATTAGTAGTTTAGCTGTTGGACTTTTCAGAGAGATGAAACGGTGACTTGTTGAGGCTGCCTGCTCTTATAAAGAGGGTTTGATACGGACGGATGTGTTTTTGGCCCTTTGTGCTAAACCAGTGGGTTCATTGACGTATTGATGGATCCTCTGGCCTCTCGCTCCTCTTCCAGTTCATCATGCTGACGTACATCTTCATGCTGGCCTGGCTCGGCGTGACGGCCTTCACCTCCCTCCCGGTCTTCATTTACTTCAACATCTGGAATATTTGCCAAAACGTCACGGTGCTGGAGGGGGCTACGCTCTGCCTGGACCCACGCCAGTACGGTGAGAAGACACCTCCTCTGTCTCCGCTGCCAGCTCACATTCATGTCCTTGTTTTCATTAGGAGGAACCTTTTAAACATCAAGTGGCTGATGGAAAGTAAACTACAAGGAGTGGAAGGCGTCACAGGAATCTAATAATCCTTAATTTTGCTGGTCTATGCCGGAGAGAAAATGAATTCACCACTAAAACAGCATTTCAGAAACACGCTGTGATTCTTCAGAAGGGAAGCGTGTCCATTCTAAAACATATAAAACCTTGTGTTTCCTCACGAATTAGTCCAACGATCCAGAAAACCACCATGTCACGCCGTGATGAAGGTCCATCATATCTGCAGCTCCTCTGCTCAGCTCATTATTCTCAATTAGAGACACTTCTTCCAGTCCATTAGTCCCTGACAGCCACTGATCCGGCCTGCGTGTCAACAAGCATTTATGCTTCCGCTGTGACATTAAAGGCCTGCCGTACAGCTCCGACTGTGTTTTTATTGCATATTAGTCTGCATTGGTATGTGGATAAACGATGCATTGATGCATTTCTTTTATTTCTGTTTCTGCCCTCGGGCTGGGTTTTAATGCACACGAGCATCTTGTTTGCTTCTGTTTATTTATGCACCACCAAATGACTTACTTTCGTCACATCGAAACGCTGTCTTTTCACTTTATATTCTTTCTATGCAGAAGCTGCTGCCCGGGAGGAATTTATTTATGTGGAGATAATAATGTTTTACAACTTTCTGCAGGTATTATTCCACTGGCTGAGGCGAAAACTGTGTGTGCTGGATCAGAAAAGTTCTACAAGATGTGCGAATCTAATGAGGTACAGTGGAAAAAAATCTTTTGTATTTCGGGAATCTACTGAGTTTTTAGAAATGTTTCAAACGCATTTCTCCAACACACTGTGCTTCAAGATGACTTAAAATTGAATTACTTTCTTGTGCAATGTAGATTTCAGAAACTTTAGATTTGAATGAAAAATGTCACCGAGCATGAGAAATGAGCAGATCGATAAATGATTAATAATTTGATACCATGGACATCTGTTTTTGGGTTTTTAGACATTTCACTTTATTATTCCTGAGACGGTTTGATTAAAATTGGCCCCATGTTGAAATTTTTCTCATTTACCATTGTAATTATTTGTTTTTCATGAAAATATAGACACTTTGATAACATATACACTGTCCACCACAACAAAGAAAAAAAATTTAATTTAAGGTTTATCGTTGCACTGTTTAACCCGTCTTACACACTCAGGATGAAATAGGGCTGCATGTGGCCCCTGAATTAAAATGTTTTTGATAATCCTGCTTTAACCTCATTTCTCTAATAAACATAAGCTCAGTGTTACCCTCACACATCAGGGCTTTGCACAAACATCGGTATCGGCGACACCAGCCATGGTTTTCTAGTGGTGTCAGATCAGTGAAAACACACATCAACACTAAATCAGAGGTTAAACCCATTCTAATGCACCGTAATATTCAGGAACAACAACGTAAACCAGTATGTCATCAACATATAACACCTACATCATGGATGATAGCACAATTCTACAGATACATTTCATTATAAATGATCCAGTTCTTTGTAATATAAATGATCTCTTTGTTATCCAAAAATATGTGTCTGAAACTAACATTTTTTTTAATAATTGTTTGTTATCACTCGGGTTCATGCATGCAGAGATATTTCCAGGTGAAGTTTTGCATGTTGGCGTGGTTCTCTATGAGCTGCACACTGATGTGCTCTGTTCCCCTCTAACGCAGCTGGACATGACCTTTCACCTCTTCATCTGTGCCCTCGCTGGAGCCGGAGCGGCTGTCATTGCGATGGTGAGCCACCAGAATGAGACAAACACGAACACACCACTGAGACACAGAGCTGCAGAATGTTCTCTCAGGCGCCCCGTTTACACGACAGCTGAACACTTCGGTAGTATTTTGGGGCTCGGAGTCACTGATAACACGACTTCTGAAAACACCTCCCACTCAGTCTGTGTGGAAATGGGGAAAACATTTTCTGAAATGCTGATACTGTAGTTTCATTACAACAACAGCCAGCAGCACTCACTGGTGGCCGAGCATGGAAACTACACCGTTTGTCGGCCATTTCCGTGTAAATGAATATTATTCTCAAAACTGTGCTGTGTCAACGCGAAACTTTTCTGAAACGAAAGTACAAAAATGATTTATATAAAAGATTTATTAATATATGTGGAAAAACATTTTTATTATAACAGTGTGCTTGTCAGCAGCTTGATCCTTGGAAAACAGGTGAAGATTTGAATATAACAATTCTAAATCAGAAACCTTTTTTCTGATTTAAAGAACAGATAAAACCTGCAGGAACTTTAATTTAAAACAGATAAATTCCAGTTAAAACTAGAGTCTGTAAACTAATTCTGAATCGTCCTCTTTGATTTAAAAATGAGGAAAGAGCTGTCTATGGGAAAGAGGCCATTTGGAGGAAGAAAAGATGAGATTGTGGAGATTTTTGTGCTCCAACATTAAGCGCTTCACAAGAAAAAAGTTGTCAGATAAAGAAATACAGGTACCTGTAAAAACTACGACAAAACCTCTTCAGTTAAAGCCTAATCAATTATATTGACTTTGGAGAATTCAACATTGATTCCAGACACCCAGCTTCTCCTTAGAGGAATATTTAAGGCATTTATTTTCTCAAAAACAACTCTGGAATGTGAGAAACCCTCCAGAGAAATAACTCACACCCACAGTCAGCAGCAGCAATGGTTCTCATCCTGACTGTCCTAAAAAAGTCACAGAAAACAGACAGAAAACCCGGAGCGCGGCTGCAGCTCGGTTGGAGCCAGACTCGGGACCGGAGAGGAGGGATTTTGGCGCAGTGGAAAAGACAGGCTCGTCTCGTCTCCCTCCCTCTGTCGGCGGCGCCGGGCATGTCATGGCGTCGTCATGGAAACAGGGGGAGAAGAAAGGCTGGGAGACGGCCGCAAACATCACTCAGTAATTTGCGCGGAGCCATTTTCTCAGGATGATGGTGCAAAAGTGTGGCGGGACTCCGTCTCTGCTCGGCGGGAACAGGAAGCGGAGAACCGGCGATGATTAACCTGAGGAGTCTGCAGCTGAGCCCGAAGAAGAAACACTGAAAATACAGAGCGGAACAGGAGGAAAATGCCTGGCTGTATTGTTTGCTCTGCAGCCGTGTGATCGTCCTTTCTCTGCGTAAAGAAAACTGTCACTCCTCTGAAAGGAGAAGCCGTGTTCCAGCCTCAGTCATCACAGCACAATGCCGCCATTATGAAGCCTGTTGTCATGGTAACAGCAGTCAGAGTCCACCGCCAGCACCATGCTGCCCCCTGCTGGTCACCTCACCTATCTAACCCTCCTCTGCTGATGAATCACCTGCAGGCTTTATCCCCTCTACACACACACACACACACACACACACACACACACACACACACACACACACACACACACACACACACACACACACACAATCCATATCTCCTTATGTATTATTTACTCATAGTATTTGTATACATTGTAATGTATTTAACTTTCATGTTTTATGAATATTTTTTTATTCTGTTTTATTTTCATGTTTACAGATTTCAGCACTGGATATGTTCATTTTATTGTTTATTTATTTAGCTGGTTCATTAGTTAGTGATTCATTAATTCAGTCATTCATATATTACTGAATTAATCTATTTGATTTTTTTAGTGGATATTACTCTGTCTTACTTAGCTGTTCACATATTTTAGCCCTATATTTGTTTGTTTTTTTGTTTGTTTCCAGGCCTTACTCTGACTGTGGCGTTTCTAAAGTCTCAGTTGTCTTCATTTTACATTTCATATGATTGTTTACCTTTATGTTTGACAATGCACTTTGCACAAACTGACATAATTCTGCATCTATAGCCTAAATATTCTACAAAAAATGGGAATATCGATATTTATACCCTAAATATTCGACAGAAAATGGGAATATCTACATTTCTACCATGAATATTCTACAGAAAATGGGAATATCTACATTTATACCCTAAATATTCGACAGAAAATGCGATTATCCTGCTGTTTTATGGGTTTTTCTTCATTTCTACACACGTGATGTGCAGTTATTCTGAGATTCTCATGTCTCAAAGTGATTATCCTGGATAAAGTGTGAAGAAATGGGAACCTTGACATAGATAATTTACATCCAGAAGGTCAAAGAGCCAATTATTTTTACAAGCATATTCTTCACAGTCCAGATGAGCGTGTTGCGGCTGTGAATCTTGATTTTTTTTTTTTCTTTTTTTTTACAGGATGTTCTCTTGACACGCATGTAATTTAAGTGATTGGCGTGAAATGAAATGACTCAAGGTAAACGTTTGTAACCCCACAGATCCACTACCTGATGGTGCTTTCGGCCAATTGGGCCTACGTGAAGGACGCCTGCCGGATGCAGAAGTACGAGGACATCAAGTCGAAGGAGGAGCAGGAGCTGCACGACATCCACTCCACCCGCTCCAAGGAGCGGCTGAACGCCTACACATAAAGAGCAGCGTGAGGCCTGGCCCTGCCACTCCGGCCTCTCTCCCTCTCTCTCTCCTCTCGCTTTCTCTCTGTCTCTCTACACCATCCCCTCCTGAGGGGGGGGCGGATGGCGCCTAGGGCCCTCGCCACCGCTGATGTCACTGGTGCGTCATATGACAATGTGGTCCTGGGGGGGGGTCTCCTCAGCCACTAACAGCATTTCAGATGAAAAAAAAAAGCCCCTTTACCTCTCTCATGGATGGTGTTATGGTTCTCATTATGGCAGTCGTATTATTCTTGAATAAGAGTCGTTTTAGTGCTGATAGTAGTTTTAGTGTAGTCGGTAGAATCAGACGTAGCAGTAGTATTTCTGCTTCTTTCTTTTTCCTCCTTTGCATTTTTCTTTTGTTACTCTGAATAATTTGTGTACAATTGTTTTTATTTTTCATAAGATTTTTATTTGATACTAAGTGTCATTTTGCTCTCATGCATAATTTATTGTTTTTTGGGTTTATGATTTTTTTTCTGAGGGGGTCAACAGGGGCAGCAAAGGGTTTCCAAGCACATTTCTCATGTCGTGTGTGTGTGTGTGTGTGTGTGTGTGTGTGAGTGTGTAAGTGTGTGTGCGTGTGTGTAGATTTCATGTTCAATAACTACGTGCTGTGTGTGAATGGGTGTTCAGTTTTGAAACAACAAAAAAAAAAATTAAAGAAATACTTTAAATCTCACGACACAGCTACGAAGCATTACAAGCCTTTTGTCATACCAGTTTACCCAGGGATTAAAACCACTTTCATCCTGTTTTTCTATGTCAACAGCAAGACAATAATGCCACCATAGAAACCAAATCAGAGGGAAAGACAAATATTTGCTAGACGTGCCAAGCCTGTGAAACAGGAAACACTAACTTTGATAGATTTCCGAGGTGGGTTTAGCCAATTAAAGATAAATTATGGGGGTTATTTTGTGATAATCTTGCCATTCAAATGTGTTGGAAGACTTTGAATGACTCCACTGTCTTTGAATCAAAAGCACACGCAAACATGCTTTCATATTCCCTTTTTTAATCACTTAAAAATGGAAATTTATAAATACTAACCTCTGCACTGTATATACATAAAAAATAAAATTATCTAGGTATAACTGTGTGTTAACATTTAAGGACAATTGACGAGGGAATCGGAAGAAATCAGTCTGATGGTGAGAAGCAGTAGGTGTGTCACAGTAACCTTTGACCTGCACATCCCGACGCCACGCAGCTCCAGAGCCCGGCAGGCCTGTCACTCCATCGCCTGTGACTTTTATTTCTCTCTCTCAGTATTTCTAAGCTAGCTTCATGCACTTATTTGACCATTTCTGTGCTCTCTCTAGATGTAAGCGCATTGGTGTTCAACTCCGAGTTGGATAACTGTACTGTTAGTAAAGACTGTGAATTTAGATGTTTTTCGTGGCATGGACATGCATTAATATAGTCTTATTGACTCCAAAGTTACTTTTTCTTTTCACTTCTTTATTTTTCTACCACTCTTGACTGTCTTGCTGGATCTACCTTTTCGTTTATATGTGCAGTACTAAACCTCCCACGCTTCCGGCGTTATGCTACTGATATTAGAGACTGTAGTCTTTGAGTTGTGTCTATTTAGTTTGTGATGAGCTTTCAATCATGTCTTAAAGCTTAATACTTGTACCGACATCGCTTACTCTGTAACGCTCTGATGGAAAAAAAAAAAGAAGAAGAAAAAAGACGCTTTCAGCTTTCTCCTCGTAATAGTCTTTTGTACTTTCACTACGGATGCTTAGTAGCAGGCTTTAAATCAAATCTGTTTTGTACATTCATGTGCCAACAGCTTGAAGTGGCTTATTTGACCTGTACGATCAAATTTGCTTGCATAAATAAAAATCACTTGTGTACTTGTTAATAAATATGAACGGCGTCACGTGTCCGCTTTGTTTCAGGGTCAGGTGGCTTTGATGGGGGAGGTTACAGCATCATGCAGGGCACTTTTACTGAACTGTGAGTCATGGTGATGAAAGATTGAAAAGATAACAAATAAAGCACGTTCAGTCATTCATATAGCACTTTATCCACCTCAGGGCTGCAAGGATTTATCAGGGATATATATCTTAAATCAAATAAAATAGTTATTTTCAAACTCCAGAGGGACACGGCTCAATTTAAATTCATAAAATCTTGTGGAGTCGAAGCTAAAATCCACAATCTGGTCAAAATATGAGATTAGGATAAACTTCCAAACAGCATTTGTTACAAAGACACAATAATTCAAGCGAAAGGCAATAACCTGTATGATAACACACAGACCAAAAAGTTACCTTGCACATCTTTGAACAGTGTTTCCATGAAGTCTGTTTCTCATTCATATACAGAATGTAAAGTCAAGCCATTGGGTGGTTAACACTCCAAGTGGAAACTAACTTCAACAAAAGACTGGTTTAACTTTAAACACATTTTAAATATGGATCTGTACATGCTGTTAAGTGTTTCCGCATTTAATTGCAGTTAATATGGAAAGAATTTTCCGAAGTTACTGTAATTTATCAATAATGAGCCACACTGACCCAAAAGGCCTTTGAATGCACTCAAACCGGGAACTCCCTCAGTGTGAGAAAAGAGTGCAAACCACTTCACCAACGAGCGCTTTTAAACTCAGCTAGTTTATTTCACACGTGAAGCTAAATGAAGTCTTTGTGTCTGAGCTCTTTGTTCACTACGTAATCTAGCTGATCGTGAGTCCATTACATAATGTGGGGTTATTACTGTACAAGCAACATGCTGACAACACCCCATACTTTGAATCCATCGCCATAAAGTGGTCTAAATTGGGATGAATATAGAACAAGAGGTGAGGCACACACATATGAACTATTTTGGTTCTAATATCTAAGCTCGATGAAAACCATGTGAGTGAAATTCTTCACAGGAAAATCCAACACACTTGTAAAGATTGTGTGTTTGTGGCTCACGTGATCATTTAAAGTTTCCAATCTCTGATCTACATAAAACCACTAGATGTCTCCCTTTTAGTTTGATTGTTGAAAGCAAAAGCAGTTTTTAGATCAAATTCTGAGTAATGAATATGTATAAGTGCAGAAATGAAACTTTAAAAGCCCAATGTAATTATAATTATTCAACTGTAATCCAGAATCCAGTAGTGCAGCTTCAGCAATGATAATATATTAAAATAGGAAAAAAATCAGATTTAAATGAGTGATGTCTTAAAAGAACACACCTTTGAACAGCCTATATAATCATTTGTTTCAGTGTTCTTGTATTAGAACAACATGTAAGGACATTTAAACCAGCCGAAAAGTAAACAGCGCGCGGAAAATGTGAGAAGTGTTGTGTCCCGCGGACAGGTGTCTGCAGCCACTGATCCATCTGACCAGGTAATAAATCATATCCCAGATTACAGGTTGCACCCTGGTGCCAGACGGAGCTCCCTCACACGTCCCCGGCTCGGCCTGCGGCTCCGTGCATTTACATTCAGGGAATTTCTGGAGAGTCGGAGACACTTGCATCAGAGTCCAAAAAAAGAAAATAGCTTGATTTCAGACGCAGAGGCTGACAACAAAGTGCAGACCGCACTGCTGCAGATGAGAAAATCTGCAGGAGAGTTGATCAGTATTCGGGCCTGCTGGGTTCCACAAACCGACATCAGATGAAAGGAAAACAGTGGTGTGCCTGGTTCGAGGTGGGAGTCGGCGAGCGGGGCGTGGATGACCATCTGAATGGATTACCTGAGGTGTGGCCTGCTCACGTGAGGGGAAACCACTCCAGATTTAGATAATTGGAGCCTCTCAGTGCCACGCTGACTGGCGTGCGTGACCCTGTCAAACCTTGGAAATCCTGCTGTAATCCCCCTCCCACCCGCCCCGGCAGGCTCAATCTGACAGGTCACCTGTACTGTAATTAGATCCTCAGCCCTGCGCCGCCGCCTCTTATGGACTTCGGAGGCTCTTTTCATTGTTCTCCATTTGTTTGCGCGGAAGAAATAATTCCTCAGGCACCCGATGCGTCCGGATGTCTTTGGTCCTGACCGGTCCTCCATGTGAGCGTTGTGGGCGCACTCGGCGACGACATGCATCGACTCCTCCGTGTGCATGTATTGCTGTGCTGTCTGGGTATGGCCCGTCCCTTCTGTCCGTCCCAGTGTACCTGTGTCTTCCACGGACGCACCGACGGGACAGGAACCAGGTAAATCCACTGATTTATTCACGTACGCTGCTGACTGAGGCAGTGGAATGATTATTTTACATATTTATGAGCAGTCATGTGTGAGTTTACTCAATCAGGTCGCCTTCTGTGTAGCTTCAGATCATATATAACAAATAGAAAGGTTTTTTTATTTTAATTCTCTGTGATTTTAGAGTAAACTACTACCTGTTATAAATAAGCGCCTCAGTAATCAGGCCGTCCTCTGAGTAATCTGTGTTATATCAATGGAAAGTAAAGAGTAAGGACTTAAAAAGCTATTGTTAAATCTTTCCTGGGGAGTGTTTATAGGCTCTGTTGTGTGGCTTAAGAAACCTCTGAGCATCACCCTGTGTGAAGGAATAAAGATTTAACTGCAGAGCGACTCAGGAAGAAGTAAGACAAAACACAAGGTGGCAGGAAATGAAGAGCGATCAGCTGGAATATCATCCAGATTCACCACGGCGCCCATCGAACAGCGTGCTGACCCGCATTGACATAACATCTCTTCTCTGGCCTCCTGCCAATCCATTTATATCTGAGACAGACCTAATTTCCCTTTGCTAATAAGCCCGATCAGGACAGAGCCCAGCATCTACAGACCAGACCAAGAAAGTGATCATATTCTGTAAATCAGCTGTAAAACTACCGATGGGAGCGAAAAGCCGTTGTCCTGCAGCACCGTGAACCCGATGATGCAGGAGGCAAAAACTGGGAGCTGTGGATTGTTTATTAAAGCTCTAACTGGCTGAGTTGAAAGAGTTGTGCGGCCCGTCCATCAGCAGCTCCAGTGATTCCAGCTCACTCAGTGCTCATAATGACAGTGATTATCTGCCCTCGGCATCTGGAAGCGTCCTGTAGGTGCTCTCAGGAAGAGCCAGCAGGCAGCGTGGGTGGAGGGCTGATGCTGCATGCACGTGTGGATGTATGGATGGATGGATGGATGGATGAACAAATGAATGGATAAGTGTCAGACCTCCTTCACAGGTCGGTGACTCTGAGTGGAAACATCTGCTCCCTCCATGGGAAATGGGTTGTTGTTGGAGTTAGCCTTCCAGGAACAGCTGTTAACCGGATGTGCTGGCGTTAACCTTTGCATATATGTCTGTTTTGTTTTTTGTTTTTTTTTTTCAGATCCGTGCTCTGCAATGACCCCGACTTGTCCGACATCCCCGTCAACGTCCCCGTGGACACCATCAAGCTCCGCATCGAGAAGACGGCGGTACGGCGAATACCGACGGAGGCGTTCTACTACCTGGTGGAGCTCCGCTATCTCTGGATTACGTACAACTCCATAACCTCGGTGGATACTGGGAGCTTCTACAACCTCAAGGTGCTGCACGAGCTCCGGCTGGACGGGAATATGATCTCCATGTTTCCCTGGGAGTCTCTCAAAGAAATGCCCCGGCTGAAAACGCTGGATCTCCACAACAACCGGCTGAGCAGCGTCCCCACCGAGGCCATCCCCTACCTGCTCAACATCACCTATTTGGATTTATCCAGCAATAAATTAGCCACTCTGCCCTCCGAGCTGATGGATATCTGGCCACCTTTCAACGGACAGCCAGTCTCCACTAACGCCTCCCAGAAAGTTGTATTAGGTAAGAGAAGGCCAATTTCAGGACTGCTTGCTATTCCCAACATGTGGTGTTCTGGCCCCGTTGGTTTCTGGGAAAGTTGACGTTCCATGCTTGTTGTTCTGATTAAATGTAGGATAATTAAAGCAAATTTCCCTAAAATCGAATATCAAACGTCATGATCAAGTCACCTCCTCTTAATCTTCATGAGTCGGTGTCAAAGGTCACAGTCAGCCACTGATTCACTGGATGCTTTCTGAAAAACAACTGTTGTCCACTATAAATAACAGGAACTACAAACGCGCTGCACCTAATATGGAAAATACTAATATTCTTCAGAATTCTAGTTGATTAGCTTTTAAAAATACATTGTTTAGAGGAGCAAGGTTCAGTTCAATTCAATCCAGCTTTATTTATATACCACTAATTACAACATTACCAGTTTATAGTGCAGTTCTGTTTCCCATCAACAAACATAATGTCAGATGATGGTTGTCTTTAACAAGTAATTTAACATTGAAATTAAAAAAAAGTCCAGACATGGTTTATCTTTTTTATTTGGTGAAGAAATTCAACTTACAAGCAGCACTCCTGGTTATTGGAAGCAGACTTTTCTGAGGCAAACTGAGATCCTGTGAAATGTTTTGAAATCCTGTTAACATTATGACAGATCGTGATCAGCCTCGTGACTTTACAGCCTCTGAGTTTGTCTAAAAAAGACTAAAACCTCAGAGCCGTGTTACCAGGAAACACACCTGAAGGCTTTTTTTTTTTCATGAGAATGAATTTATGAGAATGATAAACCTTCATCTTCAGTAGGTGTCAGGGGATCCATGTTTGCAGAGGTGCTGCAGTAGCATGCATACAGACATGGAGGGAGAGACGACGGCCACGGAAAAGCAGGAAAACAGTTTGAACTGGACAGCATGTGACGGTGTGAGAGATGCTGATGCGGGGAGACATGAGAGTAACAGCTTCTGAAATGGTTTCTCATTGTTGATCCGTTTAAAACACCACATTTTGTGTAATTAACCAGCCATGCTGACCAGCTGCTGTATAATGACTCTTGCATGCTGTCCGGTTTACCTGCATGCTCGCTGGTCGGACTTCAGGTGTGTCTTGGTATGGCGTGGTGTGTTTTAATCCGTCGCTCTGTTTGGATTAAACTGGAGCTAACATAAACTGCTGTATAAACTAGGTCAGATGCCATGTGACAGAGGGAACACGCACACCTTCACACACGCCGCTCTTCAGTTTCTGTTTATTTTCAGGCTTTGTTGCGTGTGTTTCAGCCGACTTTCTCCATGAAGCGGAGGGATGTGTTTTGATCGGCTGCGTAAGGACAAACTGGCTTATCGCCGGCCGTGCACCTGAAGGAGAAACAGGATTAGGTGGTTTGAAAGAAAATAGACTATGCACAATCAGACTGATCAACTCTGAAAGGTTTTCGTGGTGTTGTTAAAGTAGTTGATCAATCACAGAGATAAAATATGAGACGGGGAAGTGAAGAATATTACTGAAAACTTTACATTTGTATTAAAATTAGGAGAAATTCATGCAAATATTGTTTCTCAATGAAAATTTGGAAGTTTAATTATGTTGTCGATGATCTATTGATGTTTATGCTGCCCACCAAGCTACTGGAAAGAATATGTTCCCACAAACTGAAGGAGCGCAGGAGGAAGCTTAGGCGCTTTTCCGGTGTTAAGGCAAGTTAATCTGGCTAAAGGGATTTGCTTTGCACTGGTACAAGTGCTTAACCTATTGTATGTACCAGGTGTTCACACTAAGTTGAAAGGGAAAATGCCCTGCCTCTTTATGACAGCTTGGTTTCCACAACGTGGGATTTTTATCATCCTGCCAAAGATTAAGAGAATATAAGAAGGGAGAGGAAGAAAGTCAATGAAATGCTCATTGATAGTGGATACATGGGCCCATGGATGAATTTAATTCAGAGTACCTCATCAGGAGTGAAGGCATTAAGGTGAGCTGTGATTGACAGGCACGCTTTACAGCGTTACAGTCAATAATCAGAATCCGTCCTGTGTTCTTGTGTTCAGGCCTGCAGGATAACCCCTGGTTCTGCGACTGTAAAATCTCCAAACTAATCGAGATCTCCAAAATGTCGGTGACCCCGGTGGTTCTGATGGACCTGTTTCTGACCTGCGCCGGACCCGAGAACCTGGCGGGCGTCCTCTTCCAGCGCGCCGAGCTGGACAACTGCGTGAAGCCGTCGGTGATGACGTCCGCCACCAAGATCACGTCTCCTCTGGGGAGCAACGTCCTCCTGCGCTGCGACGCCACGGGACTCCCCACTCCGGTGCTCTACTGGTCCAAGAGAGACGGCTCGTCAGTCAACAACACAGGTGGGAAAGACTGGGAACAGCTTTTTAAAGAGTTTAATGTGGATCTACATTTATTTGCTTGAATAGAAAGAAGTGGTGTTGAGTAAACTGGGTTCTGATGCTGACCTTCTGTCGTCTGTTTTCATTTACAGTGCAAGAGTCTCCTGGAGACGGGGTTCGGTGGTCCATCATGAGCCTGCATGGAATATCTCACAAAGAGGCGGGAGACTACAGCTGCAAAGCAAAGAATGTTGCCGGCGACGCCGAAGCCACCATTTCCGTCTCGGTCGCCGGGATGATGAGCACCACCGTCCCTCCGCCGATGCCCGTCAATGGAACCGGTCCCATGAGCGTCGGCACCACACTGGTTCCCCAGACCGACGTATCCAGCCCGGGCTCCGCCATGTCCACCGCAGCGCCCAGGACGTCCACGCTAACGGTCACGGTCCGGAAGCCCAAAACCACTCCGAGCGCCGGTTTGCAGAAAGGATCCTTCAAGCAAACCAAACCGCAGCCGGGAGGCGGCGGACGAAAGCTCGCAGCCGACGAGAAGAGCAAGAAAAGTGACGCGTCCAAGTCCGTCAAGGACCTGAAAGTGGTGGAGGAGACAGCCGACAGTGCGGTCCTGCTGTGGACGGCCGACGGGCTGCCCGGAGACACTCCCCTCACGGTGGTCTACTCACCCTACGGCGACGAAGACACTAAAAGGACCGTGGAGACGAACGCCGGCAGTGGGAAAGTGCTCCTGGATGAACTGCTGCCCGGGATGAGGTACTCGGTTTGCCTCGTGGCGAAAGGCAGCGACGCCGGGAAAGACCCCTGCACCGACTTTTACACGCTGGACACGGTGGAGGACGGCGGGCAGAACCAGCTCTTCATGATCATCAGCGGCATCGCCTGCGCTCTGGCGCTGCCGCTCATCGGCCTGCTGCTCTACAAGATCCTGGCCCTCTACTGCAAAGGGCCCAGCGCCGCTCTGGACGAGGAGGAGCTGGAGAAGGAGAGCTACGTCAAGTTCGAGACCATTTCGATGAAGCAGAGGACTTTGAACGCCCGCCCGACGGAGCTGTGGGCGCGGAGGCCCACTCACGAGTCGGAGCGGATGCTGCTGTGCTCCCGCTCCAGCATCGACTCGCAGATGACCTACAAGAGCGACAGCTCTCGGTCCGAGTATCTCTGCTGACGGCCGACTCTCAAGCCGAGCACCATGCCTTGAATTACACTGGAAAAACAAACTCTCTGACTCCAAATTAATTTATAAATCTTTACACTGATGCACCCCGCTGAACGGTGTGACAGTTTAATAAAGATTTATACAATAATTTAGGAAGATGTAATCACCACAACACTCTCCCAGTCCGATATTTGCAGTCATGTCCTTATGATTTGGAGCCTTATATCTAATAAAAGGAATTTAAGTAGCTCAGCACCTTCGCGGGGCTTTAAATGGCTCCGTGCAGGGAGCCTGTCAGGGAACTCACTGTGGCGTACGTCATTAAATTCAATGCCAAAGTTGCAAAGTGTCAGTTATCGATATTGTGGTGGTCAGGTGACAGAACAGATCAGAACTCCTCCCCCATCACATGGAACCACCGCGGCCTTATGGGACATGAACGTACTGTCAGACTGTGTCCAACCTCCGGGATCACTCACACCAGAAAAGTTGCCACTTTATATGATTATGTGTAAATAACTGTGCATAAATTAAGTTGTACGCATGTTTTTAATAAACTGAACAACTTTTGAATTTATTACTTCAAGTGTTAAATGTGTGGTTATTGTCCCTCTTTTTATATTCCTCCGGTGCTTTATGTAAATTGGGTTTGCAGGTAGTCGATAGTTCATCCACAGAGTCCCATAATCCACGTTCCTGGATTATGTGAGGGGGATGTGCACAGGGAGAACATGCAAACTTCATACAAAAAAGTACTGAGCTTTGAAACTGATGTCCATTTCTGCACCCCTGAGACAGAATAAAGAACAAACCCACACTGTTCGTTCAGATACATCTTCTTTCAACATGAAGTAAAGTCTCATTTCTGTCAAGCTTTGTGAAATTTGGGGTATTTTGTGAGCTAATCTGCTAAAACAGGGTCACCCTGCATAAATTGACCTCAGATGCATGTTTTTTTGAGGGGGAACTGGATTACTTGAGAAAAACACAAACACACAGAGGAAGAACATGAAAACTCCCCCAACAGGTATCAAACCGAGCTGCCTCTCACTCCAAGTTAATATCACAACAGCTTCACGCTTCTGTCAGGTTTTGATTAGGACCAACCAGAAAAAGGGATTATAAAAGACATTTTAACAGTATTTTGTGAAATACAATCGTCTTTTGGTCAGTTTTCCTCTTTCTTGGCAAGCAGCCAACAAAACCCTGACGTCAAGACAAAAATCCAAACTCAGGGAAAAGCCAGGAGCACGAGGACGGCAGAATCACAGACGCAGCGAGGACCAGAACACACAGAAGACGGCCCGATGCGAGCCACAGCCAGCAGGTGAAGACAAGCACACACTCAGACAGGTGAAACACATCAGAGCAGCGATCAGACCTGAGGAGGGGAGGGCGGTTCAGCAGCCGAGACGGAGGACATCCGGCATGTCAGCAGAGCAGACCTGCTTGACAGGAACCAGAGAATCAATCCCCGTCTAGACGACAACATTTCAAGTGATTAACGCATCTTTTTAGCGTCTTTGTGTCAGAAAAGTACTTTTGACGTTTACACAGCAACGTTTTGAAAACAAAGACCGTTTACACTGAAATGGTAGAAATGCTGAGACGCTGTAGTTGGCATCAGGCTGGCACCACTGGTTGTTTTCTTTTTTAATGAACCCACACACCCCGAAGTTGCAAAGTTCACAGGTTCCAAGGAAAAAGTACAAAACAAACCATTTTCAGTTGAAATTGTTGTCGTGTAAACGAGGAATCAGATGCATCCTGGGATGACAGTCAGCGCTTCGTCTTCACAGTGAGAAGACGCTTCAGTCCAGAGTTGGGGGGATTATTTTATAATACCGTGTGATTGGTTCATTTCCTCCCAGTGTGATTGCTCTGTGTGTGTGTGTGTGTGTGTGTGTGTGTGTGTGTGTGTGTGTTTGTATGTGTCTCCATGTTGATCCAGTGACGAGCCAGCAACCTGTTCAGGACGTCCTCTGGGTTCCATCCTCCGGATGAATGAACCAAGAGACCAAAGAACGTCTCCTGTCTTTCTACATTTCTAACATGTGATGTGCAGCTGAAGCACTCGACTGAGTGACGGCGATCTGGGATCAAATGTTAGCATGACGCAAGTGACTCACAAATTCCTTCTCTTACGGTGATAAACTGAAGTATTTCTCTTCCAGTGTCAGTGACATGAGGTGTCATATGATCTGACCACACACACACACACACACACACACACACTCTCCACCTGATGAGTCAGATCCATCCAGCTCACAGGTCACCTGAAGACCAGCTAAAGACATTTACTCATTGTGATCGGCGTGGAAGAGTGGCATCGTGGGAAAAGGTCAGCGCCCTTCAGACGGCGGACATTAGTCCGCAGACAAGGGAACTTTCTCAGCGGTGTAAATCTCCGGCGCTCTTCGTCTGGGTGACGCTGCTCGCTGACAATATCCCAGTCACGGCGGGTATGAATGGAGGCTGTGCTTCCTGGCCTCTGTCAGTTGTTCTCCTCGGTAAAAGGAGGACAAACAATTTAGGGATAATCCGCTCCGCTCCCAAACCGTTTTCTATACATTACTCATTCTGGCAGTTGTTCCTGGGAGCCACATGAACTTCAGCCGGAGACAGTCCCACACACAGCTCACGGCACAGGCAGCCCATTGTGCACGTGTGTGTGTGTGTGTGTGTGTGTGTGTGTGTGTGTGTGTGTGTGTGTGTGCGTGTGTGTATGTGTGTGTGTGTGTGTGTGTGTGTGTGTATGTGTGTAAAATGTACTGTATGTGAGTTATGAATGATTTAATAGACTGAGAAACACTCAGGTTCAGTCAATTCCACTGTGAAGACAGAAAATATTGTATAGTGTGTGTGTCAGCCTTCATTTAAGGTCAGTCTCCTCTCTCTGTCTCTCTCTCTCTCTCTCTCTCTCTCTCTCTCTCTCTCTCTCTCTCTCTCTCTCTCCCAGACACAAAAACCGTCTGGCCCACACACACTCATCCATCTACATCCACAAAGGACACAGGTCAGGGGGTGGGGAGAGGGCCCGATATGTTATTATGTGAGTCCTTTTTTTCGGCCCTGACTCACTTCTTGCATTTTCCACATTCTGCTTGAGAAGCCGCCTGCAGCTTGAAGACGATCTCGCTCCAGTCCTGGACCAGCATGTGCAAAATTTACCACCAGGGTGTCAGGAATTTCAATCTTTGCCTCCAAAACAGACTGGCAGCCCTGGGGCCTGCGGCAGGGAGCCACTGAGATCCCACACACTTTTTGTTCTTTATTGAGAGTTTCGCCATCCTCGCTGAAGCGTCTTCATTCCTTTCGGAGACGGACTGCACCTTCCTTTATGTGAAGCTCTCCTAAGCCTGAGGCAAGGATGCTGGGAGTCCAGAAGCAAGCGCCGCTCGTTCTGGGGGGATTCCTGTGTGCCAGCACCGACAGCGGGAATGCCTGAAACAGAGTGAAGGACCCAACGCAGGATTATGCTGGCTGCGGCCGTGGCCTGGGCGCTGGCGTGCCTGGTGGTGCACAGAGCCGGGGCGTCGGCACAGTGCTGGGACGAGCGCCCGTCCAGAGCGGCGAGGAACGGCAGCTGTGTGGGTGAGTCCCACTCAGCTCTCACACACACTGTCCCGTATCTATATGGTAATTAGGAGAAAAAAAAAAAAAAGAAAGATTGTTCTCAATGTGTTTCTGAGAAGATGAATACAACAGGGAAGAAGTTGTGTTGCAGTTTTAGAACATCAGGGAAAAAAAAATTCCCCAATAACTGTCATTTTTCAGTATTTCCGCTGCATTTATTTCATCTTATTGCAACTTCACCGAAAAAATGTGTTTATTGAATTTAACAAAGGTCAGAGCTTCTCCTCTCCATCAGAAGAGACACAGACTAATCTCATGTTGAGTGAGCAGAAGTGGTGAAAAAAGTGCCGTAATAACCTTTAAATTTAAACTTTACTGTTTTCTTTGATGTGTTTACGATGTTTCCACAAAACTGGACAATTACGGCTGAAAATGACGAGAATATCAACATGAAGTGAATTTTAATGGAACTTTCTGCTGCAAAATTCAGTGAAATGTCAAAAAGTACTGTTGCATTATGGGTGTTTTTATAAACTCATCCTGACAGCATGACTTTTGGCTTCTTTGTTTTCAGCCAGGTAGCGAGTTTCATGGCAGCAGCACCTGTCTCTCAGCTATCAGTTTTTTTCTTTTCTCTGAACTTTTTTCCATTTGCTCAGTGTTTTGGTTTGGCCGGATTGGAGCCTCTTGCAGGCCAGGTTTGGCCCACGGGCCTTATGTTTGACACTTCCGATCTACATGGACCATTTGGCCATGTCTTTGGTAGGAACCAAATATAATCCAGAATGGACTGTGTTTGTGTTCCCAGAAAGAGCCTTACATTGAACTAACGAGAGGTCAAAGGTCACAAAGAGCAACAGAGCGTCAACCTTTAGCTTTAATATTTCATATTTTTAAAAATCTGCTGCTGCAGTCTGATCCAACCTGTTTGGACAAAATGGGAAGTTAAAGATGGAAATGAAAGAGTTTTGGTTTTCTTCCTCAGTCGCAGGATGAGAGTCTTTTTAAGTTCTATAGAAAAACAAACGTTTTAGTGTTGTTAATGCTCAAGGTGGCCGAAATAACACAAGTATTTTAAGTTTCTAATTTCCACTTTGAAATATAAGTATAATATATCCTCAGTGTCATCAGCGTAAAAATGAGCACAGTCCCTGTAGATTGCAAAGTTACATAACTCTGTTGCACACATGAGAATTACATAATAATTCAGTGTTATTGTTTGTTCTTGACATAACCTATAAAATCACATCAAACTGAGCATATCGTAATGTCTTTCTGAAAAAAATGGGACAAAACATTGAAGATGTGTTGAAAGACTTTTCCATAATGTGACCAAACACTGAGATTCCTACAAGTTATCATCCAACATGAGAATAACTTCAAATCATCAGTACAACAAGTTATTATTAATATTTTATTATATATTAGCAGGCAGAATGTGCACATTTATTGAATATTTACAGTATTTAAAAGCACTCAGATGAATGGTGTTTGATAACTTTTTCATCTTGCAGTTTTAGTAAATTATGATTAGAAACTTCATCTCTTTATTCAGTGAACTTACGCTTTTAAATTGATGGAAATAAAACTTCTATTTAAAAAAAGCAATTTTAACATTTTTTTATACAGAATAAAGATGGATAGATGGATAAAATTTCATTTTAAATCTTCACACAACAGCTTTGGTTGAGCTCCTGCATTGAACGGGCTGAGGATGATCTGGACTCAGGGTTTTCGGAGGTTGAAGTGGAAACACTGCAGGTTATAGAGGACAGAGGAACTGGATGAATGGGAGATTTTTTTTTTTTTTTTTTTGCTGTTTCAGTAGTTCAATAGTTTATCATTTCTTTCGCCACCTGAGTTGAATGTTCCTTTCCCTTCATCTCAAAAAATTCCTTGAAGCAGTTTTTTTTTCCTAAATGTTCCTTGAAGCCAGTATTCTGTGTCTCCCTCCCTCGCTGTCGGGTTCAAGCGTAAGTTTTCTCCTCATCACATGAGGAAAATATAAATTCCTCGTCAGCTGGACGCGTGTTGCTCCCGTCGTTTCACGCTGACCACTGAGTGAACCTGCGGATCCATGATTCATAGCGACGGCGGGCGACGGCGGCGACCTCGGCCCAGACACGCCATTGTGCTGCCTGTCTGGCGTTGCTCATTGTTTCCCCTCATTCCTGGGAGTCAGGAGTCGGTGTCTATGGCTGCACATGTGACAGGGCCATTACCGCCGCAGACCAAACACGCTGCACTCCGCGCCTCTTCACCGATGCACGCAGATTTAGTTTCACCCAGTTTGTGAAAATCTAAAAACTCCAGTATCGGTGGAGCGGCGTTCACAAACCGCCGCGGCCTTTCAGAATCCAGCCGTGATAATAAAGAGACATTTGTTGCTAAGAGATCGTGTTTTATCCTCAAGCAGCCTTGAACTCAGCCCCATGCGGCAGTCAATCGGCTTTTCAATCCCATAATTTGACGAATGGAACAGCAGCGGAGGGGTGACACATGAGAGGCAGGGAAGGCTGAACGCTGCCGCCGGGATGTATTCAAGTCAAACTGCATTTTCACACTCACTCACAGAACAACGGCTTGACTGGAATCAAGAGTTTCAGTTAGAAAATGGGATTTAGAGAAAGCGTAGCACCACAGTGAAGGCTGGTGTTAATTCAATCAGTTTTAATAGTTCTGATTAAAAAAAAAGAAATATTCTGACATGATTCATTATCATTTGAACCTTTTTAGTCATCAGTCAATAAAACACATTTTAGTCCAGGGGATACAAACAACCCAGTCTCTTCTTGAGTGGTTACATAATGCCATCATAACCTCTTAAACTCTTCTTTGATTCATTGCAGAGTGTACGTGACGAAAATGTTGATATTTTCACAAAAATCAAGCAACTGACTCCAATGTCAACATAAAGTCGATTTCAATGAAAGCTTCTGCTGTGAAATATCAAAAGAAGAAAAGAAGCTTCTCCTATGACTGGTGCATTATGGGTGTTTTTACAAACTCAACCTAACAGCCTGGCTAATGAGGCTAATGCTAGTTTGCTAGCGTCATGGCAGCATCGTCAATATTTCAGATCGGGTCTCAGTGCTGTGTTTGGTACTCTGAAGCGATTTGTCTTCAATATTTGTGTGACTTGCTTGGTGGTTTTGCCGGATTTCAGGCTTCAAACTGAGGAACTATGTGCAACACACAACTTTAACAAATGCAACTCAGTGAGTAATGTTACGCTGGATCGGCTGCATTGTCTCTGACTCATAGGGTTGCAGGTTTGATTCCCTGTCTCACCGTGCAGGCTTGTGAAACAGTCTGAATTGCTCCCAGTGGACGGACTGTGAATGTTAGTGTGTGTTATAAACTGTATTCAGCCATGTTCTTACAGAAGATCTGTGAATATATGGCTAAAATCAGCTTTTTCGAGTCCTTTCACGCCAGCTGTACTGGAGTATTTTCCTGAAATGGATTCGAATGATGTGACTGGAAGCAGCAGAAACACTCGGGACTGTCTGCTTTGTGAAGCTCCGCAGCCTTTCCTGATCTTTGGCCACGGCAGAGCCATCCACCGCCTGGGCCTGGACGGGAAGAACCACCGCAGGCTGGTGGCCAGCGTGGGGAGCTCCGTCCTGCTGGACTTCCACTTCAGAGAGGAGAGGCTCTACTGGGCCGACACACACACCGGGGTCATCTACAAAGCGTCAGTGAGGGGGGCGCACAGACAGGTGACGACGGAGCTGCTGCACAGCCAGAAGTCAGTGTTGGTTTTTGCTTAATAACTGTGACCGGGGCCGTTCTGCAGAAGCTGTACTCATCCGACAGACACATCTCGGGCCTGGCGGTGGACTGGATCTGGAACAGCCTTTACTGGACAAGCGGAGAGAAGGGGGAAATTAAAACCATGTACATAAATGGAAAAAATGAGAGGACCATCATGAGACACCTGAGCAAACCGAGCTCCATCGGCGTCGACCCCCGCAGCAGGTAATCTGGTCATGGATTAAGAGAAAGGATTAGAGCATAAGGCCCATATTTCATCACACACACTCTGCACCACAACAAAGAGAAAGGCTGTGATTGTAAAATGAGCTTGACGCTCCTGGATTAGATATTATTACGCATTTAAAGCCTTTCTCTCTGAACAAACTTGAGATTCCCGCTGTTTTGTTCCCGCATTGCTTCTGTGTGACTGTTTCATCCTCTTGCATCAAGCGTAGCTGTCACATAGCTGCAGAACCACTCCAACACGCCACAGATCTCCCACATCAAAGGGTCGCAGGCCGCATCCTGCAGAACGCCGCCCTGCCTCCTGGAGAGGCTGTTTCTGAGCTGAGAAGTGATTTCCTGCAGGTTTTTGTTCTGGCTGTCCGGCGGCTCCACCCCCGGTGTCCAACGCTGCGACGTGACCGGACAGATGAAGACCACGCTCGTCAAGATGGCAGGAGAAGAACCTCGAGCTCTGTCCATCGACCGGGAGGACAGACGGCTGTTCTGGGCTCAGTTTGGTCCGCAGGGGGAGAGCGCCATCGCCTCCTGTGATTACAGCGGAAACCTGCTGCGCGTCATGGACCAGCCGCTCCGGTGGGCGCGCACACACAAATCAATATTCAATCATTTCCAAACGTAACTGGCTGATCAGTCCCATGAGTGTTTGTGTGTTTCCACCAGGTCTGAGTCTCTTGGCTTATCGGTTTTTCTGGACTACCTGTACTACACCGACGCCGCGTCTCGGGTCATAAAGCAAGTGAACAAGTACACTGGAGGAAAAGCTCGAGACGTCAGCATTAAACAAATGGCCAAACCTCCCGTTGGCATCAGAGTGATCCATCCGCGGTCTCAGCCGGCGGACGATCCTCCAGCCGCACCTCCAGGTGACGCTCTCACTCCTCCTGCTCTTAATTTGCACTGGATTCTGGGACGTATTTCCATACGTTGCTGGCCTCTCCCAGCAGGTTGTGACGAGCAGAGCGGGAACTGTGTGAACATCTGCTCCAGCCTGGCGGACCGAGGCGTGTGTGAGTGCAGCGGCGGCTTCGCTCTCAGCAAACAGGGCACTCACTGTGAAGGTGTGTGTGTTCTCCACAAGAGAAGCAACAAATTACACAGTGTGGTTATATTTTAGAAGAAAGAGAAGGACTTCACAGACACGTCTGAAGTGATCTGTGCATGAAAACTGATGCTTCCTGTGATCGCACATGAGGAAAATGATAAACTTTCAAAAGCAGCGACGCTGGTGTCAGAGTGTTTGTCTTCTGTTTGCTGCAGATGTGAATGAATGTTCTCACTGGAACCACGGCTGCTCTCTGGGATGTGAAAACATCCCCGGATCGTATTTCTGTACCTGCCCGAAAGGCTACGCCCTGCTCCCCGACAGGAAGACATGCAGAGGTACGTACGTTTCTCTACTGATGGGAAAAGGGTCTGAATTAGAACTGGTGGCGCAGAGACACATATTTAATGTTTAGGCTGATTTTTCTCTGTTTATATCTCAAGTTCCTGATTCTGGTTTTGAAAGATTCAGCGAAGGTGAAGAATTAAGGCTGTTTTCCTCAGACTGATGAGTGCGGCAGTGGTTTTGGTGGTTTGGAGCTGGATGCTGTTTGTGGGGCTGAACGGTGGCATTTGTCCAGGAGACACGACTTTGACCCCGGAGGAGCCGTAAAAACAGGCCGGGTCGCCGGCGCCCAGACAGACCAGACATGTGAGCTGCCGATTGTTTGTGAGGTGACTCGGGTCAAAAGTGTGACACTGTGTCACAGTCCTGACGGTCCGAGAGCGTGGAAGGCAGACGGTGGCGCAGCGTCAAAGAAGACGGTGTGATTTTTCATTATTCGGGCTTTTCTGGTCTGAACCAGAAGAGGCGTACTGGTTGTTTTAGAGATTGTGATGGGTCAGTCGTCTGAATTTGTCTACAAATCACCAACTATAATGCCGGTCTGTTGTCTGCCTGCGTCACAATGGGAACATTTCTGAACAGATACCAGAGACAATCAAATGTTTATGCATAAACATGAGGAAGAGCATAGAAACAGAAATCACCCGCTCAAACTAGTTTATCTTGACATCTGGTGATATCTATCTGTTGCATCATGGTGATAAAATCCCCGGTTTGAGTCCAGGTAGAAGGCTTTTCTGTATGGAGTTTGCATGTTCTGCCTGCGTGAGTAAGTTTATTTCTCATATTTTAAAAAAACAAACATGTATTTGAGGTTAATTGGTGTCTGTGTATCATGATAATAAGACATACTGAAAATGGCTTAAACTGGGCGGGAGCTGATGCTTTCTGTGTCAAGGGTCTGCAGAGTCTGATTAACTTCATAACATATTAAAACACCTGAGAGAGGCGCCCTAATCCCCGCTCCTCTAATCTGAGGGGGATGCGGGCGGCAGGAAGGCCTGGCAGACACAATGAGATTAGATGATGAGGTGACATTTGCAATAGGGAACATATCTGGTCAGCAGCTTTGTCCGTCTAAGCTGGTTAGCAGACAACCTTTGCCAAGGTCCAGTTCAAAACAAACATGCGGCCAAGCGGCAGGCCAGACCGTGCAGATGACAACAGAGATTACGGGCAGGAGCGTGCAACAGCTGCACCCAAAACCGGCCATCTCCCCCGCTCATGTTTTCTCTTTAAGCTTCACTTTCGCCTCTCAGCATACAGGAGGGTGATGAAGAAAGTCGTGTGAATGCCAAACTGAAATGTCAGCACATCACCGGCAGGGAAGGAGTGCAGTAGCTCTTTGACGGCGTGGATTCCCCGGACAGCACACCGCCGTGAGCCGGCGCTGCGCCGCGCTCACCGCCCGGGCTTTTGACTGCATTCTCATCACACTTTCAACTATTTTGATAGGATTAGGGTTTGACTTCATAAAGGGATTGCAGCAGAGCAGCGCCTAAGAAGCTTGTTGTCCATCTGGCTCATCGACTACCTGCCGGGCCCAAAAATAGCCTGGACGCGTGGCGTCGCTTTGACTTGGTTAACGTGGCACTGCAGATCGCTATTTGCTTTCGCACGACCTTTTAAAACCCATCAAATCCAATCTGCCCTCAAATTATCCACTGCTCTTCCACAGAGATCATATCGTGCGAGGGCAACATGACGGAGTGTGGCCACGGGTGCCTGGCTACGGGAGGCCGCCACGTCTGCGTTTGTCCCGAAGGGTCCGTGCTCCAGGAGGACGGCCGAGCCTGCACGGGTACGAACGCAGCAGGAAGCAGCGAGCGGGGCGGGGGGGGGGGGCGGAGTGTGTGTTGATGCAGTTCTGTGTGTGTTGGCAGGCTGCTCGTCCGCAGACAGGGGCGGCTGCAGCCAGACCTGCTCTCCGGTCGCCCCCGGCAGGTGGCGGTGCGGCTGCCATCCCGGCTACCGGCTCCACCAAGACGGCAAGCGCTGCTCCGCAGCCGGTGAGTCACGAGCCCCGCACTGACCAACACATCCTCACCAGAACACTGAGTGTGGACTCTGCAGGGCCTCCGCCCTTTCTGCTGGTGGCCAACCTGGTGGATGTGAGGAGGATGAGCGCCGACGGCAGCGAGGAGGAAACCCTGGTGGAGGAGCCCAGAGGGACAATCCTAGCGCTGGATTACGATCCCATTCAGAACAATGTGAGATGAAAGGCTCTTTCATCTTTCATTTTCACTTGTGTGCTGAGATGCTGCACTAAAAAAAAAAAAAAAAAAAGAACTCCTGTTACTGAGGAGAGTTGTGTTGCAGGCATGCAGTGACACCTAGTGGACAGACACTGTAATTACACGCTTCTGTTTTTGGTTTCTTGCGTTTTTCAGCTGATGCATGGTTCATTTGGGGCATTTTGTGTGTTTTTGAAGGTGTATTTCGCCAGTTCAAGTCAGAAGGTGATTGAGCGGGTTGGTCTGAGCGGCGGGTCGAGACGTGTCGTGGTTTCTGAAGGTCTGGGCTCTCCCGAGGGGCTGGCCATTGACTGGATCCATCACAAGATGTACTGGACAGACAAAAGGTGTGTGTGGATCACAATTTTATTTAATGATTTTTTTCTGTTTCATTTCATGATATCATTTTATTGATTCCAAGTAGTTTGCTATATTATTTACTTTCCTTTTTGTCTGCATAACTTTGTCAATTTCTTTTCAGTTTTGCAGAGCTGATGTGTCTCTGATCTGTTAAATATTCCTGTATGTTTGTCTTGCAGCCTGTCGACTGTTGACTGCAGTGATTTGGTTCGATATCATAAAGAAACTATCGTGAGCAAAGGGCTGGAAGAACCGAGAGGAATCGCAGTTCATCCTCTGGCAAAGTGAGAATCCCTGTTTTCCACAACTGCCCCTTTAAACCAGGAAGAAAGGCATGAAATGTAGAATAGACACGATATTTAAAGAGATAAAAAAAAAAAAAACAGCTCTACACAGATAGCTGAGTTTATTTTACAGTTAGAACAACTGTCCTAGAGCTCGTCTTAATGGATTTTAAATCCAGACTGCTGGATGGACAGTCCATGCCTCATGCTGTCTGTTCTTTGACTCTTTGAGGAAGTTGTTCTGGACCGACACGGGATCCCGGCCGGCGGTGGAAAGCTCCTCTCTGGACGGCTCCGGCCGGGCCGTCGTCGCCGCCGCCGGCCTGTCGTCCCCCACTGGCCTCGCCGTCGACTTCGCCGACGACCGCCTGTTCTGGTGCGACCAGAAGAGAGGCCTGATCGAGACGGCCGCCCTGGACGGGTCCGACCGGAGGGTCCTGTCAGAGAACCAAGTAGGTGAGGTCTGTGTGGAACATGAGGAGAGACGCTTCGCCGCGCAGGAACGCTCGGACGGCGTGATTTCACCCTCCTCCTCCCCGCTTCCTCCAGGTCGACCTTTTGACCTGGCAGTGTTTGAGGACAGCCTCTGGGTCTCCGACTGGCAGCACCAGCGGCTGAGGAGCGTCCACAAGAGAAGCGGGAAGACGCTGCGCTGGATCCACGCCGCCATGGTCCAGCCGGCGTCCGTGGTGGTGGTCCATCCCCTGGCCAGGCCCGGTACGGACGAAGATGTGTACGGACGCCGACTGTCACGCTGTGAGCCTCTGACTCTGGAGTGACTCTGCTTCCTGGGTTTCAGGGGCGGACGTCTGCCTCCACCTGAACGGAGGCTGCATGCAGGTGTGTGAGAGCCGGCTGGGGTCGGCCCTCTGCTCCTGCCTGCCCCGCTTCGTCTTGTCCTCCGACGGGAAGAGCTGCCGAGCCTCCAACGCCACGGCAGGTGAAGCGATGGTGCTCAGGAGGCGGAGGCGGAGGCGGAGGTGATGCCCACATCAGCTCAGATGCGCTTCTGTTCCAGGAGACGGCGGTTTACCATCTCTGGGGAATCAAACCTTCAACGACGAGAGCGCGGCGCTGACTGGAGGAGAGGCGGACTTCCTCTCAGTCTTCACAGACAAGATGGTTTCAGGTAAACGCAGCTCGTAGGGGTTATTAAACCCCCCCCCCGTCAGCCTGATCCTGACCCCCTGCCTCTCCGCCAGACCAGCAGGAGTGCCACTCCCTCCGCTGCCACGCCCACGCTCACTGCCTGCTGGACTCGGGAAGCCCCCGGTGTTTGTGTGAGGAAGGCTTCACGGGAGACGGACGCTCCTGCGTGGGTGAGCCTCCCTCCGGGGGGGGGGGGGGGGGCACGGCGGCCCGGAGCGGGCTCAGGGGATTACATCAGGCACCGGGGAGCTTTTTATCTGGTGTGCGTTTCAGGTGGCGGGCCTGGGAGAGGAGCAGCCTTCAGTCCCAGATAAAGACGCGTTTCTCTAAGGCAGAGGTGTCCTGAACGCACAGATAGCGCCGCAGCGCCAGACAGACGCTAATGAGAAGAGCTGCAGCCCAAATGTTTTTAGAAGGGACTGGTCCAGCAGTTTGTTTTATCGTTCCCCTGCACGCTGGCTGCTGCAGGCAGGGAGCAGTGGAAACACACTTACACACACACACACACACACGCACACACACACACTGCTGCTTTAACAGCCCTGACTTTACTTTATCCTCTAATAAATATTTCTTTTCCTTCATAATCAGACATAGACGAGTGTGAGCTGGAGACGCACGGCTGTGGAGAAAACGCAGAGTGTCAAAACACTGAAGGGAAATATCTCTGCAAGTGCCGCGCTGGACACCCGGACACCGGCCGGGCCTGTGGAGGTGAGCGGTCTTCAACACGAGGCACGGGGGCCCGTCTGGGAGACGCAGACAGAGAAAGAAGCTTTAGTGTGAATAATGTTCATGTTCACATTGAAAACATCTGCTGGAGTCATTTCTGCTTTTTCCCGGCAGGTTATGGAGTTGATTTTGATCTTTTTTTGAGTGATTTGGACTCATGGAGGCAGTAACTGAGCACACAAAGTGCTGCATATATGTAAATGACTAAGACGATTATAACATCCACTACGCCTGTTTTCAATAAGGAAACTGCACAAAAACTGTTTTAACACTGAAATTCAGTCTAGTTGTTTTGTATTATTACATCATTGACTGCAGTTATTACATTTTCACTGCTACTAAATGTAACAACAGACTAATAATGGGATAAGTTAATGCAGAGATGCCCCATAATATCCAAGTTCTTCTAGATAAAGTTTTCTGCTGTTGTGTTGCAGAGTCTACATGATGAAAATGTCTTTCTTGTTGCAAATCCGAACAGGGTTTTGACCCCCGGGCCTTATGTTTGACATCCCTGACTTAATATATTATGATGATATTTGATTCATTTATTTTATTGTGCTTCAAAATGATCATATATTGAGTCCCACACTGCTGCTCTGTCTCCGTTCAGGTGAAGAGGTGGACAGGCCGTCCTCCTGGGCGACCCCCGGCCCCCCCGTCCAGGTCACCACCCAGCACCACAGCGGGGACGGCGTGGAGAGCTGTCCCGCCTCGCACGACACCTACTGCCTGTACCAGGGCGTCTGCTTCTACTTCCCCGAGATGGAGTCCTACGCCTGCAAGTAAATCAGCCGTCTCTGCTCTTTCCCTTTTCAGACTTCCTGAGTGCAGAAAAGGACATATTTGGTTTATTTTCTTCTACTTTTTTGTTATTTCATAATTATTATAAGCTTATTTCTTGTTTTAGTCTTTACATGCACATAAAGTCAGTTTTAAAATCGGTTCATACAGCAGCAAAACCAAGAGAAAGAAGCGGTTCTGGCAAACAGCAGAGGTCACTATTGGTCCATGATGGCCGGCTGGGTGCTGACAGGAGCAGGAGGGTTGTTGTGGATAGATCATTCCCTTGTCCCGTCTGACGCTGTCGCCTGTTGCAGCTGCGTGTCGGGCTACATGGGCGAGCGCTGTCAGTTCAGCGACCTGGAGTGGCTGGAGCTGCAGCAGGCCGAGAAGGAGAAGAGGAGGAACGTGGCCATCGCAGCCTGCATGGTGGTCCTGGTGTCCCTGCTGTCCGTCACGGCCTGCGTCACCTACTGCTACGGGTGAGAGGCGGCGGCGCCCAGAACACGGGAGGTGAAGGCGAACCGGGGAGGGGGAGGCGATCATGGATGATCACATGTCAGAGTTATTCTGATGGGATCAGGGGTGTCAAACATAAGGCCCGGGGGGCCAAAACCGGGCTGCAAGAGGCTGCTATCCAGCCTCAAAGCCAAGTGTCAGGGGGGGTTTAGAGAAAACACCCAGAATGCAACAGCAATAAGAGGAGTTTTAAAGACGTTTCACTGGATTCTGTGTTAAAAAGTTTAATTAAAATTGGTTTTATGCTGAGATTGGAGTCATTTTCAGTAGAAAATGCTTGGCTTTGTGAAAATGTCGACATTTTCACCACCACAAAAACTGTGAAGTTTAAGTTTAAAGGTTCTTATTTGACCGTTTTAACAGTCTGGCCCTCTCAAGATGAAATCTAACTGTATGTGGCCCCTGAACTAGAATGATTCCCACACCGCCTAACAGCCATAACAGACCTAGATGTGTCCAGCTGGGGGAAAATAAACCCTCTGACTTCATGAACAGCAAATAAGTGAGAAACTGCGAACCAAGAACACAACTTTAAATGTCTATTTATGAGAAGCTGAACGAGATCAAACCAATAAAACATCAACACTGCTTGTGCAAACGTTTCAGGTGGTGAAAGTAGAAGCACTGTCACAGTCCTGTGCTGAATCCAGATGTGGTAGCTCGTCCAGATGTGAGCCGACAGTGTCTGAAAGTGTCCACCGGCGGGTAACATCAGGGCACCCCGGCGGCCGCGGCTCCTCTTCATTTCCACCTGAGGCGTCTCTAAGTAGCTGATTTGTTTTAGGGTCGTCTCAGCGGCTTAGGGACAAGGCCGCCGGCGCTCTCCACTCGTTTGCCTCTCAAAGCACCCCCCCTCTCCCGCCGCCTCGGCCCGCCACGTCCCAACATTTGCACTCGCGGTTCCCCCGTGGAAGGGGCACGCTTTCAATTACATGGTTGGTTTAGCTTGTTCTACAGCAATTACACATAAAAATAGGTCATTTCTCAGCGACAAAATGGAGCCGCTGAGGTATGACCCCGCTGGAAACGCTACATGGCCGCCAATCGCTCTGCCTCAAATTGCCTTCTGCACTTGACTGCAAGTGCACTTGTGCAGTTTTTGAGTTGGGTGGTTTAGTTTACTCCTGAAACAGACACACACACACACACACACACACACACACACACAGAGTGGAGAAACAGACTTTAAAGCGCAAACTGGGCTTCATAAGACAGGCTTATGCTGCCTGGATTTTGGTGTTTTTATACTTTTTTTCCTGTTAAATTTGCACCATATTGACACAACTAACTGGAGCAACTTCATCTGAAGGTCATTAGTAAATCATTCATGGCAGACAGTCTTGGCTATAGTTATTATTTTACCTTTATAAGAGCTGTCTCCATTTTTTCTCTTCTTCCTTCATCTAAATGAACTCACACGTTTCTGTTTTGATAATTAAGTTTTCCTTTCCATTAGGCACATTTTAGTAAATGTGCTCTCAAAGAATAACCAGATGATCAAATCCACTGTGTTAAATTATTTAGGATGTTTTTGAATCTCAGCACTTTGACTTCTATCGTTTTAATTTAGAACAGAATCGTTAATAGTATTCAACAAGATGAAGTCAGTTCATTAAGAGATTCCAGGAGAAATATGATATTTTTTCATAATAATAAATTTGTTTTTCATACTGACGTGATCTATATCAACTCATCTTTCTGTTGTTGTGTTTCAGTGGTTTAATTTATAATAATTTGTACATTGAAGAAGTTTTTAAATATTATTGTGATTTTTAGATAACTCTTTTATCACTGCATGAAGCCTGTAACATTAAACCACTTATGATTTACCACTACAGGTCATTTTATAGTTTTTTGCTTCCTGTTCAGTTTTGAAAGTGTGTTTTAATCCATTCATTTTGAGCTGTCAAAGTCTTTTTAATTGTTTGTATTTATTGATAAAGAATAAACAGCTCCTCCTTCTGGTCTTTTGGAAAATTGCACATCTCTGAGCTCATTCAATGCATCTTAATTTTAAAAATTGCTTGTTATTTCAGGAGGAACTATGAACTCAGATCCCATGGTTTTCATTTTAATCATTGTAATGTAGGAATCTTCTCCTAACGTGTCTGTTCACCATCTAAATGCTGCCGTGACCTTTGACCTCCCCCAGATGAGAGCTCTGTGAATAGATCCTGAGTGTGTTTTCATTTACAGAACCAGGAGAATCTTCCACAAACAGCCGTCGGTGGATAACGTCAGCGAGACCAGCGTGACGGACGACAGCACGCTGGAGGCCGCCACGACCGCCGTCCCCCAGGTGAGACCGCCGTCCGTCCCGCCGCCCCGACTCCCCGACTCTCACCCTGACTCAAGACTTTCACCATTTCCTGTATTTAGCTTGTTCCACCTTTTTGTTATCTTCCAAACTGATAATTGACGACATTCACAGGACAAATGATTACATTTTCCATCTGTTCATCTCAGTCTGAGCTCCTGGAAACATCTTGAAATAACCTTTCATATTAAGAAGGGATGAACGTTTACACAAACTTCAATCAAGTCTTGATTTTTGAGTTAATGGAAAATGTTCAAGCCTTTTTAAATTCATATTCCCAGTGAATGGTGTAATTTTATTCATTCAAGTGCATCAAACAGTGAGTTTGATGCACTTCAGTCATTTTTTTGAAAAATGAAATCTAATATTATGAAAATCGTCCAAGACTTTAAGCTTTTCTGATTCCTCCAAGTTTCCTCCAAATTTGGAATTAATAAATCCTGAAATCCAGATTTTAAATTCGTCCTGTGATGAATGGATGGATGGATGGATTATGGTTGAATGGATGGATGGATGGATGGTTGCTGGATGATGGCACCACAGAGTTAAACCTGCTCTAATGGACTCTGTGTCTGTGTGCGTTTCCAGTTCTACCTGCTGGCAGCCAGCGGTCTGGATGGAAAGCTCCTGTCCTCGCCCGTCTGTCCCCGTCCGGCCGTCTGTCCCTCCTGCTCCTCAGCAGGTTCCTTCCTCCTGTCTCTCCACTGTTTCTTTATGCTGAAATAAGCTGATTTTTTTTTTACCAGCTCTTCTCTTTTCCAGACTCCAGTCCTGGAGACTCTGGATCTTCCTGCAGACACAACGGAGGGTACGAGTGCTCCGTCAGATCAGCTGCCTCCATGCAGCCCACCCAGCAGACCCTCCGTCACCCCCGTCCACCCAAGTCCAGCCTGCTGGTCTTTCACCCCGACGTGGATCGCTCAGAGAACAGGGTGACTTCCTCCTGAGAGCGGAGGGAGGATCAGCTGAGCAGCTCAAGGTTTAAAACATCCCAGGATTCCGGAAGAACGGACGGTGACTCGGTTTTGAACCTTCAGCAGGATTGAACACCGTCTTTGCCAAGAATACTCTTTTCTTTGAGAGCATATACCTGGTGAAAATCAAACAATTACTGCAGAAAGTGACTCAAGTCTTAACATAAAGTCAGTTTTAATGAAAGGTAATGTAAAATGCAGTGAAATGTACAAAAATCTTTTTCCTGTAGCTGTTTTTACCATTTACTTGGTGGTTTGGCCAAATTGAAGCCTCTCGTGGGCCACTTTCGGCCCACGTGCCTTATGTTTGACAACTCAAATGAAAAGAAATCCAGATATGAAGCAGCAGAATAAGCTCAGTTCAAGAAGATGTGAAGATTATCTTTGTCTTACTGAAAAATTACCCCTTTGTTTTTAAAGTAGCAAAGTAGATTAGATGATGGAAATTATACTTAAATTTGAGTAAAGTTAATTCTCTCCACTGCTCATAAGTATTAATACCATTTGTAAATCCCCCATTCATCATGAATCTGAGTAATCTGAGTAAATACTGTGTGTAAAGGTACATTTTTGAGTATGAACACTGATGCTGCATCACAAGGATCCAATATTAAGATCTAATTTAAACATTTTCACCAGCAAAGAAAGAAGGAAGCCGTTTTCAGTATTAATCATTGTCAAAAACACACATTTCAGTTCTTAATTTGGCTTTCAAATGATGTTTCCAAAGTGTTTATGTCTTGAAACGACGTTTTAAAGAATAGGATGTTGATGGAAACTGTTACTAATGTCACTGTCAAAGCTCTGGAGTCCTGCTGAATTCACTCAAAAACACCAAAGACAGATGTTCAAATGCAAAAACCTCCATTGAGAGACGATTCGATGTCACTGTATTTCCATATGAATGAATATAATGTGTGTGCAGTTTGCTGGAGGAGGAGGATGAAGCGTTCTGCTCCTCCTGGTTCAGACGGTAAACTAAAGATGTCGTGGTCTCTAGAAATGAAAGTTGTTTACGGGTGATGGTGAAAGCTCTTTGTGTTTAAAGCTGTCTGTTTAAAAAGCCATGGTAATGCCCTGCAGCTGACAGATCATGTTCTAATGTTTTCTATGTGAAGCAACAACATGAGCGCATTAATGTCTCTGCTTTATGTTAGAGTAGATCTTTCCTCTTCACACAGAGTGTCGTTAATTCAGATTAAAATACGTGAACGTCTTTCATCCACCGCTTGTGTTTAAAGGGACAGAGTTTATGTTTTTATCTGGATGACAGTTTTCCATTTGTTACATGTTCTGCAGAGTAACAAACATCACAGCCAAATGCGTTGTTTTTTTAAATTTGTGAAGAAATTTTGTAAAAATGTACCAAATTTTAGCATTAAGAGAAAAAAAAGAAGCTTTAACACACTGCTTTTCAAGGATTCCTGTTAATTCACATCATACTACAACAAATCAGTGATTGATCTGTTGTTTTATTTATTTTCATTCATTCTTGTAGAAGTTGTGTTCGATGAGAAACAGAGTTAAAGTCAAGAGGAGCAGACTGAAGGAAAGGGAAAGATTCTTCTGAGTGTTTAAATGGAGGAAATTAGAAAATTCAGGCCTTATCTATTTTGTGATGAGACATTGTTGTGTTCGACTCGGCACCTTCTGGGCGATAACTGGAATGGAGAATGTCCTATTTTGGTCAATAAAAGTATATTTCAGAACCGATGTGAAGCGTTCCCCTTCACCTGACTCCCTCTTCTTCTGGCTGGAATGTATTTTTTTCTCTAAAAACATAAAGTTCCTATAATTGCCAGGTGACGTCGGCGGCTCTCCTCTCCTCCATCTAACGCTCCGGTGACGTTGGGAGCGCCGCCGCCGCCGCTCCATCTGTCAGCCTCCATCTCCTTCTCAAGGTTGACTGGGAATAGTTAATGGAGGCGGCGGTGGCAGAAAACAAAGCACTTTAACTCAGAAACCATCAGGAGCCGCATCGATATTGATTTCTGCGGCGGGACACACTTATCTATATATTGGGATCCATTACGGGCTAACAGATAGGTTAGGGCGCCGCGGCGAGCGGCCGCACGGCCCGCCTGCCAGGAAAGATGAAATTGGACCCAGTGTCAATTTATCGTGTATTACTGCTCAATTGGGGCAACAGGGGGCAACAGAGTCACTGACACCGGAGGGGCCGGGGCCTCCAGGGGCCTCCAAGGGCCTCTGCCTCGTTTTAAATAATAAGAATGACATTTATCTAATAAATACTGCTTTTTTTGTTCCAGTCTGTTGCTCTCATGAAGGGATATCCACACCAATATGAAGCTTTAAGTTTTAAATGCAAATAAAATCAGTTTTTATGAGTGTTACCTTTCTATCAACCGCACAGGGACAATGTGAAAACTCTCCACCTCCAGGTTCAAATTAATCAATTTCTGTGAATCATCGTTTACAATGAAGGTTCTTCAGTTTTGCCCTCATTTCCTCTAATGTCCACTTAATTTTGAACTCGTAAATGAACCTTAACAAAACAGAACAACGTTAGATATTGATGATGTTGCTTTATAATATACAGGAGTGAACATCATCCAGCTCAACAGGGAAGATCCAGGGAACAGAAAACAGCAGAAGACAGCCCAACTTATAAAGCAGCTGGCAGGTGAAGACAGTCACACACTCAGACACCGGTGAAACACATCCGGGCGTCAATCAGACTTCAGACTAAAACAGGAAGCAGCCTAAACGTGAAGCTGTGACAGCCTCAGTCAGTAACGCTGAATTCACTGAAATGTTGACGGGATCAGGGTTTTGATTCTGTGTCATTTCCTCTGTTATTCTGTTTTTAAAAACAAGTGTGTTTTAGAAAGGTTCGACAACATACAGCGTGCACCACAGAGGTCAAAGGTCAACTCCTGCTGAAACGCTGCAGCATCTCAGGCTGAGTTCATGGTTTCGAAATGCAACTAAAATACGCTCCCAAAAACTCACGCAAGCAACAGCGCGAGGTGCGCTCCCTGTCCATTAGCCGACGCAGTGCCGCTCTGCCAGATGGCTGCAGCTTTGTCCGCTCTCTCACATCTCCATCGCGGCCCAGAGGACAGCTGATGAGAGCTGAAAGAGGGAATTAGCAGCCCACTCAAAGGCTTTGCTCTGATCCTTCAGGTCAGCGTTTGCTCCCTGCAGCTCTCCGGCGGGGCACAGTAACACTGGTTTGTGAGGATTTGGGCAGACTTAAAATCAAATGTGAGTGGGGGAGGTCTAATGCGTGTGTCGGACACGGACACATGAGCCAGAATCTATGGCTGCAGCGCCGAGGACCGCCGGGCCCCGGCCGGAGAGCCTCCCCGGGTCCCGCAGCCTGCTGAGGGGAGGGGAACACTTCACAGTCTGTAAACACTCACATCTACAGTGTTGAAGAGTCCTGTTAGTGAGAACAGACCTGCAGCAGAAACACAGACAACTGATTCACTCTGCTTTTTCATTATTTAATGTCCAAAATGGTCACAAACCGCTCAGATTGATTCAACAAACATCAAAACAGCCCAGAAATAAAGACAGTTTTTCTTGTTTCAGTGTGAAAATAGATCAAAAAGTCCACATTTCAGTCAGTATATCTCTACAAAAACCTGTTCAGAAATTCAGGTGTTACAATATACATTGAAAGTGTCCATTCTCAGAACAGCTGCTGTACAGTGTTGATCACTAACACTGCTCAACACAGAGGGGTGTTAACAGAACTCTACAGCACAGTGTTTTATGTTATGGGCTGAAAACTGCTGCCTTCAAATGCAAAACAGTAGAATTGTAAACATGCAATTCAAAGCACAATTAATCACGATTAACTGTAGCAATCCTGCGATTAATCGTGATTATATTAAAAATGTATCTTTTGACAGCCCTAATTTAAAAATATATATACTTTTAATGAAGATATATTTCCATCTATCAGGATTAAGTGAGTGTTGTGTCTTGTTATTTCATATGAATGAATAAATGAACGACCCAAACCTGGACAGCCTGTAACCTTTACATGTAGTTCAGGTTTAAAATGATTTATTTTAATATGACAACTGTTTAATTACCTTATATGTATTTTTGACGTTACATTTGATGACCTTTTCTAAACAGACACAAAATTATCATTTTAAAAAAAATTCTTTGCTCGTCTTTAGTCTTTTCTGATTTTTAGAAATTTCTGTTTACAGTGAGTTTTATTTATATCGATATATTGAGGAAATGATCAGTTTGTCTCTCAGACTGAAGCAAAACATGGGAGTTCTGCAGGGTTCTCTACTGGGACCTCCGCTGTTCACATGCTTCCTGAAGGGAACATTGTTACTGTAACTGCCACTGTTATATGTAGATGATGCACAAATCTACTCGACTAGAAGCTTGATCTGAAGACATAGAAGCCTGGCTGAGCTGTAATATTCTGATTCTGAAGACATGAATCAGAAGTTAGTGTATTCGTCCTAAAATACCTGACAGAGAAATTATCAAAAAAATGGTTTTACCTTGACATTAGTTTAGTTTCTATAGAGCTTCAAATTGTGTAATAATTTATTTAAATAAAACAATCAGTCAATTTATACATTCTAAATGTATGTACTACAGCCAGATTTTGTTGCAGCACAGTGGAGCAGTGATTTGCACTGTTTTCTCAGTAATTCCCCAGTTCGAGCCCGAGCTTCAGAGCCTGCATGGTGCTTGTGCCATTTGCTTCCAGCAGGGGGCGATGTTACATCAGTGGACCCACCTTGCAGGCTCTTCAGCATCAGAAACTCTTCAGAGGGTCAAATCCAAACATCTCAAACAAGACAAACGACCAAAATAGCTTTCATTGTGTAAAATCAGCCGATATTCTGCATTTCACCACTGTTGGTTACATTTAGAAACGTTGGTGGAAACACTGACGAACAATCTGACTAAAGAAAGATAATACAAAGACATGAGGTTTGGAAACATTAAACCAGAATATTTTAAGATTTTCTGCACTAAAACAAGGCAGAAAAAAGTTTTTCTACACTATATTTTTACTTAGACAGGCTAAACCTTTTAATGCCAGTTTATTAAAGTGATTCAAATCAAAGTGTAAACAGGCTGAAACACTCCGGTTGGTCCTGGTGCTTCTTAAGAAAGAACTTCCTTTTGAAAGTCTTGTTAAGTCGACCACACTGAATCTGAATGAAATTTGTCCACACATCCTTTAACTTTATCCCAGTGAGTTTAAACAGTAGAAACTTTGAATCCAGCTGTATGAGGTATTGACAGGAGTGAAATTAAGGTGGCAACCAAAAAAATGATAAAGAATCACTTCTAAAGTTGTGAATTGCATGCTAATTCAATGTTTTCTATAAAAATATTCAGTTTTCCATGTGTGCAAAGCCGTCGCTGCTGAGACCAAATAACGACACAGACATGTATTTTTGAATTCTTTGTTCATACGTTAAGTTTTTCAGCAACATTGTTTGACATTGATACAGTGCAAATGCACAAATAGCACAACAGACACCATTAAGGATACATACTTTTTTTTTTTCTCAACACAGCAGATTTTAACAATTTGCATGTTTGATTTTTCTTTTCTTTGTATTTTTTTTTTATTTAAACGTTTGCTAAACAGAAACAAGTTTGTCCTCCATGAATACCGTCAGTGTCCAGCAGGCTGGGCTCTCCTTCACTGGTGGGGACACTTCAACACACACCAGTGTTCAGAAATCGATGGCGAGTTGCTTCAAGGTGTGGCGGGCGACTCCTGCGAGGTCATGGCGGGCGGCGAGGCGGGGCACCGGCGGGCGTCCGTTTTCCCATCATGCACGGCGCCGGGCTCGGTTCGCCGAGCCGGGCGAAGGTCAGCTCAGCCGCAATGTAAACCGGCGCGTTAAACACGTCCACGCTGTCTCGATATGCATATTGTGTTAAGAAGAAGAAGGAAAAAAAAAAAGATAACCTAAGACCTGAGAAAAATATCGCGTTACGCAATGTAAGACACAGACGACGTGGTGCCGCTCTCTCACACACACACACACACACCTTCACACACACACACTCACCAGTGCTTCAAGCCTGTTAAAATCAAAGGGATGAACTCTTAACGACAGACATAAACATTTCCACTCTTTCTTCATGTGAACACGTCCTACCTTCTCAAATCTGGAGGTTTTTTTTTTTATTCTTTTCGTATCTTTAAGGGGTTTAAAAAAAAAAATGAATTCAAACAACTCATGATGGCTTTTTGAACATGGCGGCGCTGCTTCCTCAGCCTCCCTCTGGGGGGGGGAGGGGCCGTTAACGACTGCCCATCAGCAGCGTGATGCTCAAACACCCTCCGTCTCCCCCCGCTAGCCCCCCTCCCGCCCCCTCCCCCGCCCCCGCCCTCCACCTACAAAGCCACGCTCAAGTCTCTGGTCCCTGCTCTCCATGTCCTCCTCCCTTTGTGTTCCTCCCTCATTGGCTCCCTCCTCCTCTGGCTTTTCTTTTTTTTTTTTTTTTAATTCTTTATTATTATTATTTTTTTTTACTCGCGTTTCTTGCCGGCGACCGCCGCGGCCGATGATCTGGACTTTCCGATGTACGCCTCGAAGAAGAACTGGACAAAGAGCACAAAGTAGCTGAGGTACATGAGGGAGGACCACACAATGTTCTGCATGTGGGAGGGACACTCCTGGCCCTGCTGCATCCAGGAGTACACCAGGTAGTTCACCACGCAGCCCATCAGCATCTGGGTGATCTGGGTCAGCGTGATGAACATGGCGAACTTGCGCGACAGCTTGAAGCCGGCCGCCCGCAGGGCGTAGTAAGAGTACATGACGGCGTGCACCAAGTAGTTCATGGTCATGAACCAGCCGCCGCCCGCCACCATGTCTTTGTAGGAGTACCAGGAGTAGAGCAGCACGGTGATGTGGTGGTACCAGTGCAGGAAGATGAGCTTCTGCTTCCTCAGGACGATGAAGAGCGTGTCGCCTGCGGAGGGGGGAGGGGGGGGGGGGGGGGGGGGGGGGGGGCAACCATAGCAAAGTCAGTCAGAGAGAACAGAAAAAGAGCCAAAAATAACAAAATCAGTCAGAAAACACACAAATACAGTCAGAAACGTCGCAGATAGTCAGAAAAAGACAGTCAGAGTCACAAAATACACAAATATAGTGAGAAACAAAACTAATGCAGTCAGAAAAAGACCAGAGTTAGAAAACATACAAATACAGTCAGAAACAATACAATCACAGCAAAACACAGTCAGAAAAACAAATACAGAGGAAAACAGAGAAAGACAACACAAATACAGTCAGAAATAACAAATATAAAAGAATACAGTCAGAAATAACTATTGTTTGGAAATGCACTAAATAAAAAAACCCAATCTCAGGTAAACGTAGTAGGACAAAAATTGATTAAGACATGAATTGATTGATTAATTGCAGTTAATCCCACTTTTCTTTTACACTGAAGATTATGTTATTTTGAGTTTCTAGATTATGATTATAAAATAAAATGAACTGATGTTTTTTTAAACGGTGAGTTGATATCAAGTACAAAAGAGGAAAGCTGAATTTTAATGTTGCGTTGCATGGTTTGGCCACGAGGGGTCGCTGTGTCTTCATTAAATCTGCACTGAGCCACAAATGGACAAACAGCAGAGAAATCTGAACTCTTGTTTCTAAAAAAATATAAGTAAAAATTCCAAGACGTATTCATCTGAAGAGCAAGAAGATTCCAGCTTATAACGTGAAAACAGCATCAAATGATTAATTAATTAAAAATCTGACTTTTTCTAAACCAAAAGAGTTTTAAGTATTGACTGACACAACTACTCCAATATTTAAAGGTTTTGTCTAATTGATATTTTTGTAGGAAGTATAACAAAACAAAACAAAAAAATCTCCAACATAATAAATCTAAAATACGCAGTATTAAAGTTTTACAGCTTAAATTAATTTTGAAAGAATCAACTTGTAATTGAAATTTGGGACGCATCAGTTTCAGTGAAGATTGATGTAAATTGGAAACTATTATCATAAAGTTGGGTAAAACCAGACGTGAAACCAGTAGAAATAAAGATTTACTCTCATGTTTTTAAATGTGGACTTTCTTAGCTTTCAGCCTTGATCATAACATATCAAACAGTCCACCTACACTTCATGAAGCCAGGGTTAAAGATTCAAGGTCAAGGTTCACGGCTGGAGAGCCAACATCAGGCGCAGAGTCAGTTTATAAATACAGTGCTTTAAATGGAACTTAGATTAAAGAGTTTAGTCTGCCAGGCTGAAGTGGCTCGACGCTGCCTCCGACAGTACGGCAGCGGCGTGATCCAGATGTTCACACTCACCCAGCTCCGGCGCTTTACTGAGCACGAAGGCGTACGCCCAGAACTTGCTGACCGGCCCGTTGTAGAAGCTCTGGTCACACACCGAGTGTTTGAGGCCCTTGGTCATGAGCATGTAGGTCATGTAGCTCCCGGTACGGATGGCACCAAATATACTGCAGGGAAAGAACACACACAGTCTGGGTCGGAACAAGCAAAACAACATCTGTAAAGAGGCATCCGATCTGCAGGTGAATGTCTGACCAGAGTGACACACTCATGTGAAAAAGCCACGTTAGAAAAGGTGTCAGTGGTTAGACTTCTGCTGAATTGAATAGAAATTAAAAAGGGCGTGTTTGTGTCTGTTTTGCTCTCTCTCACCTGAACACGGCGAGCGTGAGCGACCACAGCACCAGCGGTTTTCTCAGTTCAAACTTTTCCCTTTGTTTCATGACATGGCGTCCTCCCAGGATGCAGGCGGCGTAGAGCGCGGAGAAGAGAAAGGACTTCTTCCTGTTGGCACACAGACACAGAGCGACTCATCAGCTTCTTTTCTTTATGAGGTCTTTGTTGGATCATTCAAAGCGACGTCCGCTTTCATTCCTCTGCAGGAAGTCGTTGATGTTGAGCCACAGGCTCTTCAGCTCGTCTGCATAATAATCACATTTACATTTCAGTTGCACACCTGAAAGTGCAGGGCTGGTCATGAAACGCTACCTGGCCCAGATTAAGCTGAACAAAGGCGTTTTTGCCGCACTCAGCGGAGTGACAGGGCGCAGGTGGTCCGACTCGACGGACTGGATGCTGAGCAGGGCCGACACCGGGTCGGGGCGTGCTGCCTGAAACCCCAAAATACCAAATACCCTCCAGAGAGGCATCAGTGGAGCTGCGATGATGTTTATGCCTCTGTTCAGAGTCACGTCAATCCCAGGGTTCAGGTGAGAAGACGAGGCTGCGGACGGGAAGGTGCATGCGGAGTGAACCGGCTCGGTCACTTCCTCCATGACTGCACCGCCAAACGCCGCCAAGCATTTTTCACGCAGCCGTGACAAACGCAGCGGGGAAGGAGTGAACCGACCTGTTCTGTAGCGCAGCCTCAGCGGGGAGAGAACAATCGGACGGAACGCACAGTGCTGGGAACGCCGGAAACAAACCAACACCGCCGCTGGTGACGGATAGAAACTGGGATCAGCGTTCAGATTCCAATGGTTTCTTTTAACTTTTTTTTTTTTTTTTTTTTGGGTCAGATTGGAGCTTTTGGTGGACAGTTTTGGCCCGCAGGCCTTATGTTTGAAACCCCTGATCAACTGGCATAACTCAAATGAACAACTTTGTAAATCACTTCTTCTTTCTTCATTTTAAGACATCTTGTGGATTAACCAGTTTACAGAAACTCAGGAGCTTGTAACACTGGAAGCTTAGATTTATTCAGATTTTTTTTATCTAAAATTTCCTCTACCCATTTTTCCATCTGAATTTCAGTTTTAAATATGTATGTTCTTCGACAGCTCGGTGGAAAATGATACGCAGGAGCTCACGGTGTAAATAAGTTTGTTTTTTGAGTAAATTAGCTGATATCATTCACGGTCAGGGAGAAAATAAAAAAGGTTACCGTAATGTGATCGGGCTCATTTGAATAAACAGCCGGCGACCTGCCGGTTTGAAATGAGTAAACAACAAAATGACCAGTCAGCAGTTCCTGATGGTTATCGTGAGAAGTCTTGTTTTTCTTCCTTGCTGTGACAGGCCGAAGTGTTTGCGTGTCGGCGGCTGACCGTGGATCAAGACGTGTGTTTTAACTGATCTGGGCGACAGGGACGCTCAGCAGGAGCTCGGCGCTCACCTGCTTCAAGACGCCGTCGCTCGTCCTTTATCTGGACGGAGAGTGATGCCAGGAATGCGAAGCGATTCCGATGGACGGGCTGCAACAACAGAGCGGCCGTTCAGCGCGGAGGGCGGGAGATGCCCCCGCATTGTTCTGGCCGGGGCAATAAAACCACCCCCGGGGCGATCCGGGCCTCCTCCGCCAGGCGGACGGGACAAAGCCGCTCAGTGCCAGCGGAAAACAGCTGCTTTCACAGAACAGAGAACAAACCAGCACACACACACACACACACACACACACTCTGGAGGAGAAACATCCTCAGCATTCACCTTCAGCGCACCCCCGGCCGGGGTCACAGGTCACGTGTGCGTGTGATTTACGGCTGTGAGCTGCGCACCTCGTAGGTGTCTGATTTATGCTTCTGTAAGAGCAGGTGCAGGACGGCAATGAATCAAACCCGGGAAAATTCAGTCCTGACATTTTAATGTTTGATCCTCATCTATTAGTGATCATGTAAACCTTTAAAAGAAGAAATGCCACATTCCAAATATCACAACAGTCGGTCACAGACAATCAAAGCCACGTCTGCTCACTAACTGCTGCGCTTTCTGCAGCGCTGCTGTTTCTGCGGCCTCTTCATGAAGATTAATGTGCGAAAACCTGTAATTCAGTTGTAAAAAAAAAAAAGATGGTTAATGCTCTGTTTGCATGTTCAGCTTCAGGAATGCATCATTACTCTTCGTTTGGAGTAATTTTCTGCAGCCATTACACGAGTCCCCAGTGGCTCGGTTCAGCTCGGCTCACTTATAGCAGAGAAGGCTGGAAACGAGGGGCGCGTGGCGTTCAAGAAACAACGACGTGGGACAAAAATAATAGTTCAAATAACTGTTTAATTGATTCAGAGACTGAGGTTCAAAGCAAAAATATTCTCTCATATCTAAATAAATGTAGGTACACTGCACTGGATTCTGATTGGTTTTTTTTTAAACAGGTATTAAAACACACTTGTTATCTTGTTTGTCATCTTATAAATTAACAATAGTTTATATTTCTGACTGCTTGTTTTCATTAATGTAAAACATGTGGGGCGTGACACAGCTATGCATTGCAGAATCAAATCAAGAGACCAGTGAAGGCGCACAGTCCAAAGATTTTCTACAAGTGAGTTTAAAATTGGGTTCAGTTTGAGATTGTAGTGATTTTCTGTGGCGCTTGGCTGCGTTTGAGAAAATTCCAACATTTTTAAAACATAAATGCTGCATCACAACCAAGAAAAAGCTGAAATTTAAAGGTTATCATGGCGCCGTTTTAACGGTCCGGGCGAAATCGGGCTGTATGTGACTCCTGAACTGAAATGTCTTTGACTAAACAAGACATGAGAATTTGTCAGAGTGTATCCAGTTATCAAAACAGTGAAGTTATTGATTGATTACATTTGGCATTGGTGTTTCATTCATTGGGACATCGTAAAGACGTCCAGACCGACAGGCTCTCTGGACAGCAAGACGCAGGCTGAGGCGCTGGACTCGACTCTGCTGTTTGACAAAGTGGGCCGAGGCAGCACAAATGAAAAACCCCAGCGTCAGAGCTCTTTTGGGAAACTCAGCATGGAGCTGGGACAGAATCAGCAGAGATTTCTTGCTCGCTCGCTGCACGTAGGAAACCAGCTGCTTTCTTCCAGAGAGAGAGAGAGAGAGAGAGAGAGAGAGAGAGAGAGAGAGAGAAAAGAAAGCAGCTACAGCAGCAGCTTTGGTGTATTAACGAGTACGTAAGCTAAAATTCACATCGTTTTTATTAGAGGGAACACTGACGCACAATGAAAAGTGCAATAATGTGGGTATTACTTTGTCAGGATGATGGATGGCGTCTGCAGACGGAACGGCACGTAGGAGCTGCTGGGTTCAGAAGGGAAGGCATCTCTGGTATCTACCTGCTCTGGTGTGTGTGTGTGTGTGATCATTATCACGGGGTGAGATGCTGGGTGTTGGCCCACTTTATGCTCCAGCCAAACTGCACTGGAGAGCCCATCTCTGAACGTAGAGGTGTTCATGTGGAGGAAAGTGAAAGAGCAAGAAGCCCAAAACAAGTCCCCAGTGAGACGGAGATGCTCCAGAAATGCTGCTCGCCGGGCTGCAATACCTTCCAGGTCACGTAATGCGAGAAACACACACGTCAATGAGGTAAAGTGAAGACGGATCTGCAGGCTGCAGTTCCTGCTCCTGGTTCCTGATGGTCCGTGTCTTGGATGCAGTCTTATTATTATTATTTCTGCAGTCAGTGTGTAGAGCTATGAGAATCTTGATCCCACAGGCCTTCCCTTCCCTTCCCTTCCCCCACTGACAAAGCTGCTGCTGGATAACCTGCTGTGAAACTTGGATCTGTATTAGCTGGTCCAGGAGATTTCACCTGTTATGCAATCCTGCATTTGCCTCAGGATGAGTCTGCTGGCCGTGAGTCTAACTGCCCCATGGAACTGGGCTTACAGGAGCGGAAATGCAGAAAATCTAAGTTCAAGTAAAGTTCATCTATGTGGAGACACTGATATACACACAACTGTGTCACAGTCACAGAGCCCTTTAGAAAGACAAAACACTCACATTCCAGAGATCAGCAACATATGGAGATTAAGACTCAGAAAAGTCAACCTGATGCCAGTTTTTGTGGATATTTGCACTGAACTCCCGACACTCTTTGAGAACCTTGTATCTTTTCCTCAGAGATACGCTGTGCCTTTGGAGCTAAGCTCACAAACAGGGTCAAGTTAAGGATAGGATCAGGGTTGAGCTAAGACACTTATTTGTGATGGGGATGGTTGAGGGGGGGGGGGGGGCTACGAAGTGCATTAAGTTGATGAGTGGGTCGCGCAACTAATACACTTATCTCACCATGCAGACTAAAACAGAGATCTCCATTAGAGAAATCAATATATCTTCAGTGAAGACGCTGCTATCGCCGGTGTACGGTGAAGGTCAGACCAGGTTAGGAATGGTTGAAGTGATAGTTACGGCTGGGTTTAGAGCAGGACGGAGTTTGTGTTCCGCTACTATAAATGTAAATGTTGCTATTCCCTGGCGTCCCGGTCGACATCCTAAACCACAAAACAAACCCGACGGGTGTGTGTATATAATCATTCACTGTCCAAGAGATGCCAAAACAAGCCAAGTACTTTATGCTACACACAACTTCATGAGGGATTTGAAGAATATATACGATGCTGAGGCCTAAACGGCACGACCACCAACACTCAGGTTTATTTCACTGGACATCCAGCAGCGAGCGGTGACAGTCGACGCTCCTATTCAGGGTACAGAACAGTGCTTTTGTTGAGTGGTAATTAGTTCAGCCAGTTAAGTGCTTAAGAACATCTCGACTCATGTTCAGTCAGAGAAGAATGGCAAGGGTTACCAAGATGCAATACTTCACAACATAAACAGCTCCGTTTCCCTGGAAACCAACGCAACGCAGACCAGAACCAGCCCGCTGGAGGACGATACCGCAAAGCGTCAGAGTCACAGAGTAGACCTGAACTACTCCTTAACAATAACAGGCATAATTCCTAATGTGTCTACTGATAGAGATGACACTGCAGGTGTGGCAGTAAAATAGCGAAGCAGATTATGACCCCTTATATTCCCTCTATCACCCAAAGTAAACAGCGGCGCTGTGATAATGGCAGTAAAATTTAAGTCCTCTTTTTCTTTGACGGCCTGATGAAATGTGACAATGAAAACCAGAACGCAACGGCACCGCAGGCAAACGTTACGTCCCGGGGAGGAAACCCAGTTCCGTCCACAGCCTCGCCAAACGTGTGAAGGAGAGCAGCCCGGCAAACAGACAGCCTGAGGAGGATTCTGGGTAAACATGGTCCAAAGCGATTAGCGTCAGCGTGTGCTGTTTCTCGTTAAAATGGCAGCAGGATGCCCAACTGTATGATCATCAAGTACTGCACTGAAAGACACATATAGCTTAAAACATAACAGCGTTTCTAACAGGGAACGCAGGACAGCGCCGGAGCCGATCACACCATGGAGGTTTTGGACCGGCAGCCACGCTTAGTTCACAGTGATGGGCAATTAACTATAATTAATGTGGTTTTTTTTTTAATGTGAAAGGAAAACAATATCAAGAAAAAGCCTAAAACACACATGGAGAACATTGCAACGCACGGTAGTGACCTATAGCATTAGCGCAACGCTGTCCACTCAGTCCTGGATGGTTTAGGCCCTGTTCACACGACAACGTTTCAAGTGAAAACACGAATTTTCAGAAAAGCTTCATGTTTACTCAGCAACATGCTGAAAATTACGTCAGTCTAGAGGGAAACTGCAGAAATCCTGAAAACTACATAGTCTTCATGTTTGGCCACTGACCTAAAACATGCGAGTTGGTGGCTCCTCAAGACCAGGACCGGATAGCTCTCCGTGAGTGAAATATCCAAAACACTGGACTCCTTCGCCGTCAGCACAGATTGGAGTTCAGTCTATTCCTTCTTAGTGTGACACCCGACAGTATTCTGTATTATTTCCAGAAGGGATGAAAAGGAGCCATGTTCGATCTACTGAAATAACACCCCAACGCCAATTTGAAGCTGACGCATTTACCTTCGGCTCCATCCAAGCAACGGGAAGGCTCAAGAACGCTCAAACAATGGGCCGGACCCTACCTGGACTCCAATACGTAACACGAGAAAAGTGTTATCTCTGTAACTTATCAAGGCCCGGCAACCTGACCTTCAAGAGGGCCAACGAGCGAAGCTGCTCCTTAATTAAAGAGCAAACATCCTGTGTGTCGACGAAACGCTGCCCTCATACCGGAGCTGTGCCGTACTGTTAACTATGTTATTTTAACAAAGAAAACACACTCACAGGGCAAATCAGATGAATCATAAACGAGGAGGAATAAACATTCACAGTCACACCACATTGTTCATTCCAGCTGCATTCTGGGACTGTGCGTCTCCTGTTATCAGCGCAGAGCAAAAAACCCCAGCAGAGATCCATCACACACGCAGAAACCCACGGGGACGCTATCTCCTTTCAAACACAGAGACCAACACTTCCAAGCAACCTGCATCATAATGAGGACATCAGTGGGAATACACAGTGAGTCAGCAGGCTGCAAATGAACGCATTAACGCCACATAACGTCTTTGTTTTGCACAACAAGGTCTGTCAGCCCAAACATCGTAGTTTTAATGCAGATCAGACCTTTAAAATAAAATTAAAAAAAGCGCGGCTTGTTTTTATTCATCACACAGGAGTGCATCGTAAGCGTCACAGCAGGATGAAAACAAATCTCTGCACGATGCGGTGGATCTATAATCCTCAATATTACACCACGCACGGGCCTGACACCAGATTATTTCCGGTGTGGTTTCAGACGACGTTAGCCTCGCACTAACTGGCCCGCTAAATGTAAAAACCACAGCTACGCAAATAAGAGTCTCCAAAGGTTTTCATAGACATGGAGGTTTCATGAAATAATCAAGCCTCAAGGTGCAAAACACTGTACCAATCAACACAGCTATTCTCAGCACAGCGTGATGCTTCTGCAGCTTATTTGTATGAGTCTAATTTTGTATGCAAACACTACTGCGTCATCTGATCTGCTCCATTAAGCGCTGCCAGAATGTCTGTTACTATCATTGATTAGTTTGGGCTGACGGGCGTTAACTTCATCAGCAATATCAGGTTCGACGGTCCGAGGAAGACACTCCCGCACTGTTACTAAGTGTTAGTGAAAGGACAGGAGAAGCTGTAAAGCTGGCGCTGTCACTCGGATTTTAAGTCCATGTCCACTCCTTTCTCTTCCTACGCTTCTTACAACCACTTCCTTCACTTCACAATGCCGAGCCATCTGCTGCCAGTCACAAAGGAACACATCAGATCAGTGTACCAGGCTCCATTCATGCCTGCAGAACAATGACACACACACACATTCACACACAAACACACACACACACACAATGCACTCAAACACTACGGTTACTTCAACACAGGAGAGAAAACCCAGAAATGAGAACCTGAATAAATGTGATATTCAGCTTCACTTACATCTGTGACAATCCCTTGTTTGCACTTAATTCCCAATATTTGTCTCAACACTTCTGATAACTGTGGCTGAAATGGAATATTTACACTAATGTGAGCATAATTGCACGGTTTCACAGTGCTGTAGTGGTCAGTTGTCTCAACTCACAGTGAGAAAAACCCCGGTTCGAGTCAGGGTCTTTGTAAAGTAGTGACTCTACATTGCATGTAGATGTGACCGTGACGGACTGATGTCCAGGCTGGGATCAAAATGACAAGACGGGGCAGAGAACAGATGCGTAATACAGCGTTTACTTGATTATTTTACTCTTGTTTTCTCTTCTTAAGTTGTATCATAATGCCCCAGAATAAAATGTAATTCTAGAGCAAACATCTGATGCAGGGACATAAAAAAATAAAGTCCTTTATCCTGTAACTCTGTAAACAAAACATGAACGAAATGCATCATTTCTGTCCCTGCAGATGGAATATGCTAAATACCCATGGGTACATGGTTTCAGCTTATTTAAGTTATTTCATCCAAATAAATGCAGAGTTAATCCAGGAATATAAACAAACATCTGCTGCCAATTTATTTCTGATTTCCATGGTTTGTCTGGACAGCACATAAAAAAAAAAACTACAGAGTAGGGTTCAAAGAGGAAAATGTTGCTGCACTGAACTCAACCGTTAGATTTCTCTTCTTTGCATGCAGCATGCCTCACGCCTTCAACTTTGCTATTTGAGTCAGAGCCCGAAGCGGCGCGAACACGTCACTTCTCGTCAGTTGCTTCCTGTTCCAGACGTACAGTAATAAACCAGCTATCAAAGCCCATTCATTATCTGTGGCTGCTGCCTCCACGAGCCACATGCAGCGGGCCAGTCTGACAGCCTCCACTGCAGGAACAGCAGACAGAGGTCAGCGCAGACCAGCTGCAACACCATTGGCCTAATCTCAGTCAGCAGACATCAGAAGATGAACGTTATTGGCTGGTAGTCAGTACCAGTGTATGGACAGCTCCTACACATCCCTCCGCAGCTCCCTCATTCCTGCACACACTCCGCTGAATAAATCAGAATGAAACTCTCTTCCGAGCGAGATCATGGTTAAAAAAAAAAAAAAGGGAAATAAAATGTGACATTTCTGAAAAGGCGGTTCAGATATCTGAATAGGGGCAAGATGAATACCTCCTGCTCACCATGTGCTGCTGCCTTTTACAAACCCAGTGCCACTGAATGCTTAATGAGGCTTATGCTAACTTCACGCATGACTCATTTCGCTGTGCTTACAACCGTTCTCGCTCAACCTGGCATGGACCTGAACAATGATGACCCTCTGATGGGTTCATGCAAAGGATGGCTGGCTGGCCGGACCCGCACGTGACCTACATCTGAAACGCATCGGTACACACAACCAGAGGGGGATATTTGAATAACTCCTGTAGTAAAAGTGAAAAATACATCTTGGGTAATGCTGCAGTTGGTGTGTAGCCTGGGAGACGCCACCCTGGGCAAACAGTGACACAACTTTGAGTTGTGATCGGTATTCATATTAACACGTGCGGCTCAGTCATTCAGACGCTTACTCTAACAATAGAAGATGTCTTTTTTTGGAGAAGTGGTACAAGGTTTTAACCATTTTCTAAAATAATAATCCAATTTGTTAAAGTTTTGTGGTCTCATCACATAAATCTGCTCCATTGCTTTATAAAACACAGTTATCCAATCTCACGCCCACTGAGTTAGAGCAAGTGTTCTAGCAAAAAGGTATCTTAATGGGCTCCTGAAATTAGATTTGAGGCAATTAGCTCCAACATCAATAACAATCATCCATCCGTCCCTCACAGCGCTTTATCTAACTTAGTCCTGGAGCTCATCCCAGTGGACTACGGCTGAAGGCAGGGTGCACACACCATGGACGATGGTCCAGAGACACTACTCCAGAGCCAGAGACACTGGTCCAGAGCAGAACTACTGGTCCAGAGACAGACCCTCCATCATAGAGACAGAGACTACTGGTCCAGAGGTAGACCTTCTATTCCTGAAACAGAGACACTATTCCAGAGATAGTCCCACAAGTCCAGAGATATAAACACCGGTCCTGGACCGGCGGTCCAGAAGCAGACCCTCTATTACAAAGACAGAAACACTGATCCACAGACAGACCAGAATCCAGAGGCACCAGTTCACATTAATGATCCACACTGCACACGTAAAGGCCTTCCACCCAGAATCAAACCACAGACTTGGTTGCTGTGTGGTAAAAAGACTAACCACTACTCCACCGTTCAGCTTTCATTCATCTTTTTAATCCATAATAACACTCAGACCGCAAATTTCAAGCTCACTAAAAAGGTGACCTTGGATTCTGAAGGGTTTATCTGATGGTCACTTTCCTCAGATATTCACTATGATCTGAAGACAAATATCGGCCAGATCAGAAGGAAAACACTGGATTTCTGATTAATCACGGTGAAGGTAGTGATGGCCTCCAATAACGAGCTGTGTGTGGTTCTAACATCATCCTGCTGGTTTTATGTGATTTGATTGAATTCAGCCTGAAGCCTTGAATAAATACCAGATAGTGTGAGAGAGCAGGAGGGTTTAATGAAGTCCTGGACGGATGGATGATGGATGGATGGATGGATGGATGACCTCTACAGAGCCATGTCGGAGGAATAAATCACAGCAAATCAAGGACAAATGCCCCCGGTGGGAGCCGGCTGCAGGCGGCGGGACGCGGACTCACACACACACACACGCACACACACACCCGGCGGGAGGCCTGCTGGATGTTCCCGGAGCTCCGGCCGCGGTGTGATGACAGACAGCCAGATTTAACGGCTCTAATCCCGGCCAGCGAGGCCCGGCCGGTGCGCGCGCGTCGTCAAAGCCCCCGCGGTTGGCGCCGAACCGGGCATTAGCACCTCGGTTCCCCGGGATTAAAACGCCAGTCGCCTCACCAGTTCTCCTGCATCCATCGGATGGCTTCGTCCTCGTTGAACTGCCGCTCGAACTCGTACTCCTGCAGGGCGAGCACCGACATGCTGGCTGGCTGGCTGGCTTCTCTTCGCTCGGTGAAAACGGGCTCCGGGTCTGGCTCTACTGGGAATCCTCGCTGCCCCTCTCTCGCATCGCTCTCGCCGCTGCCAGGACTTCGCGGTTGTGCGCGACCAGCGCGGCAGTGGCGGCACCTTCCTCCTCCTCCTCCTCCTCCTCCTCCTCTTCTTCCTCCTCCTCCTCCGCCGGCCTCCAGCCGACGCCCTCTTCCTGACCGAGGAGCCCCCCGGGTCCTAGCGCCGGCCAAGTCCAGTGCAACTCAAAGACCAAATAAATATATACATCACTGTTTTTTACATGTTTAAGACCAGTTTAGCCCCACCAGTGGTCACGATACGATACATATCTCGATACGTACGATTCAGTTTGATGTGCTATGATTCAGTACCTCGATGTACTGAATCATAGCATATCAAACTGAATCAGACTGAATCAGTCTGATACTGTTCAATATGGAACAATGTGGTACAATCAAAACAATATGGTATGATACTGTTCAATACTTTACACTATGCAACGATATGCTACAATACTGTAGTATATGGTCTGACATAGTTCGATACTGTACAACATGGTAGTCTACGATACTGTTCAAGATGGTACAATATGGTACAATGCCATTTGATGATGTTTGATACGGTAGGATATAGTACAAAGCTGTTTAATACCATACAATAGAGTGTGACGGTATGATACTGTTTGAGGCTGTACAATATAATATACCATGGTACTATACAGTACGATGCAGTACAGTACAGTATGATATGGTGTAATAGTGTTCAATACAATACAACACAACACAACACAATATAGCACAGTTCGATGTGGTGTGGTCCAGGACAGTACTGTTGAATACGATACAATACAGTATGGTACAAATATTATTATACAGTTTGATGGTGTTCGATACTGTATAATGATTAATAATGAATGATACAATGAACGATACGGTTTATCCATCCATTCATTTTCTAATTCGTTTGTCCTTTTCAGGGTCGCAGGGGGCTGGAGCCAATCCCAGCTTCATATGGGCGAGGGCACGGTACACGCTGGACAGTTCGCCAGTCTGTCACAGGGCCAACACATAGGGGAAAATAACTACTCACAGTCACATTCACACCGAGGTGATGCTGTTCCAGATGGTATAATAAGGTGCAATACTGTCCAGTGTGCACAACACAGTATATGGTATGATACTGTTTGGTATGGTACAATACAGAGTGAGACTGTTCAATAAAATAGAGTACAATATGGCTTGACTTGATCGACACATTTAAATACTGTTTGATACAGTACAATATAGTATGATTCTGTTTGATGTATTACAATACATTACAATACACTGAGATTACGATGCAGAAAAACATGTTCAGACACTTTCCAATACAGTACAAAACTGTTCACTGCATTACAATACAGTATGATACAGTACAATCCTTTACAATCACTAGCACTTGCTGAGAAACTACACATTACATCACAATATGGAACAACACTTTTTGATACAGTACAATATAACGTGATACAATGTTGTTCGTCCATTCACTTCACGTCATACTTGAAAATGCAAGTCTGAACTCTACAGATTTCTACTGGGTGTACTCAGTGTCCAGCGTCTGCCATAAGCTTATCAGTATTTAGGATATCGATACTGTATTGTTTAAAGAATATCACTATGTACCTATGTATTGATAATGTAGAAATGTTCTATATATTTTCCAAAACAAATGCATGGACACTTGCAAGGAACTTTAAAAGTTTAAATAAGTTAAGTGTTATTCTGTCTGCCTGCTGGTGGTATGCATATTGTGTTCTTGAATGCATTTGCTGGTATACATGGACAAATGCATGCCATCTATATACTGTAATTATCAATAGCTCGTATTATAGGTAAACCTTTGTTGTCTGTCTGTGGATAGTATACATACAGTAATATGTCCAGTTCACGAGGATCGCTTACTTATGTAAGAGTACAAGGAAATGCTGCGCTTTAAGTGCTATTGTACGCACATACACTTAAGTTTGAAGTCATATTCCTGAGAGTACTGAGTAGCAACAATGGCATGATTTTGTCAATGAGAGAAGTGAGGTAGGCCTTTAGCAGTTTTTATTTTAACTTCTTTGATTCTGTATTGTATTTATGTTCTGTTATCTTGAGTTGTTGCTCAAATAAATACAGAGAATCACATAAAAATCCAAAGACTTCACACACACACACACACACACACACACACACACACACACACACACACACACACACACACACCCACACACACACACACACACACACACACACACACACACACACACACACACACACACACACACACACACACACACACAAACACACAGAGTGCATTGCTTTCTATACAGTCCACTGACCTGCAGATGTTGGCAGCTGGCTGGCAGACTTTGGAAGGTGAGCAGACAAATGGTAAATAAAATGATAATACAACGCAAAGCGCTTTGTGCTCTGCTAATGCAGATGAAAAGAGCTATATAAGTGTAGTCCATTGACCATTTAATTGAGGGAAATTAATTCTCTGCATTTAACCCACCATATTTACAGAGATTCCTAGATTAAATGCTCATATTCAGAGCAGTGGGCTGGTGACCAAATTTTCACCGAATCATTTAATATTTGTTGGCTCCACATCCTCAAAGCAGCATCATTTTTTCCTTCACAGTTGTACAGTTTTTGAAAAAGTAAATGATAACCGGGCTTAAAGGTGATGTAGGCAGGATTCCGCATCTCCGCCATCTTGCTTAGGGTTACCTAAGCAAGATGGCGATGTGACCCATCTAAGATGGCCATTTGAAACCCAGCACAGCCAATCCTGTCCTGTTTTCTCTGACATCATGCCCTTTCGCAAGTTAAGCCCCTCCCACAAGAACGTGCAACGAATGCCCCTCGACCAATCACGGTTAGAGCCTCAGGGGCTCTTCTGATTGGTCAAAGATACCTGGAGCTGTCGAGATTCCTTTTCAGCTCAGAACAGAGACAGATGGAAACGCTGCGCCCTCGCGGTAGTGCAATTATGCTACACTCCTAAAGGATTATCAATGGATACTCTAACATTTAATCCAAAGAAAACACAGAAAAATTAGCATTGACTAGCAAAATCCTGCCTACAGCACCTTTAACACATTACACCCTGACTGTGAAGCAAAACAATCAAACCATACTGGACCTCATCAGACACATTAAATTCTTACAGATTTATTAAACTGGACCTGAACTGTCCCACAGTATTTGTAAAGTATAAAACCTTTAAATGAGAAAAACACAGTCAAACCAGAGTCCGCCTCAGCTCATTAGATACTAAAGACACTTTTTAAACAGCAGTTTTAAGAAGTGCAGATTCTTGAAGCCAGATTGAAAGTTCTTTTAAATAAGAACCAAAATGGTTGAAGAATCTTTAAACCAGATCAGGACACTTTGGAAGCTGACTCTGTAAACCCAGCTCAGGCGCTGTGAATTACACTTTACCACTTTTGATCAGATAATGATTCTTTAATAGGACTTTAGTTGGTTTGAGATGCTTTAGCCCACACATGAATTATTAGTTCGGTTGTGGACATTTCAATACAAGTCTCCTAAAATCAAAACATGACTTTTCAAAGCATAAAAAAGCCCCTGACACGGACCTGAATACATCTAGAGATACACAAATAGAACATGCTTAGGGACCGAGCCCGAGGGCGAGGTGGCCTCTTAACCGAGCTGCACATGGAAGATTGTTATATTGTAAATATTTGATTAATATTATTATTTTTTTTTTTTTTTTGGGTAAAGCATCAATTATATAGACGCTTTAGCTCAGTTTCAGACACATTCATAAGGACTCGTTAAACCAGCTGGGAGCCATAAACTTAACCTGCTTTGTTTTTTTGTGTTTTTTTAATAGAGCCTGAATCAGATTCCCTCATCTTAAATCAGATACACTAAACATGTGTTTATGAAACAGATGTGAGCACTTTACATTAGACTGATTGTTAAACCAGGCTTCAGTGCATTAAAACACACACGAACTCTCTGGAACAATCAGAAACACAAACATTGGCTCAATGTGCACAATCCAACAACACTAAACTGTGTCTCTTTAAAGAAAGTTAAAGTTATGAGTGACTGATAGTAACTTCTTACAACATCCGATTCTCGGGCGTTCACATGAGACTGAACGTTTTACTCTACCAAGTGATAACTTAGCAATAAACACAGATAATATATAACGCGTCACTGTGTTATAAAACCATGAGCTGTTTGCTATTATCGTACTCACAGGAATGTATTGATTACTTTATCAGACCAACCCTATGAGAGAAGTTTCTCCATCTGGGATAAAGGCAAATAGGAGGGGTGAGCAGTTATAACACTGCCTGAATGGACTCCGATACGCACACGCACGCACACACACACACACACACACACACACACACACACACACACACACACACACACAGAGGACGATGCTGCCGGTACAGTAGTACAGTACTGACTTGCAGATGTTGGCAGCTGGCTGGCAGACTTTGGATGGTGCGCAGACAAACTGTTGTGACGATGTCAATTTGAACTTTCTGACGTCAAAGAAGCAACAGGCGACAGATTCTCCTTGTTTTCTACGTTTGCCAACAAGTTGACAGAATAAATCGACAACCTGAAAGCAGTTTAATGTTTGGAACTGCTCAAGAAATTAATGCTTAGATCAAGCAATTCATGAACAGTGAAGAATTATGGGAGTATGTTGGCGAAAGCCCAGGTGGTCCGGTTTGCCTGACAGAACAGCGGACATACTGTTTGGAACAGAGCAGAGGCTCATAAAGGTGACGTACAGTGATGTACAGAAACCTGCTGCACAAACCAGCTCCTGGCTGAGAAACGGGATTTTTGGAATATTTGACTTTTCAAAGTGGAAAAAACAAAGGATTTTGACTGATGTGTGTTTGTCACAGTTCATTTAGAGCAAGATCACTTCACAAGATAGACCAATCAGTCAGCCACTACATTACAGCCACTCACAGGCCTCTTTGTGGCGACGAGCACTTGTTAGTTCAGCGAGAGAATATTTTGTCCTTGAGGCTGAAAAATGGAGGGTTGCGTAAGATATGCTGAAGCATGATGGCGGTTTGTTGGTGTTCTCAATCTGCAGTGGCCAGTTCGAGGACGCATGAAAGGTTCAGTGATGCACGTGAGGAGCGATTGCTCGTCTGTATCTTCTGATCCAACCAATGTGTTATTGCAGCTGGAAGAACAGCTTTTTTTTGTTGCTCCATCTGCTCATCAGTAAATCCCACTCAGTTTATACATGTGAATTAATCTAGGTAAATGTAAGTGTCTTTATCTTGATGCTGTCCCAAAACATTTCCCAAAAAACTCCCTAATGCTGAGACCTTTATGTAAGACCTTTATGATTCAGATTTTTGCTGCAGATTCGAATGCTTGTTCTAAGGAACAGCTACTTCAGCCATTGTATTAAATCATGTTTTTCAGGCCATTTACTGAAAAAATTTAATATCTTAAGTAAATAAATATAAATGCGTTCCACTTGCACCAATCATTCATAATGGTTGAAAATGTTTTTAATGAGGCAGGATTATGGATGCCTGTATAAAAATAAAGACTGCATGCAAAAAAGAAACACAGATGTAACTCATTTACCTACACGTGAAAGCATTGTTTCCAAAATGCTTTCAAGTAAAAAATTATTGTTTTGACTATATTGACGGCACTGTGGTGGAAATGCATATACCAATTAATCAAACTTGAGTTACCATAGAAGTTTAAGTGTAAGAGAATGGAAAAAAAACATTCATTATTGATGTAAATGAGTATCTCTGTTTATTATAACTCAATATAAAGTCAATAAAGACAATAGAAATGTATAACTACAAGTGTAACAGGAGGGACAATTTCAACAAAAAAGTGCTGAGCCATAAATCCCTAGTAAAAGTCTTACACAATGCTGTTTTGAAGTTAAAATCAATAGTTATTCTGAGAAACAAGAGGTTCATCATCTCTCTGGCAGTGTGTTTTTCTTCCATCAGACTGCTTCTTTCTGAGGTCAGCTTTATGTTAGTTTAGCTAATGAACTTCCTTTTGATTTCTAACTAACAAGTTGAATTGTGGTTATTTCTCAGTTAAGCGACTGTATCACTCAGTAAAGTTTACACTTCCTGTTTTTCCTCACTTTTACTCAGATAAAAAGCTAAATTGATACTTTAGGTCTTTATTCACACAGATGTAAGTTCTTTTGGGATCTCTTATGAAAAAAAAAAAAGAAAAACATGAAGGAATTGACAGATTAAGAGTTTAAATTGAATTTAATCCAGAATGAATCTCATTTTAACGAGGGCATTTGAACGCAACAACTGATGTCTCAGGTGTGTTCCAATTATCTCAAAACTTTACTCAGGTATCAAATGTTTTCTCACATAAGTAACCGCTTATTAACCCAGAAAGTTGTTATTTTTTTCAGACTATTCTTTTGCTGGATGAGAAAGTATACCTTCGGTTGACCAATAGGATCGTATCGTCGAATTTTTTCACCAACACGTGTTATCCGAGAGGATTCAAGTTTTTTTTCGGTGGCTATGAAATGAAGGATGAATCTGGAAAAGTTCTAGAATCCTTGGACACTTCTTCACGAAGTAAGTTTAAACCGTGGAAAAATATCTGCATAGTGGCGCCAAGGTGTGTGTGTGTGTGTGTGTGTGTGTGTGTGTGTGTGTGTGTGTGTGTTCTCGTATTTGCGTGTGTGTGTGTGTGTGTGTGTGTGTGTGTGTGTGTGTGTGTGTGTGTGTGTGTACATGTCAGTCAGCTGTGAGGTTTTATGCTTGGTTTTTGTGGCTTCAGGCTTTCAGGTTATTTTCCCCTCTGATGGACAAAATAATGTAAACAGCTGTCATCTAGTATCAGAGTATCTGCAGCTCAAATTGTTGCTTTCAGGAGGAAAAAGTAGTTTATTTATACAGCATCATTCAGAGAGCAGCAAATGCACATGAACATTAACAAAAAATACTGTAATTATATTACATTTTTTATCAGACAGCTGAAAACTATGAAAACAAAGTGATACTATCAGTTTGCTGCTAAGCTGCAATAGACTGGAGTTTGGGCCTTTATTTAAATAAACTAAGAGTTCATGTCTTCTAAGAGTTTCCCTTTTGCAGAATTATAAGTTAGATTTGAATGTATATCTTATCTTGACTTCCAGCACACGTGAGATTTTCTGTGTAGATTCATGTTTTGGTTTAAGAGTTGTCATGTGCACACTAATTCACTCTCATTTACATCCGAGGACAATAGATTATCACCAGTTAGCCTCGCATGCTTGTTTTGGGCTGTGAGAGGCCTTCAAAGTATCCACACATGCACAGGGAGAACATGCAGGCTCCACACAGAGAGGCTTCCATGCAGCTTGTTCAGATCATTAGAGGGCTGGCAGACCGTTGATACCCAGTAGAAGAGGAGATGTGATTGGGAATGTGGAGATTACTTTAATTCTTTCAGATTGTCTGGTGATAGTAAAGCTCATTATCTGAACTGCCTGTTTCTGTAACCGCGCTGTGCATTTGTCTGAACTGCTGGTTTAATTTAATCATCTCTGTGGGGATACTTCCTGCAGAGGGTGGACACTCTTTCTTGGTGGACGTCCAGTCGGAGTACAGATCGCTGGCTGAGGAATAATGGCTCGCTTCTGGCACCAAACTCGGCATATGACCCAGTTTGTTCAGTGTAAAGTTGGCCATACCTCAGTTGCTATGGAGTAATGGTGCGGCGAGCCAAACGTCTGTGCTTCTACGTAGATAAATCTGCTGCTTTTGTTCTCGCTGCCTGAGCTGCACTTCTGTTCCTTCACCTTTGTGTTCTTCTCCCCGGTTACCTCATTATATTTCCAAAAATACCCAGCTTTTGGATTTCATCATTAGTTTCCCACAGGTCTCTGGGGTGTAATTCGGCTGGTGGAGTGAAAGGTGTGACCTCTCACCTGTCTGTCTAAACATAACGTCTCTGCGTCTCCCGGGCGGGTGGGGGACGGCATCAGCGGGGGATTTCATCATCCCGCCTCATTCTTTGCACTTCAAACAAGCCTCCAGAGACGTGCAGACGGGCTGCGAGCGTGTCGTTCTGCGGCCGTACGTGCGTTCTGTCGCGCGAGGCACCTGAGCGGCGGCCGTGCCCTCGGGAGAGCCGCTCGGCTGGCATGTCAGGCATCTGGAGAGCCGGGCTGCAGGGTTCACGAGTCATCTGGAGGTAAAGAGGCCGCCGAGGGCAGCCAATCAGCTTGCAGGGTTACTGTCGTCTCTGTGGAGCGTTAACGCCGGTCGCTGATACACCTCCGCCCGGGGGAGGACTCCTGGACTCGAACCGGGGATTTGTGGGACTATAGTTCAACATTTCAGAGCCGTGCGTGGAGAACATGCAAACTCAACATGAGCCACAAACACTGGTGTTCATGCCGTGAGGCAGCAGGGCGAACCACTGCAGCACTGCACCACCTGTGTTTAAATCCCATCGTCTGAAAATGACTTTGACATCAAGATGTTAGGTTCAACTTCTGCGTTTTTTGATTTAAATTTTAAAAATAATCATGATTTTGACATTAAGTGTTACAGTATTTCTGGAAATATTCCGCATGATGCAAAAACCAGTAAATCTGCTTCAAGTTTCCTTAAACACCAATGGTTTATGTCTAGCTTGACTCCCCATTTGAGGATTTACACTGTGAAAACGCTAAACTAGTGTGCTTTATGTCGTTAATAATATTCCGTTATTGTTGAAGAAATGCAGTAATTAAATGTTGAAAGACTAAAGTACAGCCTTTTACATATCATCAGAGATATTGTTTTTATTTTATCATTATTTGAGAGTATGAACAAATTGAATATGTGTGATTTTCACTAAAAACTTCACTGAAGAGAAAAAAAGCTTCAACATGTTCAGTAATGAAGTTAAAGCTTGGACTGTCAATATGTGTGAACAGTCTGTGCCTGTCACAGGCTGGAAGCATGGGCTGATTGTTTCTGTATCGTCTCGGCTACCAAACGTTGAGATTAGCGGCGGTACTCAAACAGTCGGGACGCCGTGACCTTCGGTTGAGCAAACAGTCCTTCAGAAGCAGAAGACGTTTGAACAGAAGGCTTTTTATTGGTTGGTTTCGGTGTGTCAGAGTCCCCCTGCCACTCTGGATCAGGAAAGGACAGTAGGTCAGACAGTTACAGTAATCTCTGCAGATAACCATGAGATGACCTTTTGACTGCTGCGAGCGCCGTGCTGCAGACGCCTGATTTTTATCTGAGCTGTAAAGCGGTTTTCCCTTTTTATTGTTATGTCTTGTTACATGTTTATCTTTCTCTGACCGTCACACGTGTTATTTGTCAGGATGGCGCCGGGACCTGCTGCTGCATGCAGCTCTGTGGATTCAGCATTTTGCTGTTCTGCCTGGTTTGGATCAAAACACTGCTCCCTTCAAACCATCTGTCCTGAAGGGTTCAGAGTTTGGAGGTCGTCTGCAGGACTCGCAGCTGTGCAGTGTGTTTAGTTCTCCCTCACACTTCTGCCGTCTGATCACCATCAATGATTTTCTGTCCTATTCCTGCAGAAGTTTGAATATAAATAGTACATTTGAGTCCAGGCTGCTGAATAAAATTGCAGCTTTTATCCAAATCACACCTAGAGATTGCAGATTTGTTAATTTGACCTTTAGATTATGGTCCATGCAGCTCTGCATTCCATAAAGGAATACATGTACAGGCACCGGTTTTTAAACAAATGTGTATGTTTTTGGACATGTTTTTGTTAAGTACATTAAAAAAACAGAATGGACTACATGGTAAAGAAAGAACTTGAAATTAAACCCCTAAAATGATCTTTGATGCAACAATCCGCTTTTCTTTTAAACACTAACTGGTTAATATGCCTGAAAAAAGACTTGTATTAACAAAGAATATCCTTAAACATTTGAACAGAAGATACGTTAAGAAGAGGTGTTGGACTGTTAGGCTGCTTCACTGGAACATTAAATGATTGTTTAGTTACACCTTAGCATGAGTAGAATATGTCGTACATTAATAAGTTACAGTTTCATTCCATCTTCATTTTACATATCCTGATTTACACACATTTGGTTCTGTATTCCGTCACAGGAATCCCACACAGGCTCAGGGAGAACATGCAGACTCCACTGATCGAACTCCTGAATCACCACAACCTCCCCAAATACACGTTTAATAAATTATTAATCAATATTACAGTTTTTAAGTCAAGCTAAGCCTTCTTGTTCCTCATGGAAATATTTCAGTTGTTTTTTAATTTCATCGTCTGTCTTTGAAAACAATTTAATACCAGAAGTTACTCCAGTTATAAATAAGTGTTTTGTCTCTTTATCTTCATCCCTTTTTGATCCTTACTGCACTGAAACAGTTTTTACATCGCTATTGTTTTTATTCCTCCCTTAATAATTTGTGCATCTATGGAAGTTTTTTCAAGATAATCTGAGAATGTAAAAAACAAACGAAGCCAAAACAGAGTGGAGATGATCAGTGAAATGAATTAATATGGCTACTAATAGAAAAAAAACTCATCTGCCTGCAGTGACCCAAACTTACCTGTATACTGCCATCTAGTGGCCACTCCGTGTCTCTCCATCTATTTTCCTCCACAAATGCCCAGTCTGCCCCCAAACAAATTGGATTCATAATGCATGGCTTACATTACACGCCGTTTATATCATATGTGAGGCTGCAGAGGAAGCGCTGCGGTAAATCTATTGGATAATATCTGCCGGCGCCGGCTGTGACATTGGCAATCAGATGGAGAATGGGCGATCTGATGTCTGAGTGGTCCAGGTGAATGTATTGTTTTAACCAAAAGGGCAGCAGCTGCCGGCGCACGCTGGAAATGTGACCTATTGGTTTAGAGCAGATCACAACACATTCCCCTCGACCTTTCCACTTCATTACCTGTCCTGATACCTCATAAATCGAGGAGAATACAGTGCTGCTGCCGCCGTGTCGGGGGGGGGGGGGGGGGGGGGGGCTCTTTTACAGATAAAATCCAGTGAAGCAGCTGTACTGTCGTTTGAATATGTGTCATCATCTTATAAAGTTAAGATTTTTTTAATTATATTAGTGTGATGAAAAAAGAGGTTTGAAGGAAGCAGTGAGGAGAACGTGTATGACAGTGAAATTACAATTTATAATGATGAAGTATTTGACATAATCAAATTATCTACAGAAACATGCACATTATTTTACATTCGTGCTAAAAAAGGTAGTGTATTGAAAAAATTTAATTCATTTTACAAAGCAAAAGCTTCAAATCCTGACAGATTCTGAATGTTTTGGTGGAAGCGTAATTGCTTTGTCAATTAATTATCTTTGGCGCCCTCTGCTGGTTCAGAACTAAAATACCTGCAAGTTGACTGAAAAGGAATTAAAAAAAAACAAAAACAAGGCGAGCATAAAGAGAACATGCAAACTCCTCATAGAAACGGCCTCCAGAAGACCGACCACTGTGCGACTTGACACAAAATTATAACATGAAGCACAAATTCAAACTCTTAAGTATGCAAAGCAGGTGTGTCAAACATAAGGCTCATGGTCCAAAACTGGCCTGCTGAAGGCTTCAGTCTGGCCAAACCACCAAACAAGTGGTCCAAATTTCACAGATTTTTTTTTTTCAGTTTGTATCCACTGAATGACTTCGGTTTGCTCTCCAGTATGCAGAGAAAATTTACATTTCTTGTTACTTAATTAGAAAAACCTACCTGTTGTTGCTGAAAAGCTTTCTGTAAAAACACACAATTGTCACAACGCAGATATTTAAAATGAGGCATGCATGTTTTCTACGTCCGTCACATTGGAAGCTTGGTAAAAAGGGACCTGTCTTCAGGTGAATCCTGTCAACCTGAAGACTCAGAATGAATTCACCGGTCAGTTTCACATCAGCAGCCAAACCAGAAAGTCACAGTCAGATTAGACACAAGTTTTCTCCTCAAGCGTCTTCTTCAGGAGCGCATCGTGACGAGGGATTGCAGCAATGGCGTTGGACCTCACAGCGGGTTCACACAGTATAAAGACAACAACAACAAAAGAAAAAAAGCAGCTCATGCTTTAACTTACTACAGAGGATAAAACAGAGGCAGCAAAACATCTCCAGCAGAGGACGATAAACCTTCGTCTCAGAGAACGCCATGGCCCCTGGATGCATACACATCTGTGTGTGTGTGTGTGTGTGTGTGTGTGTGTGTGTGTGTGTGTGTGTGTGTGTGTGTGTGTGTGTGTGTGTGTGTGTGTGCGTGTGTGTGTGGTGGCTTCCGCTCCAGTAATGACAGTATGGTGACGCCTTCCAGCAGGGATTACCACACCGTGTGCTCTGGCTCACCCACCGTGTGCGGTAATGAAGGCGCGCCGTGGAGGATGGAGGCGCAGGCGGCAGGTCGCTTTCCACCACAGTTTACACCACAGACGACAAATCTGGACGTGACTGCATTACGGCAGATTAAAACTGTCTGTGTGAGACTCGGAGAGAGGGAACGGAGGGAGAACGGAGGGGGTGGCTGTGATTTTCATGCACTTGTTCCTTCAACCCTGCTTGTGCAATTTCTCAGCAGATCTCTGACTAACAGTCCAGGAAATCAAAGAGAAGCTTCCAGAAACAAAAAAAAAAAACAGACTCAAATCTTTATCTTTCAGTATCACACATCTGAAGTCTGGATGATGTCCATAAAACACAGCACTTCTTTATTATTTAATCACAATTATCAGCATTCAGTTTGAGTTAATACTCCACAAACACCTAAGTGTTGGTTACAGGGAATTTCCTCTCTGACTTTACTGCTGCTTTTAGATACATTTAAGTTTTAAATTCAAACAAATACAAACCAAATGCCACATATATTACACAAAAACTAGCCCGTACACATCCAGGCACATGACTGGAGGAGATCAGCGGTTTCCACGGTGGGGGGGTGGGCCTCGCTCGCTGGGGGGCGTCAGACAGCTTCAGGAAAAGCTCTGGAGTTCAGGGGGACGCCGTTTGTTTCACCTTTAACCTTTGATAAGAAATGCTAATTCCACCTAAGTGCCGTGCAGAGCAGGAGCTCTTCTGTCTGTTGGCCGGAGGACTCAGTCGCTCCTCTGTGAAAACACTGTTCAGGATTTCTGTCAGTTTCAGGAATATTTCTCACCGTTAAGCCTTGTGTACATTTCTATTTTGTATTTAAAGCAAAGGCACATTCATTTATTGATATAGAACCATTCAGGCACAAGGCACTTCACATATACATTATTTCAACTTCTATATATTTTTTTCTATTTATTTTGCTCTATTCTATGTGGGACAAACTGTGCAGATATTTTTCTTTGGGGATTAATAAAGTATTTCTATTATCAAGTATAGCAAAAATAACTTAGTAAAACCAGTATCTGTGCTTTTAAAACGTCCTTTTTCAGAAGTGATTTTGTTGCACCTCGACCGGGGAGTGACTCGTCTCTCACTGGGAGACACCGACAGCCTCCTGGAGGCTGAGTCTTTATTTCAGCACCAAGCCGGACTGATTCTGGAGCTTCGTGAGTTTCTGGTGGAGACGGCGTGCGGCGTTACCTCGGCTTCAGCCATTAGCGGCAGCGTGGGATTCCAGCAGCTCGGCTCCTTCCAGGTCCCTGCAGATGTTCAGATCCCGTGGAGATCAGGCGGAGAGAGCAGATCTGCCACAGATCAATACTCCTTAGTGGATTTCCTATATCAACCACTCTGAAATCCCACCATCTGTGACATATAGGTTGAGCGTATAAGTCTCTGCTGGGCGGGATCCAACTCAATAAGTCGCTCTTGGTGCTGTCTGCTGGCGCTGGATGAGTGGAGACACCAGGTAGCAACACCAGGAGGAGCCTGCACTGCCTTTTCAGGCTCATTTCAATTCAGCTGGTGATTTCTGACTGAATTCACTCATGTATTCACTTTTCAGTATGTGTTTGGCCTTTTTAATAACGCTCTCAGTGCGTTCAGAAAACTGTGAGCAAGCCGATTCTGAGTGTTTGGTTTTAGTCGCGTGCCGCATATGTTTAGATGGAAATGTGAGAATGTATATATTACATACATTGGATATTTAATTTTGTATTGTTTTAAATGAGGGGAGATGTGGGGTTTAAGAGGGTCGAAATGACATTACTGAGACCAACAATACACTAAAAACATACAGGAATTGGATAAAGACTCAATAATCTAGAAGTACAAACGTTCTTGGTATAAAGAAAACATGTAAAATGATGGCGTCTCATGGCTGAAGTGTCCAGGATGTGAAAACGCGGTAGGAGGAGGTTTCTGCAGTTCACCTGAGGCCGGCGGTCCGTCCTGATGTGCAGGAGGTCAGGACGAGTGTGCGCGAGGCGAGGGCCGGCCGTCGCGTTCTCCGGACCGTCTGGGCGAAGCGCTGCTTCAATCTCTGACTGTTAGCCTGGAAAATATCGTTCAATGACAGAAACTGTTCAGAAATGAACTCCACAACTTCTTAAAACAGTTTTTGGGACATTCAATAATAATTTGTTTTTCATGCTAGAAGTGGATAAATATGATGTAATTCTGCTCATTTTTTACTTTTTGTTATTTTCATTGATACCGACTTTAAATTGATGCCGACTAAAACAAGCCATGAAATATCCTTTAACAAAACACTGACTTTCAAGACATTTCTCAGATTTTAAAACCATATTTTGGATGGTTTGAAGAAGGTAACAGTGCGCAACTTAGTTCAGTTTAAGGGATTCATTGTTCAAATGCAGTTTGATAAATTCCAAAATGCCTCTTGGTTACACTGAAACGACACATTCGATCACGTCTAATCAAATAAACACGACCAATTTCCCAACAGGTAAATATGCAATTAGGAGATGACTCTGCAGCAGATCAAGACGACGATCAGTTTCTGTGTTCTGTTATGTAATCGGCTACCTGTTCACCAGTGTGTGTGCTTTACATCTGTATGTGTGCAGGATTTAGAAAACACACAGCAGATGCCAAATCTGAGCAAGTCTGAGCTTCTTTACACACCCGGCCTTAAATGAAACGCTCACACACCTCCAAGTCACTGAATTCACTCACTTCGATAGCGTACAAGCAAAACAGGAAACAAAAGCAAATTGTGGGAGACTCAAACACACACACACACACACACACACACACACACACACACACAGAAAACAAGCCAAAATCAATTTGTAAAGTCATCATTTAATATACCGGAAAGTCTTCCTCGAATCGCTGGAATTACTCAGAATTGTGACATTTTAAGGTGAAATAGAAGTAATAGAACTGAGAATTCTTCCTTCCAGTGTTAATGACATGTTTCCATGCAGTGAGACGTCGCCACATGAAAACTGCTGTTGCATCAGACGTTCACCTTAACTAAAAAGCTGTGTCACATGGTTTTATTAAGAAACAGTTTCTACTCTGCAGCTTGTATTTCTCTGTGTTTTGCATATTTCCTCTCTTTTCATTCAGTCATGACCAGTTGTTAGCGGAGTTTACCGCTGCTTTGAGAGGTGTTATGTGACATTCTGGCTGGACGCCACTCTTCCGGGTTTCAGAGCCCATCACACGTGAGTTCCTGGGGTTTCTTAGGTTGCTAGGGCGACGCACCTGAACTGTCTAAACTCACTTAAAGTTGCCCAAAACGTGACGTAAGATTACTAACTCCAACTTTTTTGTTTTGGTGGTTTTTGTTGGTACTGAAGTAACTCTGACTGGATTCAGTGAGTAAATATGTGAACCTGCTTTGTGATTGGCTCAATGCACCACCCTGTGGTGTAAACTGGTACTGCAAGCAGCACATCACTCACTTTGTGTCTCTTGGCTGATTTTTTGTGGATATGTGGAGTTTTTTTTTTTCTTCTTAAGGTTAAGGAATGCAGTGAGAATTGTGTGAGGGATGTTGAAATGTTCAAGAAATAATTAATTGTAGTTTCAGTCGTCCTGTAGAGTTTTAACGTGGTTTTATATTCAGGCTTTTTCACTTGAATCTTGAGCTGACTTTTAATTCCTTCTATTGTTTTCAAGATCTGTGCATTCAACTTTTGGACGAAAATTTCTGTCATGGTACTTTGTTGTAAACCGCTGACTCAGCATTTAAGTCAATTTAACTGTTTGTTCTGTCATTTCTGACTGTTTGTACTATTTGTTTACACCATTCTGACGTTATTCTTTGAAAATCATCCTATACAATCCAGATTACACGACTGCAGACTGCACACTCATAGTCCAGTGAAGCACATCATTACTTCTCCGTGCATTTTTTTTTTATATATATAAGAGCCGCTCTGAAATCCCTCCATCTGTGACGTATAGGTTGAGTATAGAAGTGAGTCCAGGGTGGATGCAGTCCAGCTAGTGGCTCCACATGCCGTCCTCTGCTGCTGTTGTTGAAGGACTGGAAATGTGAGCCAGTGGATGAGTGGCGGCGGATCAGGTGGCTCCGCCATCTGGACCTTTTCTCACCTTTTGCACCATTTATTTCACATTCAGTTACGTTTGCGCCGACAGATGATTTCATGGTCAGCTCAGAGACACTAACTCTCCTTCGCCGCATGTTTTTATGGATTATGGGAGGAAGCGGGAGATAAAGCAATACATGCACAGGGAGAACATGCAAACTTTCATAGACAAAATGTAGTGATATATGACATTTCTTGACAAAAACCCAGACCTTTAGTTTGATGTTGAAAAACAACAAAGTAGGAGTGTCAAACATAAGGCCCGTGGGCAAAAAAATGGTCCGCAAGAGCCTCCAGTCTGGCCAGACCACCCCCCCCCCACCCCCCACCCCCCACAAAAAAAAGGACAAATTTAAAAAACTAATTTTATTTTATTTCTATTTTTGACAAACTTGAGTTGCAGACCCAACTCGCTGAGAGGGTGGAACTTTGTAAAAACACACATAATCCAGTGGCTATGGGAGATGTGGCTTTTTTATTTTTCACTATATTTTCCTACAAAATTGACTTTACATTGAGGTTGTGGTCATTTTCATTAATAATTGTTTTGTTTTGTGAAAATAGACGTTTCCTCTTGTATCCTCTGCATAAGGAAACCACAACAAAGAAAATCTTTGACATTTAAATTCAGACCTTATTTTAGCACAGTTTTGTCTGACGCATTAAATCTTCATTCAGAATATTTATTCCTGTTGACGTTGAAATGTTAAATTAATTTAACATTACTTCTTTTAATGATTCAACCTTTATTTTCTTGCATAAATTGTGAGTGATTCAGTCAGTTTTGTTTTTACCTCCTCAAAATGAAGACATCAAATCAAATCAGATAATTAGACCGGATCCATAGAGGCACATCACATACAACATAGAACAGAAACAGTATAATTAAGGGGAAAGAGTTATTAAGTGAGTATTAATTCTTCAGTAATGTTTCAAGCTGTTTAATAATTGGATGCTGTCTCCCTCCATTCGTCCATTTAATAGTTATTATGGAGACACGACAGACGGACGTCACCCATCAGGATAACCATGGAGGACATTAACCATTGTGGGAGAAAACTGGAGTAAAAAAAATAAAATAAAAAATCCATGTGTGCACAGGGAGAACATGAAACTGAAATCCTTTTCACTGTGAAGCAAGAGACGTAAACAAAACCTAAAAATATGCATGATAAAGGAAAAAGCAGAAGTAGTTGGAGGATTGAAGGCCGCAGCATTTCGCTTTTTCGCCGTTTACTTTTATATCTGTTTTAATCTGCAGACAAATGAGACTGAACAGGGAGGCCAAGTAACTGTTTGTACACTGGGACTGCATTTGCATGAATAAAGGTATCAGCAGGTTACTTTTTAAACCCTCTGGTTTTCAGTTGTATGGCTTTCAGTAAGAGTATGTTGATGAAGGTCCACTTAAATACACATTTAAAAGGCAGGTTACCAGAGTGTAAAGCTAGAAAACATTCTTTCTTCATGAAATATGTGACAGCGTTTTTAAATGGTATCACAGAAATCATGCAGGTGAGGCGGCATATTTCCTCTTTATAGCTCCCATAATGCAGCGCATGAAAGCTCCGAGGTTTTAGCAGGAAGCATGAAGGAAACATGAAGGTCTAAGCTGAAGCTTTGAACTCTCAGTTTAAACTATCAGGCATGTTACATGTTGGTGAAAGCTCTCCTGGAAGTGGTCCTTTTCAGTGTATTGTACATTTTGTAGCCAAGGACTGAGATGTGAAATCACAAAAGACAAATTCTTTGTCACAAAAGTAGATTTTTCAGATGTTTGTAGTGACTTGAACAGGAAGTTCCCCCATTTTTCTTAAATAAAATCGTCCAATTAACTTTTTGAATAATATCAATAGTGATTTATACACAGTCCAGTCAAGTTATACCTGTTTCTAGTTTCTATCTAACCCAGACGTGTCAGACATAAGGCCTGTGGGCCAAAGCCGGGACGCAAGAAGCTCCAATTGGTCCCATTAAATCACTGAGCAAATGGTAAAAGTTTTAAAGTTAAAAACTATTTTGTTTTAACAAATTTCTCAGAAGCAGCAGACACAACACAACACTGAGAGTCGAGCTGAGATATCGGCGACACTGCCATGACAGCTAGCTAACTGGCATTAGCCTCAACGCCATGCTGTCGGGGTTGGTTTGTAAAAACATGCAGAATGTAACAACTGTAGAGAAGTTTTATCAACTTTTCAATTAGTTTTGCACCAGAAGGTTTCATTAAAACTGGCTTTATGTTGAGACTGTCTTCATTTTTGGTCATAATGGTTTAGTTTTGTGAAAATATAGACATTTTCATCAATACTTTGCACCACAGCAACAATATAAGCTTTCAGTTTAAAGGTTATTATGGCTCTTATTTTACTGGTCCGGCCCTGAAGAAGAAATGGGTCTAGATGTGTGTTTTGGCTGGGAAAAGGCCTGGAAAGGAAAGGTTTGAGATTCTAAGCTACATGAGTTCCAAACAGCAGCTCCTCACAACCTGCCGCAGCATCTGGAAACACTATTATTGATGTTTGTGTGACGATTGTTCGGAACAAAATGAAAAAAAAAAAAAAAGAGAGAAAAAAGAAAAAAGCACCAAGACAAACAAAAGTGCTCAGGTGTAATTTTCTATCTGATTTCGGAGCCTGGGAAACTTTTCAGAGAGCTATTACTCAGAGACAGACACAGAGGTAAACGTCAATTAAGACGTTACAGTAGATGACAGGCCGAAGGAAAACAGAGCGGAGAGATGCCATCTGGGGCCGACTGTGTAAACCGAAGGTGTCTGAACACGATGCTAAAATGTTAGCAGCTTTGGACTTGTCAGGTTAACATGAGGAGGCATGAAGGGGCCCGGGGGGGGTGGTTAAAGGAGGTGGGAGGGGGGGGGCTGTTTCTCAGCCTACTGCCTCAATCACCCATTCCTTCTTTAGTTTCTTTGTTTTGTTGTTATCTAATTGAGACTTTTACTAACTGTTATAAGAGCACAGATGTGTGTTAGCTGTGTCAAACACGCTTCACTGTAGAAACACACAACTTGAGTGCAGCTGGATGTGCACAAATACATGAAAGACATTAACAGCTGTGCCTTCATATTCGTCTATTTTGTGTAAATTCCCTCCATGTTGAAGTTTCGTGCGTCTCTCACGTGTCCGTGACTCGCAGCTCTGATCTGAACTCGACACGGAAAATACGCAGCGTGAAAAACTGCATCCCCGACGGTTTTCAACCAACGCCGCCGAGCTTTCTCTATCAGATAAATTGATGGATAATTTCTTCCTTCGCTGCTTCAAGGTCCACGAGAGCCGTGCTGCTGATCTTTTTCGGCATGCTTCATGTGTAGAAATTGATTTGGAGAGAAAACATCTCAGACGTGTGTTTTTGTTTTCATCCTTCTGTAATAGAACTTCAGAGAGCAGGAAGTGTGTGCGTCATGAAATTCGCCCTGGTTATCTGCTTTCACACGCTCTGGCCAGCCGCCTGCCCTCACAACTGCAGCCATAGCCCCGCTGAGAGCGGCTCATGCACGGCGAGCGCAAACACACATGAAGATCTGCTCACAAGGTGCACGGAAACATGCGAGCCCCTCCGAAGCTGACGAACAAAGAAACACTGCTCAGTCAAAGTCATGGGCCAAAATTTGTTTTTTTTTTTACTGTTTGTGTGCCAGCCAGTGTGGGTTTGGTCTGAAGCACAAACTGAGTTTTGCGTCGGTTGGTCAACAGAGGGTCTGCCGAGGTGAGGGGGTCGTCCTGGGAGTCCTTTCAGAGCCCGGCTCAGGCAGACGGCGATGCGTCTCGTTGGAGAAGTTCTCCTCAAGCCGTAGGTGAGGGTGAGAATGTGTGAGGTCGCACCATGTGACCTTTAGCTGACGCTGCCGCGCCACCATTGGTTCAGAGCCAAACCCACAACCACCCTCCAACCCACCCCCCCCCCCCAAAACCCCCTGCAGCCCCCCCACCACCCCCACCATCCTCCCCCAAACCCACAGCAGCCCTCCCTGCTGCTGGACTCCTATCTCCTTCCTTCACTCTCACAAAAGTCTCCTGGAACACAAAGGAAGACTTTGTTTCACACAGAATTTTATATGTATGTTTATAATTTTTTGTTTTCCCCCCAAGTTTTTCTAGTGTTTTGTCTGCAGATGCCAGACAGATGTCCCGGTGTGTTTTGCCCATGCAGCAAACTTTTAAAGATAGTTTCCTCATTGGAAATATCAGTCTCTCTTACATAACCCTGTGTTGGTTTAGAGTCCTGCTGTGACTTAATTTGGCCTCATCTCCACTGCCCCCTTGAAAAAACAAAAAAAAAAACACAATCAGATCCACCTTGCCAGCTCTCAAACATCTGAACTCCATGAATTGAGGAATTATCCAACAACTTCAGTGTCTGCAGCTTCATCTTTAGAAAAAAAAAAACAACTAAACTTCAAACTCATTATAAGGAGCTACTCATGTGAAATTAATTCATGCATTTCTAACCTCAAAAATACACATTTTTAATGTTCCATTTGCAGCATTAAATTTAAACGCTTCACGCTGTGACTTTTTTAAAAATGGAAATAATCCAATCAATACAACATGCGTGTCTTTTATGTCATTTCTATTTTTAAAAAAGGCAGATAATTAGTATTTTTGAAGACACCCCCAGGCCTCCACAGCTCGTCAGGAGGAAGCCTGCTCCCTGCAGCAGCAGTGTTGAAGCCCGTCATGTCTCCTCCAACCCGCCGCCGCATGAATATTGAAAGCCTGTTAATTATTTAGATTGGAGCTGTAACGATACATGTTTGGATATTTGCACTTGCTCGCCTTTTATTTGAATTCCCGGTGGAGTTGGAGGTGAAAGCTGTCGATTCGCAATGTCTCATCACATCGGGGTTTTTTTTAAACTCATCTGGCGGAACAAATCTCACATCAGGATGTATTCGTGCGTCTTGGGGGGTGTCCCAAAAAAAAAAAAAAAAGAAGCGGACCAGGAGTTGTATGAATTTGCTTTGATTAGAGATGAGAATTGCATCTTTGTTGAGCATAAACGACGTGACTGTTTTTATTATATTTCTGGTTTCTACCCAGGCCGAGGCTTGTTTGATGTGATGCGTCAAAGCGCGCACTGACTCAATTTGCTAATTTAGATTAATTGAATTAATCAGCAAATAATTCCAAGAATGTTATGTTTAAATTCAGGATACTTGGCTATTTAACTGCAGTTTGCATGCGGCCACAGAAACATCCATCCACGCATTGCTTTCCATGAATCAGCTCTTACCTTGCTCGCAGGGGAAAGAGGCTGGAGAAGGGAGAAGCCCGCAGTCCTCAGCTCCGTCTCATCCAAATGAAGGGTTTGTTTCCCGCGGCAGCCTCGCCTCTTCTGATCGCGTGTTGATTGTGCAGATGTGTATTGAGGCTGCAGACTTTGTGTATTCACGGAGGCTTATCCCCTGTCAGCTGATTAGGGCTCGGCGTTACCAACTCCATCAAAGGTGACACTTGTGCCTCCAAAAGAGGGAAATGCGAACTGGGGAGGGCGGCGAGGAGTTCAGGCCACTGCATGCGCACTGCAGCAGCCCGGAATGTGGCGACAGCAGAAAGGCTCTCTATTGTGTTTTATTTAGTATTTTTTTTTTGTTAAAATAATATTTGGATTAAGGGTGATTTATTACTTCTCATAATAATCCTCCCCTTGAGAGACGACCTGAGGTTTGATCCAGCATGACATCAGATCCTAAATCATCTTTTCAGCAAGAGGCCCACATTTAGCTGCACTTTATTCTTTTAACGTACAGTTCGGGCTGGGGGCAATTCCAAATGCACAATGGAAGCTCAACAAACATGAATCGATCATAGATGAAGTTGTGAAGCTGCGTGCTGCGCCCTGCTCAGCCCAGTCTTGGCCGCGCCGCGCGGCGCTTCCTCCCCGGTTCCCCGGTGTCTGCGCTCCGCCGCGGCCCCGAAGCTGCACTCCTCCCCCGCCTCCTCTCAGGCGGCACCCGGGCCAACATACCACTCTATCTATCTATCTGTGTGTGTGTGTGTGTGTGTGTGTGTGTGTGTGTGTGTGTGTGTGTGTGTGTGTGTGTGTGTGTGTGTGTGTGTGTGTGGCTTGTTTGCTTTAGCTCGCCTCTCTCGGTTTGTTTTGCTTTGCCAAGTTTACGCACGGGTGAAGCAGGACTTTAAAAAGTGCAATGTTGCAAAAGAAAACAACGTGAGGAGGAAAAAAATGTGCAAAAGTGATTCAGGAAAGCCTCATACTTTGAAATAAAATGCCGTGCTAAAAGCGCAGGGTAAAATATAGAGATATATTTTTTTAAATGGCCTAAATAGAAATAATATATTTCAAGCTGAGGTTAGTTGTTTTGTTCTTAAACCCTCTTCAGAGAGCTGGAGGCTCCATCTCCTGTGAGATCAGACACACAGAGAGAGAAAATCCCTAATGGACTGTTGTCTGTTGTGTGGTCCAACTCCCCTTTTTTTTTTGTTGATTCCCGTGTTATTTCAAGCACCAGTGGCCAGCCGGGCAGACATGTATTCAAGCAGTTAATCTGACGGAGCATCTCGGCGCTATGTGTATTGGAGCAGCCTATTGTTTTCCTCTATAGATTAGCCGCACAAGCACCTCACATAATCGAAACGCTATAGACACACTGTCATTGCTTTCCACTCCACTAACAGACTGCTGCGAGCGCTCGCATTCAATAAAATCCCTCAGAAAAAAATCTTTTTGAACAATATATTTACTTCCATTAAATAAAACACAATAGTTTTTTTTTTTGGATGTTGAAAAAAAAAACATAATTCCGTACCAAATAGTATACACAGAGCAAAAACCAAATAATTTGTCGCAGGAACATTTTGATGCGTCTTTTTTTTTTTAAATCCAGAATTGCTATTCTAAATCGATATTCACACAGACATTAATAATAAATTTATAATATGTTAGAAACACACAACTGGTGCGTTTTTAGTATGTACATTCCCTTTTGTTTGCAAGCAAAACATGATTCCTTTTTATTTTTTTTTAGGTTTTTTTTTTCCACATGCGTTGATAAATTGAACCTGGAGAGGACTGGAGGGTTATAGCGCATTCGCCTCGACAAACAGGAGATGATAATTCAAATATATATACAACCTTTTTCAGTCAACAGTTAACGTCCCAAAAAAAATCCACCAGAAACCCTCCGGACGAGCTATGAGAGGAAAAAAAATAAAAAATGAAACGGCGCAGGCCGTGTGCCGAGGCGCAGTGTGAAGCAGGCCTGCACTCGCCAAAAGGGGAATAAAACCTAAAAACTCCCGTTTCTTGTGTGACTCCGACCCGGAGTTGAGCTTGTTTCAGTGGTTCAGTCTTCTAGTGCCCTTTTTGAAAAATGAAAAAAGTAGTTGTAGTAGTCTCTTGTTCTTGTGGCCGGCTGGTTGTGATTACCCGCACACTGCAAAAAATGACCACCACAACAAGCAGTCTGGTGTTTTAAGCACCCCCAGGAACACACTTCACCTTAAATATTAAAGAAAATGAACGTACCGGCAAGATTTAACACTTTATCAGAATAATTTCGATTTTTTTTTTTTTTTAATGGTGCAAGATGTCATGTCTTTAAAGAATAATAATAATAAAAAAAATCTGAATTACGCAAATGGCACTGTAATAATTACCCAAATATTCCGGAATTAAAGTTAAAAATGATCTCACCTTTGGATTCTCCCACGTCTTAAAAAAGAAAAAAAAAAACACTTTACGCGTCGCTACAAGCCGCGGCTCTTGCTCGGGTGGTGATTTTTTGCAGTGCAGGTTGGTATTAGACCGGTCTGTCCACGGCGTATTGGCAGGCGCTCAGATTAGTGGCCGGATTCTGCACGCTGGCGTATCCAAAACTCGAGTGCTGCTTGGCTTTCAGTCTCAGGCTGGCCAGGCTGGAGTTACAAGTGTCCCTGTACACGTACGGAGGCGTCGGGGGCGCGTAGGGGCACGCCGGCGTGGGCACCCCGGAGTTGAGAGACGGGTTACTGAGGTTGTTCAAGTTATTGAGGCTGTTGAGGCTGGAGCCCGGCACGCCGGTCACCGCCGACGGCACCATGCTGGAAGTCATGGAGGATATGGAGTTGGGCGGCGAGAACATGGTCTGCGAAGATAAGGGGTTGACATTCATGGAGTTGAAGAAGGGGAAGCTCTTGGTGGACAGAGAGGCGGAGGTCAGGCCCTTGGCGGCCCAGTTGTTGTAGGTGTAGCTGGGATACATGTCGTCGTAGGGCTGCATGAGTCCGTTGAACTGCGGCCCGAAGCCGTTTTTGCAGAGTTCGGCCTGCTGGTTCCTTTCCCGCTTCCTCCACTTGGCTCGCCGGTTCTTGAACCACACCTAGAGCAAAATGAACAGAGGTTCAGAGCCAATAGACATCTGGGTCCATTCTCACTAACAAACTATAAATACACGCACAGATTCTCCGGGTTTCATGAGCATTGTTAAATCACTCCGTCCAACGCGTCATTCTCTTATCTGAGGAGACATTTGCTGTTTGAGTCCCTCCTTATCTGAGCACAATACACACCGAGCAGGTCTCTGTGGGCAGATCTGATGTGGAGAGGATGTGTATTCCTCTGCATGCTCCCACAAACACGCTTGACCTTAATCACACAACGCCAGAGCGACAATCGCAAAATACAAGCTTTGCACCTCTTTCACACGAACAGGAGAACACGACTGGTATCTGTCACCAACTAATGTCAATATGCACGACTGTTAACAGCGTTATTAGTGATCGATTACACTTAATTATCGTGTAGCACATTAGAAATGATTTACGCAAAAGATTAAAAGGCGCCAGCGGCTCCTGCGAAATGTATTTAGTATGATGTGCGAAAGATCCTAATTTAATTTGAAGCTGAGAGATAAACACTGAGGCCTGCTCTTAGACTAATTGAGCTTTCACCAAGGGTTTATTTAAACGAGTTGATAATTATTTGTTTTCTATTCAAAAAACGGTGTCATACATTATTTTTGAGGAGAATTAAACTGCGCGTAATTGTTCTCCGTCTGCGCGTAATTAATATCCAGGTTATTAATAGTATAACGGGAGCAGGAGAACAAATTAGTTGAAATGATACACACCGAGTGTTTTTGTTTACACCCAGGAGAATACTCACCCGGACTCGGGCCTCTGTGAGGTTGGTCCACACGGCTATCTCCTCCCTCGTGCTCATGTCCGGATAGCGGTTCCGCTGGAACGTGGCCTCCAGCTCCTGCAGCTGCTGGCTGGTGAAGTGAGTCCTCTGCCGCCGCTGCCGCTTCTTTTTGGAGGGGTCATCTGACGAGTCGTCGTTTTTATTCTGGATTTTCTCTTTTTCTGGGAACAGAAAAGCACTTCAATCAGCGCGAGGAAAATAAGTTTGTACAGTGCCCCGAAAAATTACAATCAATTAGAATTTATACAATTTGTTTTATAAATCCATATTATTGATGTAGACTAACAATTGTTTTTCTTCTGAAACTACAATAGTACCTCTCCTCACAAGGTCTGACTAATATTAGTCGACACACTCCTGAATTGACATAACTGAAACTTTTCACGCCGCCTCCACACGCGAGCAAACAGATGATCTCCGGGTAAACTGACAGCTGGAACCGCGCATTTGCATGTTGGTAAAACTCCCTTCACGTTGATTGACGGCAGTTTATCGTTGTCTGATATGAGCCCCGGCTCCTCGGAGAGGGGAACGTCTGCGGTCCCGGACGGTTCTTACCGACGGACTCCGGGCTGGACGTGTCGGACACGGTGTGCACCTCCAGCCGGTGTTTGGAGTCCACAGACCGCTGCAGCGGCTGTAAGCTGGAGGCCATCGCCAGAGCCGTGTGGTGCGCGGAGCCGAGCTTATTCCCAGTGAGGTGGTGGTGGTCTATGTTTAATGGATCCCTCATAGAGTTCATCGGTGAAAGATAGCACAGCCTTCAGTACAGGAAGGATACGCGTAAAGTCCAAATGCGGAATGTGTTCGGCTCTCCAAAAAACGCACGGCGGCGCGCTTCCTCCTGCGGCGGGAATGAAGCCCCTTTTCTGACAGAACTGGACAAATGTGCTAAAATAGGCCATTGAGTTGTGCCATAGCATCGGCGGTAAAGCAGCAGCTACCTCGGCTGACTATCAGAGTGACAAGGACAGGTAGGTGATATTAGATCCAGAGGCAGACGCGCACTCCGCCGCTCACTCTTCATTTCAGCTGTTGCCCGCTCGCCGCCTATCACACTGCGCTCCCGTCCGCCGCTCCACGTCACCGCGCTGCGCCCGCCCAGATTCCCTCTGACAGGCGCATCCATGTGGATGTGACGGCGCGCCCAGCCAACCGGAGCGCGCAGAAACGAGATATGTCTAGCAGTGTGTTTATGCCGGGGCTGGCGCTTATTTTTCCTCTGCCAAATAAAAAAGCATGTAAAGAGAGATGGGACGCACGGTGTACCCGCGGCGCTCCGAGGCGTCGCCGCGCAGCAGCCCAAGACCAAATAAAAATGAAAATAACACAGTTTGGCCTCATTTTATGAGATGGGTCCAGTGGCCCAGTAAAGCGATAGTTCTTCTGATACCCAAGAAGAGCCGCGTGCTCGCGCGCCGCAGTTTACTCTGGGACTCGGTGCGGATAAAAGCAGCCGCCGAGCGGATTGGACTGAAAAGCGCAAAGAAAATAGATGCACGAAGACTGTCAAACACGAGACCGAGCATGCGGAGGGACAAACAGTGGAAATGCAAGCCTGATAGAAAGGACGAGCACATGTCCTGCTCGTGCGCTTCACGCAAGCGTCACGCGCGGCGCCGCTGACTTTTCTCATGTATTCACTTGAAGTATTGAAGCTGAGTTTCTCTTTATTAAGCAGTGAATCTGCTCACGACTCAACTGATTTACTGGTGAAATGTTTACTAACAGCATAAATTACACCCAAACCGGCTCGTCTTAATCTAAGATGCCTCAGAAGAACCTCGTTAACCCGGATCACCAGATCTGGACTCTTTACATTGAAGTATCACTTATTTATTATAATTGTCAAACCTTTTTCTTGTAGATTTCCTAAGATCAACTTTGAATGAGTTCACAGTTCACTCCATATTTATATATGTATATGTATGTATAAGAGCAAAGTAAACATTCTAATCAAACAAATGTGACTTTGATTTCCGCGGTGAGAGCAGAAACGTCAGCCAGATAACAGGTGACTGCGGGACGGAGGTGATGGAGGAATCACATGGAGACGCGCAACATCCGAGCGCAGCGGTGGAAGATGAACAATCATCATCATCATCATCATCATCATCATGATCATGAAAAGCACTCTTCCAATCTGCACGTGGCCAGGCGGACGCCCATTCAGCCCGGGCATTTGGACTTGGCGCTGTTAAGGGCTAATCCCGTGAAAGCCCCTGATATATAAATACCAGCAGACCATCGGCTGTGCGCAACAAACACACGCACACACACACACACACACGCAGAGAAATAAACCCTCGTTTACAGTATAATCCAACCACAGTTCAATAGGATCAGAATTATTAGCTTTTTTGTTATTATTACAGAGCAAATGTAGAAATATGTACTTCACATTTGGTGAGAAATATGGGAAGGAGTTATTAAAAACATTGTTTTATGAGCTATATAACCGGAACGATGACTCCCATAATTAGATTAAAAATAAGCACAACAAATAAAGATTTAGTTTATATGGCCTCATGCTGAACAGTGGGGAGTCTGTTGCTCCTTTTTCTGTCTTCCAGGCTTGTTGTAATACTAAACTTGAAGTGGATTATCGGTTTCCTCTTCATTTCTACCTTCTGAATGCTTTATCTCTCTTCTGCGGATTACTGCGTGCAATAGGCCTCCGCCATAGAGGGCCATTAATTAGCAATTCAGTCAATATAGGGGGGAGACGACAAGGCTTTTTACATAGGATTAAGGAGACATCAGATTCCTCCATTAGTATATTCCTCCTCACGAATGGGCTTTCATTATACATTTAGTTTTCCCCGGAGTCAATCCAACAAACGATGCATGAGATTACAGCAAAACAGTGCGCGCGGGCGCGCGCCCGTGCATTTGTCGGCACTATTTTAGCTTTATTATTATTTTTAATCAATGGTGGTTAACGCTGTATGACAGCCAGCCCTCCTCCTCTGCTCTGCCTCTTCAGTGTCGACTAAATGAAACAGAATGAGACATATCGGTTATTCGTTTAAGTCCCTAACAAGACCTGATGTAATTCACCCCATCACATCGGAGAATAATTAATAAATCCCAGGCTTTGTCGTGCGGGATTGCAGCTTTGAGATGCTATTTTGGATATCAGCATTTATTTGAATGGATCTGGAGTCTTGTCGATTAAATCCACTTGTTTGGTCGCAGCTGTCGCGCATGAAACGGGAATAAATGTAGAGTTTAATATTATAACACAATGACTGTGGTGAAATATTGCACTTTTTTAACTGATTGAATTAATTTCCCCATGCAGAGCGGCCACCCTTCATCAAATCCTTGGATGATGCTCAGTTTAGTGTCTTACGAGCTGTTCCACTCTCCACCAGCAGGTGTCCCTCTAAGACAGAAAACCGACTCGTTTCATGAGCATTTCTGCACTGTGACGGCCAAAGAGGCCACAGTCTAAGCATTTTAAAGAAACTGGAGAAAAGAGCCTCCACGTATTTACATGGGGTTAAATATATAGAATTAAAACTAGATATTTTCATCCGGAAGTTATCAGTGGAATCAACTCAGAGAGAGAGAAACACAAACTGAAACATTTTACGCATAAAAATGGAAATAACAACAGCAGCAAATTTGCTATTTTCTGAAGAAACTGGCCTCATTTCGACCTATCAAAGCGGAAACATAGATATGGCTTAAACGCAACTGTTAATTTAGCTTTTTTAATGGAAAATTATCGCAATTTTTATGGTTTTCTCCACTTCGGATAAATTTGAAAATACATTACATTTCCATTTAACCAGAAGAAACAGGCCAGTGTTTTTTTCTATCCCTTTTCTATTGTCTAAAAATTGCAATGATTTCCTTGCTAAACCAAATTAATTGTTTGAATTAAAACGCGGTTTGATTTTTTTTTTTTGAATTACGAAAAGCTGATTGTAGTTGTATTTTAAAAGCTGATTGTGGTTGTATTTTCTTTTAATTTCCACGCAGAAATAAATCTCCTGTGGACTCTGTCCCGTGTTTCCAGCGCTGGAGTTTGGTGATTTGTCATTTCATCGTGCTGGTGCGCACAGATCAGGCACTCACCTATTTGCGCACAGGTGGTGGCCAGTTTGCGGCAGTGGGAGTCCATTCTGGCAATTTGAGGAAGCCGCTTCTGTGGAAAAAATAACAAACAAACAAAATGAGAAACAGACAAGTCAGAATTAGTCATTAAAAAATTTGCAACTCAACAGCTGGAATATTAGTTAAAAAAAAAGTAACGCGTTAAATAAAGGAAACGTGCGTAAAAGTGACGCTGATTAAGATGATCAAAAAAATGAAACATATGTCAGATGGATTTGGACATGGATGGTTCTGGTTTGTACAGAAAATAAATAAAGTCTAGTTTTTATGCATAGAGCCAGAAAATCCACTGATTAAACCTGAAGTAATCTTCTATTTTTTAAAACCAATTACAGTTTAAATCTCCGTGTTTTTTATCTTTTATATTTCAGTGACTTATTTTTGTCTGCATTAAAGCCCGCCGTGTTCTGCATGAGCCGGGTTTTGTGTTTTTTGGTGCAGCCTGCAGCAGCAGTTGGAAGTGGAGTGATTCCGTGGTAAAATCACGGGATTAGAGTCTGATTGAGATGTCTGTCGGTGGGATATTACAAAATTCATTATCGCAGCCCTTATACTACCTCGATATGAAGTTACACAGATGGGGTTTTATTAGTCCAGGCTCACACTGTTTGCTTATGATAATTCAAGTCGGGGGGAATTTGCATGCAGTCATGCTGTTAACCATTTTCTCCACTTCTTCTCTTCACCTGCTCTACATCATGTGCGAGTTTTTTTTTTCTTCTCTCCATCTTTTCCTTCCACGGCCCACTTTAATTCAAAAGATGCAGATATTGGAGGTTAAGTTTTACACGGCGTGAATACCTGCACAACATTTCTCCTCATGCCTCCTCAGCAAAATGAAATAGAGGAGGTCAGGCCGGGAGGTGGAAGGCTATTGCATGATTCTGCCTGTTATCTAATCAGTCAGGTTTAATGAGAGGTCGCTGCAATATTTCAGTCTGCTTCCGCGGCCTTCAGCTCCTCCTGGCTTCATTTCCCTTTTCCTTTTTTTTTTCTTTTTAAATAAAAGACAATTCTGAATTATTTCTTTATTAAAAACTTGCATATGCAGCGTCTTTATTTTTCCCAGGACACTTCAAACGTCAATACTAATTCTGGGAAACAAAATGCGATGCGTAAAATTACCTGATGCCAATGATGTACTGCTAGTATTAATGCAAATAATAAATAATAATAGTGTTGAATCAGTGGAAAATGAGCCTGACAGCATGTGTTTATTCCACTTTTACACCCCCCACCGCACAGCAGCGCTTTAGAACACCCGTCCAGGTATCACATTAAATCCCGTTCATCCATTCATTCTCACTTCACGGCGGCTGTGCGCGCTCACCACCATCAGTTAATGTGAATCAGTGACTCACATGGCAGCGGGCCCAGCGCAGACAGAAAGCTGGCATTGCCTCACACCGGCTTTAGTTGTGAAATTAACACAGTAGAGCATGAGACTGCAGCCTTTACCGGGAGATGAATCGACTAACCTCCACCATATGGTCCTGTATTAATTAAAAGCGTGAGACCGTGAACGTCGCCTCTTCTTCCTCTCGTGTGTTTTTTTTTTTTTTGCCCCACGCTCCTAATATTGAAAACGGATGCTGACGCCTCAAATAACTCCACACGTTTTCGATTAATTATCTTATTAATTGTTCGTTTTTTTTTTAAAGACATGAACCTTTTTTACGCACAGCCGTGTGATTCAATGTGAAGAATAATGTCCATCAGCTGCATACGTGAACAACTATTAATTTTATCACACATTCAACATTTTATTTCTATTCTTTTTTTTTATGCTATTCTTGCCTTCCACGCACTCCATCAGCAGTAACGACACATCATCATTATCGTTATCATCCGTCGACCTGTAAGGCGAGCCCTGCCCTCACATCACTTCATGCTCCTTAATGCTGCAGCCACGGCTTTAAAAACTCACATCACAAAGACACAGAGCGGGCGCAAAACACGAGGTGGAACAAATTCCTCCACTCGCATTAACTCACATCTTAGTTTTTTTTCTTTCTTTCTTTTTTTCTCCTCTCCTGCACTTACCAGTTATAGACACCGGCGGGGACTCGACTTTTTCCCAGCCGTCTGCGTTTAATTCTCAAGCGAAGAGATTAATTCCACCGTCCAGTCTCACTCAGGCAGCAAGAGTTGCCTTCGCAGCACAAAAAAAAAAAAGTCCGTCAACTTCAAGATCCGGTCACTTTGAAGTCTACGATTCTGTCCGGAAATGTGAGCGTTGCATGGATGTGCTTCCCCCCCAAAAGCTGCGTATCCGAAAACGAGACGCGCGCCGCAACCTTTAGGATAGTTTCATTTATGCGCATAAATAACCATCTATTTACAGTGTGAGGCGAAATAGCGAAGGAGGCGCTTCGTTCATCCGAGTCTCCCCTTGGTTCGTCCTCTTCTGTCTTTCCTCAACTTTTTTCCCCCCCTCGAAAAGAAAGACGCACCAAGAGTGGCGCAATTTTTCCCTTGCTTTTGAGCTCTCGGAGGCACCCTGCGTGTGTGCGCGCCTTTAAAGGGGAGTGTTTGTGTGCGCGCGTGTGCTTGTGTAGTCTAGCAGAGAGGGCAACTCGGAGCTCTCAACTTTCAACAACAATCAGACAGGGAAGAAATTCAGTGGCATTTTTTTTTTTTAAAGAAAGAAAAGTGAGATTTCTCTCATCCCGCCCATGCAGGGCGGAACGCTGCAGGCATGCAACGCATTTCATGGCGCAATTTGCTTAAATCCAAGCAGCTATTTACATCAAGCGACGCAACCGCTTATTGTCTCAACTGTGCATGAAAACAAACAGTAGTTATAGCCGCGAATTCGTCATTTGATCCATTTACAGGCAGGTAATGGACATAAAATGCATCTGAAGACAAATGCAGAATTTAATTAAATTGCGTAATGCAGCCGGTGAAATTACGCCAATTAATACTGACTCAAGATGAGTGTTTTGCCATCTCACCGAGCGATCCTTTCCCACATACATATATAATTTGGGACATTATGAGTTTCTGGAGGTGTGTAGCAAACAGAGAAGTATTTAAATTGATGCATTAGGCTCCTCCAGGGCCAGACAGAGCGCTATCGTGTTGCGGATTTATGTGCAGATGAAGTGAACAGCTGGCTCGGATGCAAATGTTCTTTATAGATCCGTTTCGTTAGATACAGGCCCGCTTTTTTTTTTCCTTCTTTCTTTCTCCTATTCTCATCTTGAGTGAGGCACAGACCGGACGTAGGCCCGCATTCCCCGCGCCTAATCCTTCTTTTACATTTTTAGTCATACTCCCATTAAACTGGTAATTAATGCGCGCATCCACACGGGAATTTCCAGGCAAAAAGGGGACACTGAAGCAAAACGTGCACATCACCTCCTCCTCCAACCCCCCCGACTAGAATCTGCTGTGGTGAATCAGGGATGGTTTGAATCCGGTTATTCCGACCACACGTGTAATAATAATAATAATAATAATAATAATAATAATAAATAAACTCGCGTAGTATTTGGGCTTGGATATTAATTTTTAACAACTGTTCAATCCTGGTTAATTTACTCACAAGTAAAGCCACTAAATTAAGACCAACGAGATGAAACCCCATCTTAAAGGCCCTAGAACACCAGGTTTTATTAATTTTCCCCTCTGAACACACGCACGGGCTGCATGTGACGGGTCAAATGCAAACCAATATGGGGAAGAATAAATAAAATCAGCATATTTGCCAGGAAAAACAGCTCCTTCCATCAGAATTTAACCCGGCGCGCTCTTGAACATTAGAACGCGCCGGTTTGGCACGAGTGCGCACAAACAACACGCGGTCACGCGTGCGTGGCACGCACGTGAAATGCGGGTAAAAGGAGCACGACGCCGGTGCAGACAACATCAGAGCCGCGCATCATCTCCAAATCACGCCCCGCCCGCGCACGAGACGGGAGAAGGGAGCGCGCTGCGTCTGGAGAGACGCGTGATGGCTCGGCTCCTCTCTCCTCTCACCTTCTTATACAAAGAGAGAGAAAGGGGGGAAAAAAGTGAGCGGAGAGCCTCCTCTTTCTCACGCAGAAAGGTGCAGAGGAATGCCTGAAGTTCAGAGAAGGCTGGCGGGTATGAAATCTTTCGCCTCGGGGGCAAACCGGAGGCTTCTTTTCATTTCAAGCGCTTATCGATTCGCCGTTGTCATCTTTGGCGACGCAGAAGGACACTTGAAAGAATTTCTGATGTGAGAAACAGGGTGACCCGCAACGCTGCCGCTCTCTCCTGATTCTTAACGAGCACATCAGCCCACCGGTGTCAGTGAGAGTTGGACATTTCAACTTTTCCTCCCCCCGCGTGCTGGAGAGGATTTGAAAACGCTCTTCTCTGGCTTTTTATGTACATCAGCCTCGACTTTAAAGGGAAGGGATGATGGACTGCCCAGCTCCCAGCCACAGCACCACGTCCACAGGCAGGGCCACTGAAGCTGATGCACAAATAGTCTGGTTTTTTTTTCTTCATCCAATTACTCAAAGCAAGAGTGGAATTGGCTGCACTTTGGGTATTTTTAAAAGATGCAACTGGGATTCGAACCATAGTCCCCCACTCTCAAGGCTAAAACTTAACCTCAGGAATTACACAGATATTACATTTATTGTAAATATATACAACATTTAAACAATCAGCTGCAGCTGTGAAGCATCAGGGCCTGCTGCACTGCAATATATTTCATTAATAAGTATAGATGTATTAAATAATTCCACTAATTACACAGATTTCTAAAGCATTTGGGAGCATACATAAGCAGAATTTCTGCAGAATTAGGTCCTATTCCACTGTAAATGTGCACTTTTTTTTAAATTATCTTTCAAGATTGCTCTTTTACAAAGAACAGTTTCCATTTAGATTCACAAATACCTCCTGCCAGGAGGAATGTATTGAACTGCTGTCTTATCACAGACGTCTGCTCAGAGGAGCTGCCCTCTGATTTCTCTTCTTGCATTAATGTCACCATTCAAAGTGACTGAGTTTTTTTTTTCTTTTCTCTGCACAGTGATCTGTGTGGTTCCATAAGACACTGTCATCATGAAGCGGTGCCATTATTCAGGGCTTCTCTTTGCCTGAGAAAACCAGCTTGAGCTTCTTTCTTTCTGTCTTTTTTATAACGTTCAGCCTCAAACCACATGTGATTGTCGCCTATGTTCTGCCTGGCCGGCACTCTGTGGCCATGTAATAAAATTTTAAGTCAAATTGGTGTTTCCAAAGCCGCAAATCTTTTTAAACAAATCAGTTTATGCCCTGCTAATATGTTAGAAAATACAGTAATGGCCAGGAATTTCACTTTATGGAGGTTTAGGGACTTGCTCTGAGTGGGAAGGAGGATAAAAATGGAAGCGAGAGAGGAGGAGATGAAGGCAGAGAGGACGAGCGAGGAGGAGGAAGAGGGGAGAAAACACAAAACATCAGATGAGACTTTTCCTGGGAGACAGAAATATCCTGTGTGTATTTCCATTTGTCAAGTATCACTCCAAGAACGTTATTAGCGAAAAAGCTGCCTGTAAATTAACCAAATTAAAAGGGTGGCTCTTTGATAGCTCTTGAGCTTGTTGAGCGGCTTTATGCCTGATCCTTGCTATTCCAGCTCTGTCACAGTACCAAAGGGAGATGAGCTACACCAACGCTAAGCACTCCAACTCAGCAACATGGCTTGTGGTTTAGAACGTAATACCCGAGGCCAGTAAATGACTTACATGTTAGTCTACCCTCACTCCTCCCCGACGTGGCCGGCTAACGTGATGTATATTTAAAAAGTACTCAGCTCTTCGTCTTTGTCTTCTTCTGTAATTATCCCCTCCTCTGCTTCCAAAGAAAATGCTTCACTGATGTCATTGTGGTTTTGGCCCCCCGACTGCTCTAATATTAATCCCATGCATGAGGCGGCTTCAAGCGGGGGAGGATTACTGGGAATCAAACTGCCGTCCCGTGTTTTCACGTGAGCGCGCCGGGCTGCTGTCAGCGCCGGTCGGCCGGACCAGGCGGCCTCTCGATCCTCCCGACTCCCGGACGTGACACGGCGCGATTAAAGGCGTCCCCGGGACCGCCAGCCTGACAGACGGACAGGCACGGCGGCCCTCGGCTGGACGGCGCATGCATAAACACATGTGGCCTCAGCCTTAATCACAGGTGCGAGTGGGCCAATAAATTGCTGGAGCAGGTCTCTGATCAATTACATGAAAAATCGATGGGAAGCTGCCACTAACCTGCCTAAGGGGAAATCGGCCAAGAATGAAATTGGTGTGATAAAATGACTATGATGCCTCCCCGCCCGTCGATAACATGTAAAACAGTGGAGCTACATGCTAACTCTCCTGTCAGCAGACCCGAGCCGGACCCAGAGGTCACAACTGGAATCAGCCGCGCTCTAATTGGTCTGCTGTGGCGGCGGCGGCGGCGGCTGAGGAGGAGGAGGAGGAGGAGGAGGGTGTGTGGGAGGAAGGCAGAAGAGCCGCGTTCACACACCGGATGGGATGAAGGGTCGCTAACAAACAAACACCCGACCCAAACAAATAATGCCAAAACTTTCACACTTTAAGGCGAATGAAACGTTCGACACGTTTAGTTTTTTGTAGACTGGAGGATTGCATAATAAAGAAATATGTCTGAACGATGTTGGAGGACCTCCAGGGAGAAAAACTCAGGCTTCCTGTGCTCATGAGGGCTATGAACACATGATATCAGATAAATATATATAATGTTTTGGAATATATCATTCTGATTTACGCTCAGTTCAAACCCGTAGATGATATTAATGTTTGTTTTGTGGGATTCGTGCTGCTAATTTACTCCAGCTGTGACTGTTCTGCGGTTATTTAGTTTATTTCTTTATTTTTTTTTCCATCACATCTGCTTCTGCAGTTTAAACCAGCACCGTTTCAGAACAGGAGCAGCTTTTTGATTTTGTTTTTGCTCATTTTCGTTGATCTCTGTGCTTTTGATTTTTGCTCTGTGGCCACCGGATTTAAAATAATTAGGGCAAATTTTCAATTATTGATCAATTACAATTTTATTTTACATTTAAAATTCTGAACGTAATGAAAAATGATTAGTTACGGTACAATTCAGTCTTCTGTGATGCTGATATTTCAATAACAGTACATTTGAGGTATATGATGGCACAGAGAAACCTTGAGACATTAGTGCTAATGGCTGTGGTTCAGGAGAAAACCATTAAATAACATTAACAATCCAAAATATTTGATCTTCAAATGGTCTTAAAACTATCATTTCTATGGAGGATGACGTGCATATCTCTGAAATTGTGAGTAGTAGCTGAGGATAGTTATTGAAAGTGGTGACCCTCGTATTTTATATATTTTGAAAGTGATAAAATCAGCTTTGATTTTCAGAACAGGCCTTAAAACTGCTAAGACGGACTAATAGAGGAACAAGCTGATGATTGATTGCAAAATATCTTCTCTCTAAACAGGAAATAGATAACATGAGCACGAGATCAATGAGGACAGAGCAGATTTAGACCAGCTGTCACTACGTGGGGTTTCATCGTTCGAGAAGTGGAGAATAAAACAGGAAAATACAAAAAAAAATTGACCAAAAAGCAGCAGGATGGAGACGAAAACCGAGTGTCAGACAAAGGATGACAGAGATAAAAGATGTAAAGACAAAGAGGGAGAGGAGAGGAGGGCGGGTGCGTCATGGCTAATCTGAAATCAGGATGCTCGTCCGATGTCATGCGTTGTGATTAGTTCCGGCGTTTCATGCCTGTCTCTGCGTTTCACGGAGCCGCGGCGCCCGGCCGCACTGTACATGAGAGCGCAGTATTTCACCACATCACAGGGCCGGGAGCCGCGGCTCGGCGGCGTCTCCGCGCCGTCGCAGTGCCGCGGCGGCCGGGTTTTTAAGAAGGAGCCGCGGCTCTGTTAATCCTCACAGGACCGAGAGTGTGATTCCACACCGAGACCTCGGCGGCTCTTTGGCCTTTTCCCTTTCAGTCTGTACTCCAGCTTCACTAATCTGTCGCACAAGGAAAGGTGATGGAGGGAGGCGCTCATAAAGCTTCACGCTGGATGTCAGATCTGCTCTGTGTGTGTGTGTGAGTGTGTGCGCAAGTGGCGTGGAGGAAAGAAAGGAAGAAAGAGGGGAGCGAGGCCGTGTGTGAATGGGGAGGGTGAGGTGGGGGTGTCTAATCCAGTCCCAGTGTGAAACTGTTGACATTTGTTCTTTTTTTCCCTTCATTATGTGACTGGGGCTGTTTTGCGCTGGATTAGCTACAAATCTCCCATGCAGCACATTCAGCATGCCACTAGTAGTTTAACTTCATTAATAATGGATGAAGAGATTGTAATCCAGGAGTAAGAGAGCATGCGAGAGGAGCGTCGGCGGGGAGAGAGCCAGACGGGGGAGAGAGGGCACCCCTCCGTAAAACCCGGCTTTTCTGTTTTTCCACGACAGCCTTATCGTCGGACGGCGGTAACGCCCGCCCGCTGTAACGTTGCGTCAGCGCCATTGTCTCGGCCTGTAATGTGCCTGAAACCTGCGAAGGTAGGCGTGCGTGATGGGAGGAATCAAAGAGGGGAGGCTGGGGAAGTCTCGGCGGTGCATATCCGAGTGTCTTCCATTGATTGTGTTTACTCAAGCTTTTCATTGCAGACTATTATAGCAGACCAGGGGACACACCCTGGCCTAACAGCAGGATAACAGGATTAAAGCTATACATATTCACTATTTCTGTTTTACACCGCAAGCTTTGATTTCTGTCAACGCCATGGCCCGAGGACAATAATTAACAGTGACGTGAGGCTTAGCACAGTTTTTATTCACATTTATAATAACAAAAAAATACTTAAAAGTCTCAGAAAACTGTTGAAAAAGTGTAAACTTGAATTAACTTGACTTAAACTCTCCCTGACAGAAGATGCAACAAGGATGAACAGCTATAAAGACACACTGTGTTATCGACCAATACTCTTCTGGATATCAGAATGATCAGTTTGACCAATCAGCCATAACATTATTACCACCCGTCCCTCCTGACGACCAGCATCAGTGAGATTTTTCCCCTAATGAGCCTAATCCGTTCCTCATCTTTAAGAGACACAGCAGGCTGGAAGCTGCTGTTTCACAGTTTAATCTCAGTGAAACCGACTGAAATCTCTCAAACAACTGGTTATGCTGATTAACTGCAATAAAGAGATAATCAGAACATCGGTGGGAGATCCAGATAACCTGCCAACAGTGAGCTTAAATGAGTCCGACAATAGGATTCAGTGTTATTGGATGACTCTTCATCCTTCATTAACTTTATTCAGGCTTTCTGTATCAAACATCTGCTCCACTGCAGCCATGAAGGTCTTCCTCTTCTCGCTCCTGCAGCTTCATCTCCAGCAACCTTTCTCTGTTTTCATTGCTGCGTTTGCATATTTGCTTTGGTCCAGATCAGCAAAACCCGTGAAGACAATCGTGTCCCGACACATCTCCAGACCATCTGAAAAAGACATGTTTTACTCATAATATATTTGAAATGCTGAAAGTAAAACAACCTAATATTTATGGGAAGAATATTTGTAATTTTTTTAATTTAATGGAAACAACAAATTAAAAGATACGGCAAAGAACAACTTAAAACAGACATGAAGCGTCAGGTGTGACTTCAGACTTGTGCTTGTTGTTGATTGATCTCTGCTCTGCTCTGAATCGGACGGATTTCCAGTATGTTTCCTTCACAGAGAGGTGAGAGCTTGAAACGTGTCCAACGATCCTTTCTCTGTGCAGGTGTTGCGTCTCATCAAGCAACAACGAAGCGACTGCAGCCGCTCATTGTCCCAACTGAGCCGTTAGCAAAGCAACTGATCCTTTTGTACTTTTATTTCAATGAAACAAACCCGACCTATTATTAAATTTCCTGACGTGGCTGCGCCTTTTAATGTGGCCTTTGGAAATCTTTTATTGGCTAGAAGCTGAAGGCAATCTGTAGCTTCGGGGCTTTTCCACCAGCTTCTGTACGTTTGCTTTGTTTTTAGGCAGAACAGGAGAAGCAGTGGTCTCGCTTTTTAACTCGCCGTGCGACCGGCCGGAGTTTCGCTGCCGCTGCCTCGTCAGTGCAGCAGGCACAGGTTTGTTTTGTAAGAGTAACCTGAGAGACACCTGCTCGTCAACTTCCTGTTTCAGTTGAGCGCCGCTCGTGTTTGTACTCGCCTCCGCGGCTCCGGACGGATTCTTCCCCCACATGAAAGTGACGTGAAGCCGACAGCTAATCAAAGCTCTCGTGTGCTCATATTTTCAGATGAAGGCGATGCCGCAATTTTGAAATATGATTTTCAAATGGTCCCCGAGGGCAAATTCAATACACCGTGGACCTAGTTTTAATCACAGAGGGAATCAAAAAATGATCTTACTCAGTTGAGCTGAGATGAAAACGACATGTTCTCAGTTTTTATTTGATCTCGTCAGGCTAAGAGTTAATTTTTCTCTTGATTTGTGACAAAAAATTGTGCAAAAAATAATTTGTGAGCATTTTCAATATTGAATTCTTTATTTTAGCAACACGACCTTTAAGTCCTGCATCAATGGTTTGTGGCCAGAAATGAGCAGATTCCCTGGTTTTTGGATGAGCATTGATCACTTCAGACTGCGATCATCTGACAGGAGCTGCAGCTCTGGTCGTTATCAGACTTGTTGAAATCCATTTGTCTGCTCAAAACACATCAACTTTGAGAATTAAAATACCGTCAACATTTCTGCCCAGGAAAAGAGGGAGGTGTGGCAGTCGATGAAGAGTGTGGACGTGGTCCAGCGTTTTGCCTCCTTGGGGAGAACGATGGTCCCCGTGCAGACCTGGTGCAGCATCACTTCCTGCTGTAGCAGCGTCACACTGTGACTGACAGAAAATGATCTCAGGCTGTCTGAGGTTGTGCAACAGCAACGATGAGCGTTTTCAAATAAGACATCTGAAGATTTGCTCAAGTCTTTTTTGTCTATGCTGCTTCTTGGTGTAGAAAGTGTATAATAATGGCTATGAAATCATGGAAATTTAACAAAATGCTAGAAAACATATGGTTATTAAAGTGTCCTCCAGGATATCTCAGTCTCAGAAGTGTTACACACTTGTTACCAGGATTGTATCGGAACCACACAGTGATGCTGAAGAATGTCCAGAGAGTTAAAGTCGTCTTGGAAAAATGGCTGAAATCTCTCATTTGTTGCACATTTTTAGAGCAAATGTACAACTGTAGACTAAGGCGCCGTTTACTCAGCAACTACTTCCTGTCAAAACACAGAACTTGCGTTGTGTTTTGTGTCTCTGTTTACGTGATGATGACCGGAGCCACTGAAAACACAAGCTTTTGAAAACGGCTCCCATAGTGGAATTTTTTAGAAAAAACTCTGACTCTGTCGTCGTATAAGCAGATGAAAATGCAACTTTCTGAAAACGCTTGGGTTCAGTCTTCGTGTAAAAGACGGAAAGTCAACTACCGCGCTCACACAACACAATGGTTTTCAAAATGCAAAAAAGTAAAAACGCCGCGTTTTCACTGGAAATGTCGCCGTGTAAACGAATCCCTAAAATAAATCCAGTCAGCCTGCTAGTGAAAGGGTTAACCTAAAACACGCCTTCTGTCCGATGAGCCGCTGCTGGACTCGTCGAGGGTTTCTGTCTTTGCTAAAGGGCACGGCAGCTGTTGTTGTCGTCGGCGTCGCGCTGAGCTACCTCACTGGGATCCGGCGTCCGCTCTCAAACCTCCGTGTGCAGGCGTCAGACGGCGTAATTATCCGCAGGCTGCTGGAGGTGCAGGGAATACCAGGCGGGCAGCCTTGATGTGTGAGGTGCCACATTGCTGCGAATAAATTCTTAATGGGCTAAGCTCAGGTGAAGTCATAGTTCATTGTGACGGCAGTTGCCAGTCTCATAAATAATACTTAAGATTGTTTCCAAGTACGTCTTTGGACTGACATGCCGGGTTGCCGCGGCCCGGCGCTGCTGACCCCTGGCATGCTGTGAATGTCACACAACAGTTTCCATTGTAATGAACCGACGGAACGGACACACACTATGTGAGAGATGACTAAACGAGGTTTCCAACAACTCCTGCAAATAGTACGAATTTAGAATAGTGGCAGTGTGTTGTGTTGTGAAAACAAACTTACATTTATAGGTTGAGAGAGAAGCTGGGGTATAAAGGACTTCATATTCCCTCACAACACTGGAGTGTGTCGTGACAACAGACTCACAGACACATATGCAAACATATTAAATGGTGTGCGAGCGCGGAGAGGAACGCCAGCCTGGACTAAACCCCTCACAGATGGATACACCAGGGGAAATAAAGTTTTCAAGTCAGGAAATGAATTTATCTCTTATTACAGCAAGCGCTTTTAACATTACAGTGAAATTCTCACTGAACACACTTTATCAGTAAATCAAACAAAAGCAGGAGTGATGTGAGGGTGACTTACAATACAGCCTTTTTTATTTTCAAGTGGACATTTTGACAGAAAGTGCTGAGAATTAGTAATTAGTATAGCTATCAGAAACTCTGGATGATATTTTATTACATTTGTTAATGTTATTGAATAATATGGACAAATGTCATGAGGTTTGTGTAATTTTGATGCATCAATTCAATTGTCAGGTCAACAAGAGAAGAAGAGCGACGTCCACAGTTTGGAGATCCGCTAATATCAATGAGAATGATGAGAACTAGACAGAGTGTAAATTATGTTCTGCCAAACTATCAAGAGGAGGCGAAAGATAGCTGATACAACACCAGAAGCCTAATCTGCTCATGAGTTTACCTGCTGAACACGGAGCTCCGAGCCGTGCTACATGCTAAAGAGAGTCAGGGCTCACACACCAGCGACGCTAAAGCTAAATGCTAAAGAGAGTCAGGGCTCACACACCAGCGACGCTAAAGCTAAATGCTAAAGAGAGTCAAGGCTCACACACCAGCGACGCTAAAGCTAAATGCTAAAGTGTGTCGGAGCTCACACACAAGCGACGCTAAAGCTAAATGCTAAAGCGTGTCAGGGCTCACACACCAGTGATTCTAAATGCTAAACAAGAAAGTTGTGTTGGTGCATTCTTAACGTTAAGTTTTATTTAATATTTGAGTATTGTTAAGTTGGTAATTTTAGTCAAATTGTTCCTCAGTTAGGTCACATTTACAACATGCATCCTGTTTTCCTGCTTTTACAATCACTAGTGAGAAAACTGTACAATTCAGACATTTCCGTATGAATATAATGTTTTCTATCAGTCTATTGACTGTACAAGTAGATGTAGTTCAAAAGAAAGCACTTGGTATTTTTAATATAAAATGTTTTTGCTATCTTCTCTGAACTCTTTGCACGTCAGGTTTTGAGAGTGTGGATTTGATCCCGGTGTCTTACTAATGGACACGCATGTTATTGCTCGAACTTCCTGCTCTGTTCCCACTTTCTTTGTCACTCTTTCATCCGTGTGACATGCCAGTGAATAATATCGGCACCAGAAACGAGATGCCTCAATTCAGGTCTTTTATCTCCGAATTCCTGCACCCGTCCAAAAATAATACAGAGCAAAGCAATAAGCTAATCACGAAGGGGACATATTTGCGGCGGCTGTCTTTACATGACACACGCGCTAATGCCGAGTACAGAGTTCCATCTGGTTCCCTCTGACAGGGCGGAGCGCCGCGGCCCGCCGACGCTAAGGCGAGGCTGGGCTTTCCGTGCCGTCCGGGGGCTGCAGTGCATGCGACGCCTCAGCCAAGGCCACATGAGCCCAGGAGCATTCCCCCCCCCACCCCAGCACCACCACCTCTCTCTAATGTTTCAATTAATTGCAGGGCTGTCACGAACTGTGTTCAGCTAACAAGAAGCATATTGGCATTGACGTGAAAGCCCCGATTGTTGATAGATGTAATTAGAAGAGTTAACTCGCAGTCGGATCGTTTCACATAACCACATCCCCTCCTCCTCCTCTCTGTCAGATGGAAGGCGAACAGGTTTTATTTGAACTATTGGAAAGAGTTCTGCTCAATTCTGATCAAAGAACTCAGTAAATTTGGGATATTTTGATTTTCTGATGATTTTTTTTTCTTTTATTTGCTGAATGAATTGTGAGAGAAACGGGTTGAAAACCAAGAAGAAATGACAATCTGGATGCACTCAGGCAGCCTCTCCACCCAGCACCAGGTTTTTATTGCATATCTGTCAGATTGAGACTACAGTGACCTTCTGGTCACAAGAAAGCTCCTTTAACCTTCAGGCCGCTCCAGTGTTGGAATGCTTTTGTAATGAAAAAGGGATGAAATAGTTTATTATTAAGGTGGAGTGGGGGGGGGGGGACAGTTTGAGGAGTGTGAGAGAAAAGGAATCACGGGAGTGGAACCAAAGCCTTCATTATATGACCGATAATGCCTGATGTGATAGATCACGCTAACGCCGTGCGTCCCCGGCGGTGGACATGACTTCATTTTGCATGTGGTGGAACAAACATTCACTGACAAGCGTTTTCACGTCCCTCGCTCCCTCCCTCCGCTCTGCCTCTGGACCATACGTCACGTTCATACATGCTGTAGAACACGCGTACAATTTGATTATGGGAATTAATCAGCGCATTCCTTTTCCGTGAGATTCGGCTGTGGACGACCCTTTGAACTTCTTGTTCTGAAAAATTGACAGTCGAGAAAATATAAAGTGTGAAATTTCAGGCCAAACACAGAAAAGTTGTTCTGCTGATAATAAAAGAGCGGAGAGACTTCTCTGGGAAATCATCATGGGAAACGTCAGCGCTCCGCTGAACACTTCAGTGTTTAGACAAATTCAATTAATCTATGTAGCCGATGAGATCTGTCAATTTTAATGAATGGTGTGAGAGTAAAATCTTTCCTGGACAGATATTTTTTGATAAACATTTGAGTAAAATGTTGATTCAGTTGAGTTTACAGTGCATTCGGTACATGTTTGTACTTTTAGGCATTATTCCAACATACAGTGCTGGAAATACTGTCATTGTAATCCAAATATATCCTCTATTGAAGGTGAATGTGTGAGTTTCTCCATTGTACTTGTTTCTTCATGCTTTTTAGAGACGTTGACAGGACAATCGTCAGTTTTATGTTTGTACACAGCAAATTTTCCAGTGTTGAATTGACTCTGAAAGTGTTAAGAGTGGTTTCATATATACACTGTTGTAGTGTTAAATGTAAGTGTTAAAATATACACTTCAAAGTGTTCATTCTAAGAATTAACTCTGTATAGAGTTAAATAGGAACACTGGTCAACAGAGAGCAATATTATTATAACTCTACAGAGTGTCAGCATTAGAACATTAACACTGGTCAGTGTTGAGATTTTAACACTGCAAAAGTGTATATATGAGACCACTCTTTAACACTTTCAAAGTTAATTCAACACTGGAAAATTTGCTGTGTACCAATACAATTTCCCTTGTTGCATTTTGACTATAGCTTGAGCTCCAGCCCAATTTACTAAACGTTTTCTAGTGTAAACATGAAGCTTCCACTGCGTTACTTTCGTTGTTGTTGCATAAACGGGGCCTTGGACCCTCACTATAAAGTGATCCCATTGTTTTACAACTTCCTATTATGAAAAAATGTCAGTTTGGAATCTGGACACTGTTTCTGATGTGAGTTAAACATTATGAATATGTTTTCTCTTCCACGTTTAGTCCTCCTGCACAGGATACTTGTAGAACTAATGAGATAAATTCCTTCTCTGCGGGAACTGTGGCTGTGAATCACCTTAAAAATGAAATGTTGAAAAACTGACTGAACTGCAAACTTGGAGGAGAGTCAAATGTGGAGAACGAGGCAGCTGTCACCTCAAATAAATGATTATTATTGTGCCAACTCAGAAAAGTTGTAGATGGAAAAGCTGGATTGTTTTTAAAGGACATCCTGCGTTTGCCAGGAAGATAAAATGTTTACGGGATTTGCAGCCCTTGAACGGTGGGCTTCACATAATGATTGATTGATATTTTTTCCGCCGGCCACCGAGACATGATTTCAGCTGAGGTTGACAGGCTGTCGGTCCGTGATCCCCGCAAAGAGAAGCGCAGATCCTCCAGTGTGTTGAAGGCTTGGCCCTTGCAGACCAGCGGAGTCTTAACCCCTTCCATGGTGCTCATGGTGATAACACAGAGCATTCTGATCACTGGACCTGAGGGGCAGTTCAAATACCGCCGGGTCACCGGGGGCCCATATTAACAGAACCGAGGCTTTGTCACCAATCCCACTCAACTTCAAGGATCTTTAGGGGAAACAAATCGATCAAGTCCTGACTCCGTAACCGCTCTATGGCCGCACAGAGGGAGTCGGCACCCAGACGTCCTTCATCTCTGGAGCTCCGCTGCTCAGCTGCTCCTCCACGGAACTTTGGAATGACAGTAAATTCAGATGAACAAATCAGTCAAACGTGCAGACTGTCATGATTTACAGCAGTCTGAGGTTTCATGATCGATTTCATCATCCCGGAGACAAAAGCTGACACCAAATGAAAGAGCAAACATCACATTTTTGCTGCGCTGATAAATGAACGCATGAGTTTTTTTTTCCCAGGTAGACATGTGCTCTGTTCTCTCCTGACACCCAATTAAATATCCGTCCAATTACCTCTGCACACAATCCACAGATCCCTTTAGCTTTTCAACCGGAGCACAAAAATCAAACAATTAGCTGGAATCAAATCAGACTTTCCATCTCCGGTTCAGTCATGTTTACTGGATACATGACAGGAACATTTTCAGATTATTTTTTTTCCTTCTGTGAGGTAAATATGAGTGGCTTCAGTGAAAATAACAGGTTGGAGCCTGATTCTCATGACAACCTTTACATGACAACGTTTCAGGTTAAAACACATTTAAAGGGCTGATTTTCAGGAACTTGGACATTTCACACATTTCCCTTTATTTGAAGTCTAGCAGGGCTCATACGGGGAATTTGTAAATCCGTCTGTATTTTATCCATTCATCTTTTATCCCGTTATATCTCGCTGTAGACTGCACCCTGCAGTCAATCACAAGGCAAACACACCGCGACAGACAGTCACACACACTCTCATTCAAACCTTCGGGCAATTTTGTTCTCACCAATTAGCCTGAAATTAAGCTTTTAAGGGCTTTCCTGAGAGAAAACATGCAAACTCTGCACTGAAAAGCCCCACAACCTGGAAGCAGAGTGGAGATGTTCTCACTGGAAGTGTAAAGGCAGCCTGGCAGTGTCCTCCTGGTTATTATTTCAGCTTATTCCAGTTGCCCCAAAGGTTTTACCCCATGTGGGAAAACATTATGATCGAGGTGCCAGAGGGATAAGAGACCTAATCTTAAACCAGATATTTTTAAACATTCAACCTTCGTATTTTTTGGCGACAGTGACAGTAAAATCGCCCAAACCGGTTTCCCCGTCATGCAGTGGTGCAGTGTGGAGCAGCACGGCCGTCTAGTAAAGGGCAGAGCGCTGCCGGTGTCTCAGAAGGTCACAGATGAGGCTTTCATGTCTTTCTGTACTCTGTCGGCACGCCGTCCTGCTTCCTCCCTGCTGGGGCGTCCTGGCCCTGAAGCAGGAACTCAGAAAGCGAAGGCGAGAGCTATGCGGCTCTCAGCGGGAGCGGTGCAGCCGTGGAATAGGGTAGCATGGCGGAGGAATGACGCTGCCACCTGTTCGCCCCGGACAAACAGTGAACCCGGGGCAGCAGAAAGGAGGGAGCAGGTATTCCTCCTCGACACAAAAACAATCCTGATTTACAGCCTGATTTATGATCTCATTAAGTGCCTGATTGAACCCGATGAACCGAGAGACAACTGTTGTCCTCAAAGTCTGATCCGCATGTATGTCTGAGTGACGGCAAGGATCGGCATTAAAATAAACTCTGGAATATGCTTTCATCTTTTCATATCGCTCCACTATGACCCTCTGTATTTAGACAATTCTTAAATTAAATTTTGTTATTCTTAAGAAATTTGTTTATAAAAAGAAAATCAGTGTCTTTGAATTATTTACCATTTGCTTGATGGATCTGATTAGAGCCTCCTGCAGGCTGGTTTTAGCTCCCCGGGCCTTATGTTTGACACACCTGGTTGAAGGAGTGTGGGATTGGTTAGTTTCATTTAAAAGGTTCTGACTGAAAATGAACTATGAAGCTAAGTACAAAATTTGAACACGGCAAATGCATTTAACTTTATAGCGATTTTAAACTGCTTGAACAGCCTCAAAGTGCTTTACGTCGTCAGTCACATTCACCCATTCACACATCGAGGTGGCTGCCATGCAACACGCTCGGTCCATCCATTGGGAGCAGTTCAGGTTCAGATCCAGTCGTCACTGTGCTTATAACGATCTTGAATCCTTTACAAATAGTCCTTTGAAACTTTGTTCTAATATCTAATGAGGATATTCTTCCTCCTTGAAGGGTTAAAGTTCTCTAACAGTAGTAGAAGACAGTGGGAACTGATTGTGTTGCTGTGTTGGAACCATCTGAGATCTGAAACGTGACTCTGTTGTGTTACTTCTTGGTTTCTTTATTTCGGACCGGTTCATTCTCTTATTCAGCTCTTTAACATCCGCTGAATCGGATTAATGAATTCAACAAATTGAACGCTTTCAGTGAAAAGTTTAGGTTTTACAAGTCGCCCCGAGGGGAACACGGGAATATAACGGCATCTAAAAGAGTTTATGACAACCCACAATTGGAGGGATTTCAACCTGAACCTATAAATGTCAACCTATAAAAGAGGCAGGTCTTTGATGGCTTGAAGGGTTCAGATCTTCTTTTATGGATAATGCCGGTATGTTTTGTCATGCACGCTGTTTCACATTTACCTCCACTGTGTGAGTGAGGCTTCAGTGCACTCCCGCTCCTCCGTTCATGTAATAATATCATGGAAATGAAGTTGTTAATCTACAGCTGGCGTCGCTGCTCAGAAGACGTCTTCCACTAAAGTTCTATCACTTAACCACTTCTCACACTTAACATCCACTTCTTCCAGATCTACACCCTCATTCATCCCAAAGCTCTTTTACAAGGTGAGAAGTGTCAGATCCTACAACAATTGAAAGCAGAGCCGGCCGATCAGCTGCAGCCATCAATCACGCTTCTATCAATCACTGTCACCTGGCCCTGCGCCAACCTCACACCAGCGTCTCCGCCACGCCCTCAGCATGCAGCCCTCTGGAATGCTGGGTAATGAGGGATGGCAAGGGGCATCCAGGCATCCGATTACTCTCCATGTTGGGAAGAAAGGAAAGATCTGTCATGTGCGTGAGCTTGTTTACATTTACATCTGAGGGATTAAGCTCCCGCTTTCATGTGGAGCAACAGTGGAGCGGACGTGTGCATAGCAAGCATCGCAAGAAACTTTGTAAGGACAGCAAAAGGTCGCAGTCCAGGAAGTCCAAAAGTTTATGATCCAGGGAGGACAGAAAGATTAATGTCGACATGCAGGGTGACAGGTAGTTATCACATGTGGCTCTTTCAGTCGTGATCACCTGCCTGATGTTCGACTCCTCAGATGTTAATCAGTCATGATGAATGTGCAGCCTCGAACCGTGGGACTGAAGAGGACACGCTTCACCGATGCAATTACTGGATATGTAGGCAAAGATAGAACTAAAACAATGTTTATAACCAGCAGCTCTTTGAAGATAAATGATATTCAAGCATTCGCTTTCTATGGTTGACGTAACGCAAAGGCTGAATCCACCAAGCGCACGATGCCAGGCCGTCCGTGATTGTGTTTAACTTCCTGTTTTCCAAGTGAAAACAGGAAGAAAAATAATTTCATTCCAAAATGACTAAAGTGACTGATTTACTCCTCTTGTGGGGTCAGTGTATTGTAATGACAAATGGGCTTCACCTATCGTAAGCTCAGGGGTCAGAGTTCACCAATCTTGAGTGTGTCAAGGTACCAAACACCTGCCTGCAGATACGATCACGGATGAATAGCTGTGTATTCTTTGTACTTTTTCCTTTAGGAAGTCTGTTATACCCCTTTCCCACTGACCAAAAAACCCGTTTAAACCCGTTAATAATCGGCTCCTCATGGCAGTGGGAAAGGGTTTGAATGGCAGAGTGACCCTGCAAGCGACCCGGGTTTTAATCGGCTCACCTCACCGGGTCAACACGGTAATTTACGTGATGACGTCGACGTAGCGTGCCTACGTTAGCGCGCTTGTTGTTTTTGGACACAGCGTGAGATATCCTTAGTCTAGATGACCCAGCATTGGCAAAGTAGCGAGATCAGAGAGCTTCTCTTGATCCGTGGGGAAGAGGAGATTCGTCGACAGGTAACGGGAACCGAGCTCCTCTGCATTGTTCACGTCACTGTGCTCCGTCGCGCTGATGATGTCATCAACGTGGGACACCATCAGCGCGGGAAACGCAGCGACGCAGCTCGCCTGCAGGCGCTTAGACCTGTATCCGCAGGCAGTGGGAAAGGAGTCAACTGCCGATTGTTAGCGCGTCGGGTGGACCCGCTAGCTTCAGTGGGAAAGGGCTACTAGTTAACAAGTTGGACTCAATCCAATAAATAAAAGACACTTTAGCTATCACAGGCTGATGGTCAGTCAGCCCATCTTACCACATCCAGGATTTGATCCAAGGGCCCCCAAAGTTGATGCTAAACTAACAATACTAAATTATTATGCCTTAACAAAGGTTTTGTTTTTACATTAAAAAAAAGACAAGCTACTCATAACTATTGCTAACTTTGAATACATTCATTTTAAATGTGGTTTCATTACATACATTGGATGCTTAACCAGTCATTTAAAAGCTTTAAGATAGATTCATCCTCCCAGAAAGAGATCAAAAAGCCAAGTATAAACTTAGCAGCACCGTGTTACAGCTACGTCTGCTTTCAAAGCTACATCCACTATATATGCCATATGTATTATATTAGGATTAAAAGCACCACTTCTGAACCGAAACAGGTTGTAGTTCATGTTATTATATCAACATGTGGGTGTGTCTGTATGAAGCTGCATTAAACCTCCTGAAATCCATCAACAAATCCAACAACATCACAGTCATCATGTTGATATTAACAATATCTGACAAAGACCCAGACACATTAAGATATTTGTTGTATATCCACATGTAAAGATCCCAAATCATGCACACTGACAGCATCATAACACTTGTAAAGATAATGTATTCATGTCTAGCATGTTTATTTACTGTGCATTTTAAGTTGTGTATTTGTAGATTTTCTGGTTTAGCAATCCTGATTCCAGGGATAGCCGCTTTAATTCAGCTTGAACATCCAAGATTTGAGTCCACAGACTAATAAGTAGATTTTAAATGGCAGCAAATATCACATCATGCCATGGAAGAGATGGAGATCTCACCATTAATCTGTGCTACAAACAGCAACTGTCGGAGGGGGCACCGCAAGGTATTAAGTGTAAATCCTCTTTCCTGAAAATTGTTCACAGCGCAAATGGAAATTCCATCAGAAAAAAACGGGGCTCATTTATTATTCATCGTCACCTCTCCCTCCAACGCCTCACCAGAGGGGATGAAAAACGACGGCGGATACGCAAGTATATCATGTGGGACTGTGATATATAGCTATCAAAAGCAGCGAAGTGGAAAAGACTGGCTTTAATGTGGTATCTGGTCCTAAGTCCTCACTAATTCAATAACATTATGCCAAAGACTTATTTGGCATCCCATTTCCCATAAACACATCTGCATGCTCGAGTTTGACGGAGGCCGAGCTGTTGCGATATGCAAAGTGTTTACAAGCTGTTCGGGACAGTGTGGACCAAGTTCTCCTCAATACACAAGCATGGGAAATGAACAGTGTACCAACTCCCATTCATTTTAAATGTACAGCTAAAAGTCAGATTTTCTGATTGTGTCCTAATTCTAGCATATTTAAAGATTTCCTTTGCTGAATTGGACATACTGGGTGATGAGTGATCCATCGGATCTCCACTGGAAGAGCTGCAGTCCCCTGAAACCGAGCAGAGATGATCAGATTTTTCCACTGGAGGGTGGCGTGAAGTGAGGGATGGAACCGCCAACCGTGGGACTGAAAGACGATCCCCTCTACGATATGAGTCACCGCTATTACAACACGAGATGCTTGTGTTCTGGTTTAGAAAATAGCCCCCTATTGTTTGTGTCGCGCTCTAAATATAACACCTCAAGTTAAAGACTCTTTAAAACTCGACCAGGACTCTATAAAACATACATGTGCTGTTTACAGGCAGACTCAGGCGCCATTTACACTCCGTTTTCAAGCGATAACAGGAAACCTTTGCGTTTTGGGTGCTCAGAGTCACTGAAAATATTACGTTTTGAAAATGACTCCCAAGGAGAAAGCTTCAGTCCTGAAACGGGTCGGGGAATCGGACCTTGGGATGGGAAGACGATCCTCTCCAGTCCCAAAACGGGCTGAAATTCCCTGCTTTCCTTTAAAAAACTGAGCCTGTTTTTCAACCGTAAATCAACATGTGAGGATGTCATTTGCTACGTCACATGTTTATAAATCTTCTTTTGGAGGAAAACAGATCATTTTGGGAGCGGCGTGGCCGTTATTAGATATCTGCAGAGAGCGTTATATCATCCTCATTCACCTATCAGACCAGAACTAACCTCATTATGGAGGAATGTGCTCAGTCGCTCCTGCTCTCTGCAGTGTTTCTCCGAGGCAGGAAGTGCTCCCTTCCCGGACTGGATCTAGACCCTGAAGAAGAAAATCCAGAATCTCAGCCCGAGCCCAGTTCTCTTTGACTTTCTCTGGGTTTTCAAAGCTCCACGGGACTTTTCATACGCAGCGTCTTTTCTGAAGCCCATAAATAAGTTTGAAATGCCTTCCGACCGGTTTGATTTGTAGTGAGAGGGTTAACCCCTTACATATCTGTGGTTCTGGAGAATTTGAAACCCCACTACTGAGTGATTGTTTCAATGTAAATGGGGCATGAAAGCCCCTCTATAACTTTTTTCTCAAGGTCTTTTCATGCTTGATTATACATCCCACAAGTGACTCTTAGTTTTCAAGTGGCTGTTTTATAGTTTGGAAGTTGAACAGCAGTCCGTCCCCCCCCTGTGGATCGTACTTTCTGGAAGAGGTAAATAACAAATGACTGATTCAGGAATAATGCAGCGAGGCTCCCGGGCGGAGGGAGACCCTATGTCAACATGATATGTGCTTGTTGTGACAGGGGGCTGCTGCGTGCACAAACACATGGCTGACTTTGGAGGTATAACTGAGGCCGGCGCGGTGTTGACACCTCCAGCTGTCTCTGGGGTTGGAATAAAGATCTGACACCCGCAGCGGCCCAGCGTAGACACCAGCTGGGCCTGGAGCCAGACAAAATGTCTTTCACCTCCTCTATCAACACCGCCATTCTCTTCCCCTCACAACCACAAGGCTCCCTCTCTCACCTTCTTCCACTCCCTTGCCCTTTTTCTTTTATCCTCTTCTGTTTTTTTTTTTTTTCGTGCTGCTCATCCAACATTTTCCCCCCTCGCTCTCCTGTTAGTCCCAGAAGCATCCCTCTTCCGCCTCAGCCCGGGTTCGTCTCCCTCGTCCTCCCTCCCTCGCCCCCCCCCCCCCCCCCCCCCCCCCCCCCCCCCCCCACCCCCGTCTCTTCCTCCTCCCACTTGCAAATCCTTTCCAGTGACACAACACTGATTTTCTGCCAACTTTTCTTCCCTCCTCGAGCCGTCTCTGTGGCACAGTAGCTCTTGACTCTGATGATGACTTCATACCGTCCCTCTCTTGGCTTGTGCGGCGGTCAACTCGAGCGGCGAATGAGCACTCTTGAGAGCTGCAAGTGCCGTCTGCCGCAAGTAATGCCCAAGATGCAGCAGCGGCGGCGGCGGCGGCAGGGTAATGCACACGCCACTTAAAGCCCATTTAAATGTGCAGCCATTGTGTTTTCACACCGTCCCCAGACACAGACGAGAGCTGTGCATTCCGAATCCGGAGTGGACTCTTTCATATGGATGTGGCGGTAAAGAAGTCTTGGTAGGGTCATAATTCTGACATCAAAGATGATGTTTTCTGGTGATTATGCCGATTTCAGCTGGTCAAAGTGTTGCTATGATAGTCATGTTTGGGTCATTTTAGCTCCCGATCAATGTTATTTTGATCCTTTGGTGAATATCATGGGAAGGGGGAGATATCAGACTTTCAAGAGGTAAAAAAAATACCTTGGTGTTATCAAAGGGGAAACTGGTAAAGTGTGGATAGACTTGAACTTCTGCTGTCATTTAACATGGTAATCAGCCAATGTGTTTGTAATTAAAATGAAATTAACAAAAGGTTGATTGGAAATAGTTTGGTGACCACACAAAATAGACGTAATCCTGTACATATTCAGATTCAAAGCTTCATTGCATTTCATACAATGGTGTTTATCATTTATCTGCAGCTTTGCCTTTTGTTGGTTTCATTTAAGCGCTCTGAACTAGTAAGTCTGAACTGCTTGCTTTGCCTTCAAGAGTTCCCACCTACACGCTTTTGTGATCAAAATGTCAACAAGTGAATACATTTCTAGTGAATGTGCAGTGTTTTTAAATCATGTTACTGTTAGATTACAATACTCTGGGAGGAAACGAACGTACTCTGTGTGCCTGGACATCCTGTTACATTGCCAGTCCATCTGACTGTATTCACTGTTTGAAAAAGCCAACCTGCTTCGACTCCCAGTCGAGAGCCTCGGTCCATGTGAGCCTTCAGAAATCGCTCGGGTTGCACTTTAAAAGCAGCGTGAGCCGGCTGCGCCATTATTTAAACCTAATGTGTCAATCATTTGTGCCATGAGTAGTTCTGCTGGAGAAAGTCTGAAACCACAAGATCTCAGCCTTCGCTGGAGCGTATTTACAGTACGTTCCAGCTTGGAAGTTTCCTCACTGTGTTCAGCACATCTGACACTGAACACATGTCGGACTGAAAACTCTCAGGCGCGTCACACACAGGAGTGATCAATCAGGAGTAACCTATCATGAGACGCATTCCAAACAGTACGTCAAAGTAGGTTTTACTCATTTTAATCTGAAGTATGGGGAATTATTAACTGAAGGTGGAGACTGAGGTGAAATGAAGACATAGTGATTGTAAATAGTTTTTTTTTTATGGGTAGACAGTTTGAGTGTTGGACCATCGAAGGTCCAGACTGGCTTATACTTCAACCCGACTCTGCATTAACAACTGCGCGTACAGCAGCTGCAGGGCGTGCTGAGATATAGAAGGGCATATTGGCTTTGACTGGAGCTGTGAAAAGGCTGCAGAAAGGAACAGGAATGCCTTCAGGTTTCATTTGGAGCAGAAACGCTGATGCGGTGGCAAATGAATGTGGACGAGAAGCTGGAGAAAAGAGTGAAATAATGATCAGAGCTCTGACGTGGTTCTCAGACGGATTCTTGCGGTCGCGCTGCAGTGTTACAGAAGCAATTCCCAGTTTCTGCTCCATTGCCCAAATGTTTTCCTTTTGCTGCTCGTACACTTGCGTTTTATGGGGCTGGTTTTCTGTGGCTCGTGGTCGTGTTGATTACTCTGAAATGGGCTGATGCAAGAAGAAATAAACCAAATGAAGTGAGTCCAGGTTTATTAGACTACACTGTGTTTTAATCCTCCAAGACGCTTTTAAGCATTTCTGGTTTTAATACTGCTGCTTTGATAATAGGGATAACAGAAAAAGCTGTCAACACAGGAAATAAGCTCTGTGAGAGTGTTACAGGTTAAATAGTGGGCTGCAGCCATAAAGTCAGTACCTCACTAGTTATGCAAATCATTTCCGAACCTTTTGACCTGCTTGGCTTTTATATGAATAAGGGGGAAGATTCTTTGGTTTAAGCCTCTTAGTGACAGGAACTCCGGGCCCGGGTCCAGCTCCTATGACTGATGGAGAGGCTTGTCTCCTCAGCTGCCCCTGTACCCACTGAGAGAACAAGCTAAAGATGTAGAGGCCAAATATAGAAGGCTATTTCTCACCCGAGGTTGATGGATTACTCTAAAGCCAAACTATGTACAGTGTCCAAAGAGGTAACAATGTAACATATTCATGAGCCGAGGATCCGTTATCACACACGGTAACTCAACCTGTTTTCCACCTTTTCTTCTCATCTTGGCCCGCCAAACACGCAATCAGTGTCTTTTTTGCACATGGAGAGCATTGTGAGACTCGCGAGCTATGAAACTGAGTAAGACCTCCAGCAAATTACGACAGAAGCCAACAGAGCTGGTGGCGTTTGTTTTGAAGGCTGTCTGCTGCCGACTCCTGCAGTCTCCTCAGCCGGGTCTGTGTGCTTTGGAGCCGAGTCCAACCAGATGTTTCTCTTTGAGCCACTGAAACTGATAGCTCGTGATGCGGTGTCATTTTTCACCGCCGTATCACCCCCGCTCCTCTCGACACCCACATAATGTTTCATTTCAGCCGGAGGAATCAATACGTGTTTTAAAGTAATATTCTCTGAGAATAATTTTCGCTGCGCGGCTGGCATCTTTAAACTGTCTGAAAGCGATTCTTCAAGAGCAAAGCCTGTGTGGGAGGATTTGGCGGCGAGCGTGGAAATACGAATGAAAAGAGGCAGAGATCAATATGATTTTGAATCAAACAACATAACAGTAATTCCTGCTGTCTGTTTGCACAAAACTGACGAAGTTGTGTGGGGGAGGACTTTCTACCAGTCCGTGATTTCAGATCCACAGCTGAGGAATAATAAGCCGACATGGGTGCTGGAAGGGGCTTCTGGGTAATGATTGAACGTGTAAATTTCAATGCCCATGGCTACGACCTTTAGCTGCTAAAGATTGCGCACAGAGTGCAACAACAAACATCAATATTCAGCAGAGAGGAAGATAAAAAAAAAGAAAATGGCTCGATGCAGCGGTGAGGTTTACTTTCCTTTCCACAACTTCCCACTCCCACTGCTCCGTGGCTCCTGTGGTATGTTTGTATCTTTTCAACACTATGGATTTATAGATGCCTCGGCACCGTAAATCATCTTGAAATCAAGCATCCACATGCTCGGCGATGGCCAAAAATACCTCAGCTTTTTCCATGAAAGGCTGCTCTCTCGTGGTAAATCAAGAGTCTGGCCTGATCGGGTCGAGATTCAGACAATACGCCGAGTCAAAGGTCTCAACACATGCCGCCGACCGTCCGAGTAACAAGACAAAGAAACGACAGCGGCGACCCCAGCATCTGCATTATGGGGGCATTTTTAAATAGTTGGTATAGCTTTCTAAAAATAAATGACATGGATATCGTTTGAACAAAGTTGCACAAGTGGCTGTTTGACTTGATTACAGCAGGCTTCATTCTTCCATTCACACTGACGCGACGCTCATTTTGAAAGAAAACAGCAGTGAACTCAGGCTTAGCTTATCACAACAACAAAGTCATCTGAAGGAGCATGTATTTTAGATTTCTGTCCACCAGTAAGCGTCCGACTGCTCTGTGCTGCTCTCCTTTCTTGGGGTCAAGTTCAGGACCCTCCACCTGTCACTCGTCTCGGAGCTGTCTCTCCCCTGAAGTGTCAAGGACGGCCCGACTCGTCCGGGTCACGCCGGGCGTTTCAGGAGAGCCTTCGGCTTTCTGCACCATCTCCATCACTTCGGCCTCCACTGATGGGTTCAGTTCTGTCCGAGTGGAGAAAAGCTAGTATGTGTTATTAATTACGTGATTCTGTGGTGAAAGTAATCCTCCTGATTTGTTCTTGTCAGGTTGAATGAAGACTTGTGGTCGAGCTTCGCGCTCTTCTCGCAGTGAGAAGATCCCCGCTTCCAGTCCTGAGCGTAACACTGGATGTAAATCAGACAACATCGGACATCAGTGTTTTTCCTTCCGTCTGAGAGTTTGTCTGCAGTCATGTGACTGTTTGGCTTCATTTGGTTTCATTTGATTGGTCAGCTGGAGTCAGGTGACGCAGCCTCTACAGGAGGAAAATAATTTATCGTTAATATTTTCCTATCAAAATAAAGGTCAAATTAGGCTGAGTGTCACAGAGTTGCAACAAATTGCATCAAAGCTACTCTGACAAGTGCAGTTTAGCCAAAAATGTTCTCAATATTCAATAATTTAATTGAAGTTTTGTGCAGTATAATAGATTTGTCTGAAAAAATGTATGTAAAATGTGTTTCTCTGATCAGAAATACTAACGCTACTTTGAATAATGTTATCAGTTGCAGAGAAATGTGCTTTGAGTAGTTTTATTGGAATATTTGTTTTATTTATTGTACTTTTACATGGAATTTAGTATAATTGAACAAATATGACAAATGCATGAGGACAAAATTCAGATACTTTCAATTAATTTGGTCTTTGGTCTTTTCAAGCGGACCTCAATCCAAGTTGAGAGCAAAACATTGTCAGCACAGATATTTTAACTCCAAACAAATCCAGAAAGACACAATGAGCAGGTCTTGTGAGGGTCTTGGCACTTTCGAATAGCCTCATTTGTGAGTTTAAATTTAGCCCCGCACGGTAATCCCCTGGCTGTTCTGTTAGTTCGAAGCCATGTCAGATATGCTGTTGGACACACAGCCCTCAGCTCAGAGTTTTAATGTGGAAGGAGTCGGGTCCGAGCTCTGTGTCATCCGCCCGACTCGGAGATGACTCACTGCACAACTGGAATCAGGGGGGCCGGGGTGTCCGGTGTCCCGCGTCCTCAGAACTCACCGATCAATGTCAGGAAACGCAGCGGAGCTCAGATTAGACCAGCACAACTGGAGCCGCGAAGGGAAATGCACAAATTATAATCCATAGCTTTTATTTGGTGTGAATATATCGTGAAAGAGTGTAAACCCGGTTTCTGACTGAAGAGCTTCGTAATGAAGTCGGTGAGGACAGCGCTGCAGGATCGGACACCGAAGCCTCTTTTAAGACCGGGCACGTCTGCCTCGCCCTCCTAAAACAATAAAGGATTAAATTACATTTGTTTTCACACATGTTAATCTCTGCTTGTAAAACTTACACAACCCCAAGGAGGTGCGCTCACACCGAAATTCCTCAGTGAGTTTGTCAGGCGGCGAGTGCGTGGCTGGAGTGAGTGAAATTAATGAAGTCTGTAATGGGTTATCAAAGAGCGGAACCTGATATCTGTGGAGGGGAACCCCACCTGTTTATGGGGAGACGCACACACACACACACACACACACACACACACACACACACACACGGTCTGCCAGACGAAAGAATTGCAGGTGGGGTTGAAAACGCCCCCCCCCCCCCCCCCTCCCCCCATGCCAGAACAACAGGTGGATCGGCAATTTTTTTATGATGTCTGCCCTCTTCATGTGCACTTCCAGAGCCAGCAACATGAGACGTGGAGAAACGCTGACAGACAGACAGAGAAGTGCAGACTGCTCTTTCTGCTCAATTAAGTGTTGTTAGATTGAGTTTTGGAGTGGGAAGGGGTCCAGACGTAAACACATGCAAACACGCTTCCTCTAGTTCAAACGGTTCATCAAGACAGACATGAATATAATAAGAATTAGAAAATAACGGGGTGTTCTGATCAGATCATACGCTTTAGATACATCAGTGATTGGCAAAGAAAACCAATAATAATCTATATGTATATAAGTATGAATGCAGTGCTCAAAATCGCCTCTTTTGCACAGGTTTTAACACGTAAAATGTCCCCTGGATGAGCTAAAAGCTGCCGTTACTCGCCCAAAATAATATATCTGCACAAGTAGTGTCGATCTCAATGATTCATCCAAGATTCATGGAGGCGGCCATCTTCATGATGTCATGAATCTCCCATGATTCTCAGCTCACCTGGGTTATTGTTTCTGTGTGTTAGGGTTCATATTCATGACTGTGATTAAATATAGATTGTCTTTTGCTCCACCTTCACCTGAAACAACATAAAATGTTCAACTATTGCCTTGTAAACATGTACTTCTAATTAAGGAACGCTACTGATATTTCCCAGTTGTCAAACTAGCTTAGCGAGTGACGCGATATATTGAATCTCTCAAAGTCAGCACTACGTTACTTTATTCCTCTTCATAACTGGAAGTTGTTTCTGCCTCTAAGTCCTGGTTTCATCGCTCTTGCAGCATTTTGTTTAAGGTGTATTTTTGAAGTGGATCAGTGGGTCTGCATGCCACTATTCTTCCATTTGAAAACTGTATTTGACGTAGACATTGCATTAAGTTAATCTATGAGGCACTTTTTTGAAAGAAAATGCTAACAGTCAGAAAGAAACATCTTTCTTTCTTTTCATTTTGATTCCTAATTAGGCTTTCTGGGAAGAAATGCACATTAGAGAACACAGTGCAGACAGCCAGCCATTTTCAGAGACTTCCAATGTCGTCATGTAAACAAGCAACCAGAATCCAGTGGAAGTTTATAGTTTTCCCTTTAAAAATGTGTAAAGTGGGTGACGCTGATGATGTGGTCTCCTCGGGAAGATGCTATCCTCAAACAATGTAAGAAACTGCACTTTCTCTAAAGGACGCTGTGTGATCATTTTATTTCCTGTTGTAACCGGCGCGCTCCTTGTGTGGCTTTCTATGAAGAAGCTTTTTAAAGACCGAAAAGTTATTAAGTTATTATGCCCTGATGAGTCCAGTCTCCTTTCATTGTCTGTCAGCTTTGATTCACACAACAGCAACCTGAACATTACGTGTCCCGAATGTCCCATAAATAAATAATAACACCTCATTTTAACAATTACTAAAAAAGTCTTTTTCAATGAAATCATATTTGCAGGACAGCATTCAGTCTTCCATTGTCCTGAATTTGCTCACTAGCTTAACTGAAATGGGGTTTAACGGTTGTGGTTGGTTTGACTTGAAGAAACAAAGCTGTGATTGCATCCAGATGCCGCTGCAGATTTCAGTTGTTTTGTGCAATGAGCTGCAGAAAAGAAAAAAAAAACATTCTGTGTGGACAAAAGTTTGTAGAGTGTTAAAGGAAATTTGTGGCATGGCGTGATATTAAAGGTTTTTGGAGAAAACCGATATGATGATGATGATGGGAAATCGAGCCTTTTTTTGGCTGATTTAATATAATTTTTTCTATTTTCTGTCTCAGTTCTCAAAAATATTCAGTTGACACAAAACCTGTTTAGCCAATTTAAAATTTAACGGTTCAATAATGAGAGATTCTCTGAGGTTATACTACGAGATGCAAGAATTTAACATTAATATTGCGATATTGGGAAAAATTAATTTCAGATAGTTGGCCATCCATCCACCCCTCATCCGTCCATCCACCAGTTATTTTTTTTTTTTATCTTGGTGAAATCCAGATGTTGTGTTCATTTCCTCGGCTGGCTGTTCTCCTTCTGTGAGTAGCCTCCATTCTTCATGGACGTTTTTGTGCTCTGCAGTATAAAAGTGAGCTACATACTGTAGGGGTGTCTCTTCACAAATCATCCCGTTACTTGGATAAGAGGGCTTTCTTCGACCGTGTAGCTGCTCTTACTTTACCTAAAAGTCAGCCGCTATGGTTATGTGCCGTGGCCGCCCGCCAGTCAGAGTCAGCCAAATAGGAAAAGACCTGGAACATTTCACTGCACAGCCCCGGCGCAGGTAACACCTCACCAAAACCATTCGGAAAATAGCACTTGATTTCCACTAGCCTTGCATCGGAAAGATCAAACCGCCGCAGAAGTTTCTGCACACGCACAGTTTCCAGACTAATAAGTCTAAAGTTAATCTTTAGAATATCAGAGACGTATTTGCACTACTTGTAACGTTAGTCCTTCCTCTGCTGTGACAGTTCTAGGTCTCGGGATACATGGCTCCCACTGTTTGGAGCACGTGTGTTAAATGTGACACCAAACAACTGTTTTATAAATTCAGTCTGTAACCACTGTCATCTTATGCTCCAGGTTTGGATATTCTTGTTTGTTAGCTTTTTACAGACTCGTTCTAGCAAGGGCAAAAATAAAAAAAGATATTGCTCTATAATCTGGACATTAGCGGGAGGAAGATGCTCTACAGTCTGGATGTTAGAGGAGGAAGATGCTGGAAAATGGTCGTTTTGCTGCGATGTGGGGATTAAAAAGCTCCGACATGAGATCGGAGGTGGAGACGTGAGCCAGTAGAAACTCAAACCTAAGGCTCGAATTTTCCCCCATAGTCAGATACTGTCGTTTATAAAAGAACCTGATCTCTTCTTAATTCACATAAGTGTACATTACGTGTCATTAGCGCCCATACATGAATCTTGTAGAAATAACTTATTTCAAACCGCCGGATGACACGATGCACTGGAAAAATAACAACAGCGCTAATGAAGGATAGCTGCACTTGAAAATGAAATCATCACCGATAAAACGGCCAGGGTGGGAGAACCGCTCCTCATCACACCAGGAGAGCGCCAACGCAAACTCAGTAAGCGCTAAAACCCAAAGGAAAATAAAACACACACTTTCAAGGCAGAAGCACTTGCACTGTAAAAATAGCGGAATAATTACGGAGCTTATATTTCACTTGTAATAGTCCGTTTAAACCTGCAGCGGTGCACTGACGCCTGAAAATGCTTTTCTGATTCACCCGTTTCGACTGAATTCTGAAGGTTCATGTGTCACATAATGTATGTTAAATTCAGATCATTATAGGAGCATTACTTTAATGCAGGAGTTGTCAAAGCACGAGGCTGGTTAAATGTCACATTTCTTTATATGTTCTGTATTGTAGCGTACTGTAAATGTGAAGTTTTATCCATCAGCTATAAAAAGCATAACTTTTGCTGATTACAGATCTTGTTCTTCTTCATATAAAGTCTGTTGTTGGATTTATGAGCCTGATACATGTGTTAGAACGTTTCTTGATCATTCAGAAGTGAACAGCTGAATATTGTGGAAGCTGCTGCTGATGATGGTTGTGAGTGTAGTCAAGCGTTGGGCTCGCTGTAGCGTTCAGACGCCTTCGCCTCAGTCGAATCAAACCATCACAGAGATCACGAGTCACTTGTGTGTTGTATATTTATTCCCACACTAAGCGTCTTCCAAACACCGCCCCGCATTTTCCATCCCTCTGAAGTGTCCACTAATGCTCCCGGCTCATCATATTATGTCCTTAAAGTTGGTCTATATACAGTGAGTCCTAAATCACTGTACAGAAGTGCTAATCATTTTCAGTGCACCGGGGCCCGCGTGGAGCCAGATCAAAGTTAAGCTGGATCGGAGCAGGAATGTGTTCGCCTCTGGGCTATTTCTGGCTTCTCCTTGCTAACTATCTGCCTTTTGGACTTGATTGGAGATTAGCGCTGTTTTCTTTCTGGCCATGAGTAAACATCCTTCGCTTTTATTCGAAGCTCTGAATCCCCCCGCCGTGGCTAAGTGGTGGGGCACCTGCTATTTATGGGGGTGTACCGTGGAGGGGGGGGGGGCTGTTCTAAAGTGAGAAGGGGCTAGTTTTACACTCTTATCAGGGACTATAAATAATATCTGTGTGGGGGTCAGCGAGGCAGTCCAAGTATATGGCGATGATGTGTGTGTGTATGCATGCTGCGTGAATGACTCTGTGTGTGTGTGTGTGTGTGTGTGTGTGTGTGTGTGTGTGTGTGTGTGTGTGTTTGTGTGTGTATCTGTGAGGCAGAGAAACTGAGACTGACTCAAGTGAGTGTTGAAATATAACAACATATACAGTTTCTTCACATGTGCTGTCGGTCCTGTGGAGGCTACAGTTGTTGATGATTAATTTTCCAGGTCATTAGCCGCTTTCCGATGTGGCCAGCTTAAAAACAACTCAGAACATCTCAATTAAGGGCCTTTCTCAAGAATGTGAAGCTGAATTATTCCTGTGGCATGTTATAGTACGATATAAAGATAAAAAAAAAAAAAAAACCAAGCAGGTCTAGTTTGCATGAAATGAATATGTGATGTTTTATTAAAAAAAATTAAATTTGCAATTAATTCATACAGGTTTTTTTTTTTTTTTGGTTTGTGCATTGATCCATAAAACTATTGTGCATTTGCTTGATGTATATTAAGTTTCAGTGTTTTTCCTCTTCTTTTGTTTGATCTTTCCTTTAAAAATATGAAGCTATTTTATGGCCATGCTGATCTGTGAAACATAATTAGATGAAAAGTGAATTTATCATCAGTGCTGAAATATAGAATAAGTGGCAAATGAAGTTACAGTCAAAGGATGTCAACGTTAAACTCCTCATAAACGGTCAATGTCTATATTTGCTCAAATCCAACACAGTGGATCCGACAGTGGTAAAAACAATGCACTGAAGTAGAAACTGTTATTCTGTCTCTAAACATACATTAGAAATACATTAAATAATACATTAACTTTCTTTTGTCTTTTTAAGATTGTGTTTTTTATGGCAAAATTTGAGACGTTCACTTCTGACAATTCAGCAGAGAAGGAAAGTTCCAATTCAAAAGAAAGACAAAAGGAAACAGGATGAAGTGGAAAGACTTGATGTCTTCTTATCACCTTGTCAAGCGAAGCGCCTTAAATCTGTAATCTTGCATGAGAGCGGCGATGCGAACGGACCAACTTTGAAAGGTCTCGGTACCAAACCGGAGGGGCGAGAGGGGCTGGCAGCTGGTCCCGCCCACCACTGTGAAGGTTATGATCACAACCACTGATTTTGATCTGGATCCGCTCCGCCCGCCGGACAGCTGGACCCTGGTTCTGGTTTCACCGCCGCTGGTTTGGTGCGGAGGCTGTAAACCCTGTTACCGCTGTCACCCGGCGCGCCCGGCCTCACACTCACTTGTTGCACAGAGAAACGCTCGCGGCCTGAAAGCAGATCTTCAGGGGAGTGGAGAGACCGAAGGCGAGCCGCCGTCTCCCTGACTTTCTCCCTTTATGAGTTTTTTTTTTTTTTTTCAAGCTGCCCTTCCCCCCTCGCCGCTCTCCTCCCCCCGCCGCCGCCGCCGCCACCTTCCCTTGCCCCTTCTCGCCAGCTGTGGTCTGCACAAAAACTGATTTTCAGAGTGTTAACCACCATGTTCTTCCTGCCGACGGCAGGATTTCATTTGCAGAGCACAGGGGGCCAATATCTAGGGTAATTCCCAGGGTTTAGTGCCACTGATCTCTTCCCAGCTCACCTTGGGGAGAAAAATTAAAGCGGCGCTCAGGCCTTCCCCTGCCTGGCAGCGTGTTCACCCCGCTGGCCGCCGCCTCCCCGATGCGGCTCACACAGATCACAGCGAGTCCGCCTCGTGCTCACCGGCTGCATCCCAACACACGGCAAATATTTACATTTCGTCCCTCCCAGCAGCTAAATGTGCGTGTTTGACTTCATTGTTACAGAAACGGCTCTTATCCTCACTTTGATAATATCTTTAGAGATTGCTCCTGTTGGACCGCTCCGGCGGTCACTCGTTACGTTGATTTGTTTTGAACTAAAACTCTACTGGATTCAATCGCAAAAAATATGTTTGACATTTTGATTTATTGATTGAATGTTTGAATTGAATTAATTCTCATAAATCAGAAGGAAAACAGTTGGGAAAAGGCATTCCCCAGCTCTCCTGCCCGGACTCTCTGTTGCCCCCTAGTGGAGGACCACCGCACACATTACAAACCACCGGCGTAAAACACATTTCTGCTGAAATGGGATTATTAGATTATCAAACATGAACCTCAAACATTACAATAAATTCAATTCTGTCCCGTAAAAGCCAAATCATGACAATAAACTGTTCCTGTTTATTCTTTTACTTTGAATAAAATCTTTATTGAACATAAAAAATGAGATAAAATTACATTAAACTCCAACTATACTTCACTAAAGCAGCAAATACTGATGAGAAATATAAACTACAAATGTAAAAAAGTTCAAATGAACCTTTTTTAGACTTTATTCTCTTTTTCTCTCAATGTCCTCTTTTAATTTTCATGCTCTGCATGCAGGTGACTATTAGTACTACTGTATATAGAAAAGACAATTCTACTTTCAAATCTCACTTAATGGAACTTAATTTTGATGAATTGTCGCCGAAGCAAAAAATCCCTCCAGCAAAATGACTTTTCATGTTGTTTTAATGACCATTTTCAGGACTGGGATAAATGTCATTCCCTGTGAATGTGACATCCGCAAAAGTCCTGATTTAATTTAAAATCTGTTGAAAGTGACAGAGTCCCGTTCAGAGGAGGCGAGAGACGTGCTCACAAATGAAATGTCACAAGCTCCAGTCACTGGTTTACAATTCAATCAAGTGGGGAAGTGTGTCATTTCCACTGGTGCGAGAGTGAAAATTACCTGCAAAGGGTTACTTATGAGGAAATTAAAGCGGAATGAGAAAGTTTCGGGTTTTTATAGCAGCTGCGTCCGATCAAGGACGCCGCTCGTCATGTCTGAGGCGGCGAGATGGGAACAATTAAAGGCCTGTTAACCGCCGGCCCGGCCTCGGCAGTGGAAGGAGAAAATAAATACGGAAATCACACGTGCTTTACGACCTGCTGGAGCTCCTCGACGAACCTTCCTGATTTCTATAGGAAGAGAAACGTCAATAATCCTCCGAGTCCATGCAAACTCTTCAAATGACTATCTTGGAGTTTCACTCAACCACACAGCAGTTTATTGCTTCTGTGTGTGTGTGTGTGTGTGTGTGTGTGTGCGCGCACATCAGGAGGGCTTTAAGTGAAACCAAATGAGGCGATGTCTCGTTGAATAAATGTGCCAGTTATTCCTTCTTGTAAAAAAAAAAAAAAAAAAAAGAGAGAGAGAAAAGAAAAGAAAAACCCTAAAAGTGCATCAGATAATTCTTCCTCTCTCCCTCCCGTTTGGCGACCTGATTGCCGGTTTGACATTTCACCGTGCAATGTGTTTCCAATGAAGCCCACGCCGGGACGGACACGCCGCCCTTTGAAACGATGCACCAGGAGGAAAACGTAAACAAATGTTTGCCACCAAGCACGTTCACGGTGCCCCCTGCCCTCCCCCGCTGCTCCGCTCGCCCCCCCCTGCTGAAACCCGCAGCCTCACATGTGACACATTACCAGCCAGGCAGAAAACATGTTTTTGGAATTAAACTATTATGAGCCTTCCAAACAAGATAAATTTCCTAATTGGCTCCTTTCACAACATTTGCATATTGTTTCTTCTTTCGCTGTCCGGCTCGGCGGGGGGGGGGGGGGGGGGGGGGGGGGGGGTTGTGATGGCTGCTGGAGGACGAGGCAGAGGTGTCCCATGAAGGTGGAGTTTATGAGAAGCAGCCTGCTGGAGAATCAAACCACAGCGGGAGAAAAAGAGCAACCGTGTCGACATACGAAGCAAAACAAACAGTCTGACTTCTAAAGCCCTGGCAGACCCTGACGACGGCTCCTTCGGTTTCTCAGCTTTCCTCCCAGATGCCTTTTAAGCCTTTTATTCGTTTTTTTTTTTTTTTTTTTTTTTAACAGGCACCCTTTTTTTTTCTCCTTTGCACTGGTTTTAGTGTGTGTTTCATTAATCTCCAGAGAGCGAGGGAAGGAAGGCAGAGAGAGGTGCAAGCCACAACGTGAAAAAAAAAAAAGAGGCGGCGGCGCGCTGGAAGATGCACAAGTCCTCGTCCTCGGCGCTGCGACACACACACACATACACACACACACACAGGCGGTGTGAAATGATACCGTCAAAATGGCCAATTTCTGCCCAACCCCAAAATAGCTTCGCGCCACACTTTAACAGCTCCTCACTTTCGCTGTCAAGTTGAGCAAACACAGACGTCACGACTACCGGAGGAGTCGTCCTTCCCGCTCGCCGTTAGCAGACACCTTCTCCTCCGGAGATCGCCAAATACTTTTCGTAAACAGCCCCCATTTCAACCTTCCCCAAAGTGTGACTCAATCAAGATGAAAATGCGAGGTGTCCGTCCCCCCCGCCCCCGCCCCCTCCGGGCCGGCCCGATCAAAACCACATGCGTAAATAGCGCCCGGCGCTCGGCGCTAAGTGTGCACATGAGAGGAGGAACAGTAATCAGATTGGTTTCCTGTGACAAACAATAACATTTATTTTAAAGCGGCGGCATTTCTTCTCATGCCGAGGCGAGGCGAGGCGAGGCGAGGCGGTAGCTCCCAGGCTAATGGGAGCCAGACCGGAGCCACCGGGCCGACCTCGCTCCTCCGCGGTGGACCGGGAGGTCAGGAGCCAGCAGCTCGGAGGACGAACCCGGGGAAGAGCCATCATGGATGATTGCTTTAAATACAGCACTTAAAGGTTTTTATTAGGTGGGCTTTCACTGGGATTTTCCTCTTTGCAAAGAACCACAACAACTTATTATCGCCTGGCCTGCTGCTGCGCTCAGGAAGAGCCTCTGCTTCACATCAGCACTACGGATCCTCAGCCTGCTGCTGAATGCTTCATGAATCCACATGTGGAAGAACCCAAATACTGGCAAATTCAGTATTTAAGTTCTCTTCACGTCGAGTTAGTGTCCTCATGCTGAAGTGATGAAATGAAATATTACAATCGCAAAGATTAGTCCCTCCATGTGTCACTTTCTCTCCTTATCTTTCTTCTGCATCTTTAACCTTTAACCTGATCGAGCCCATTAACAACCACACGCCCCCTATAGGACCAATACATGATCACTGTTTGAGCAAAATGAGTGAATAAACATCCATTTCAGTTAACTTCAGTCAGTATAATTAGATCAATACTTGCGAACAAAAATAATCATGTTTTTTTTCACACGATTTTAAGTAATAAATGAATGAATTATAAATGTTTATGCTCTCAACTGTCAATGCCGCCATATTGGACAGGGCCAAGTGCCTCTGGGATGAAAATCTGCACTTTATAGATCATTTTGATGACTCTCAACTTTCCATGTCTTATTAAAATTTCTGACTCTAACAATAATGACACCCTGATAATTATAACAAATCATTTTAATTACTGTTTCTCCCAGATAATACATGTTCATCACATCTTTTTAGCTTTCATTTTGCAGCATGAGTAAATAACACTGCTGTGACGTCTGCAGTTCTCTCCCAAATGCGCTTTTAGTAAATCATGAATCATGTGTTTCTTTAGAATCGTTCGTGTTCATTACTTTCCTCCAGCAGACGCACCCTCACTCTTTCTCAACAGGAATAACAACTAACTGCTGCATTAAGTTTTTTTTTTTTTAATAATTACCATTCGAGGTCTCGTTAAAACTTTCTGTTGAACGCCACAAATGTAGTGATTTAGTGAAAAGGTACTCCTGTGTTCGTCTTTATGCTTTGTTCAGTGTTTCATGGTCCAGTTTAACTTCAGCAGGCTGAACGAGTCAATGTGGCGTCAGTGTAGAAATGTTTTTAGGCAAAATTGCTTGATCATGTGGAGGAGGGAGATCTTTTTGGCTAAAAGAAATATATTTAGCCTCATTTTAGAACAAACACTGCCTTTTTTTGAAATTTTTTTAAAAGTTTTTTTCTTTCTTTTTGCAGGTGACAGCCTCATTCTTCCACTTGGACTCTAAACCATGTGGTTTGTATTAACGATGAATTCAGACAAAAGAGCTTTAGACTTTAATTTTATTTTTATTCAAACACAAAGTTTAAACACGTCAGTATTTAGAAAAATGTGATATTAGTTTTAATATTGATGAGATGCAAGACAAAAAAAAAAAAAAACAGCTAATCCAAGTTTCCTCATGTTTCCCCCTTTGTGTAGAAAAACCTCATTAGGCGAACAGCTTCAAGTCTTTGTGTCCTTTCAACCCCAGTGTCACTTTTTCTTTTGGTCTTTTTATTCACATTGTAATTTTTTGACAGATAAGAGCACAAATGTAACTTTGTATCAGTTTATTAACCTAAATATCATTAAATAATTCATTTTACCTCCACGTGTATCGGTAATCTAAAGTATGAGTTTAATATTTAATTTAATTTCCAGATGTTTCTTGTTCCTATATGAATAAAGTTGATTTTCTTTGCACCTGCAAGGAAAAAAGCCTTTCAGAAAACTACAGGAAGCAATCAAGCGAGATGATAAATGGAGAAAATATCAAGTGGATATTTACAGAGATGAAATGTTACCTCTTCCTGTCCTACGCTTTAATTATTTAATGTGCGAGCTTATCTCAGGTTCCCTCCATTTTCATAATGAGTGATCGCTCCGGCGCCCCGTGTCGCTCAGCTTAAGTGCGATCAAGTGGAGGCCTGCGGGAGCTCCCAGCACGCTTACGGTCCCCCGGCGCACCCGTGCGCCGCCGATGATGGATCACACGGTTTTCATCACAAACTCATAGGAGCGTCTGCTCCCCTCAACTGGAGGGCTCCTGACCCGAGAGCTCTCCCCCGTCGGGCCGACTTTAGTTGGACAAATTTCCCCTCCTGCAGGGTCTCCGCCGGCTGCGGGCGGATCGGCTACGAGCCTCATCTGCCTCTTATTACTCCCCCAAATTGAATGCATACACAGTGAATGTGTTAATGGACAGAAATGCAGCGCAGGGACATGGCGTGCAGGGCTGGTAAAGACTAACTTCTCCCATAGCTGGTGAGACGGCCAGCGTAACCAGAACTCTCAGTTTATCTCTGCTATTATGTCTGGTGTTGTGTTACTTGGCAGGGGCTGGAAACTCAGATACTTGTGTGTTATTTATTTACACAGCGCACATGTGAGTATTTTCCTTAGAGACAACTTGAGAGCGTCAGAAATGTACAATATTTCCCTTCTTGTTTACACTTTTGCGGCCGCAGATAGGACCTAGAATTACATGCCAAATGCTAACGTCGACTCCAGTACGTGCCAGCGTCGCCGCACAGCTGCCGCCGCGTATCAGCGCAACCTTTACAGCCACACACGGGGCAGATGTTTCAGGAAAATAACCCACTTTCACCCTCGAGAAAGCAACCGGTCGAAAAGAACGCAGCGACAAAAGTGTGAAGACAGCGAGAAGCGTCGCCTCACGTGTTGCGCATCAGCGGCTGAGGTTTACCTTGAAGCGGCTTCTTGTGGCGAGCCGGTTTGCGGCCCGTGTGGAGAGACTGTCATGGCAACGTCGAGCGCCAGTTGTTTGATACTGTAGCTTGGCATGAGCTCTGGCATGACGGGTGCTCTGCTGAGCCCACAATGGATCATGCATGACCACACCACTTAAATATAGAAGCGCAGACAGCAAAACTGCAGCTTGTTGGAGCGGCGGCCGCCCCGAGGCGCAACTTCTGTGATGCAATAATGCTGCTGCGAGACATCTTGTGCACATATAAAAAGACAAATGTGGCATAATTCGAAGTACGGGAGCGTGCACGAGCGGCACTTCACTGATTTTACGGGCGATAATCGGTTTTCTTGCCCTGAATGGGAAGAAAAAAGTGGTGAGAATATAGTGACTTCACCGGTTTGGCTTGGAGACGACTTTTAGTTTCAATGGAAAACCCCTGCAAACGAATCAGGGCAGAAGTGGAGTAAAGCAAGTCGTATTCCGTCGTGTTTTCATGAAATTTAATGCAATATGAAGACTTGCATCCCCTCGTTGTTCTTTTCTGCAGTCCTGCTGCTTTTCCAGGAAGAGAAAAACAATGTAATGCATTGTAATCTAACGTCAGTTTAATGCCTCTTATTATACAGGCTGCAGAGCAAAGTTTAAGAAACTGGAACACCAAGCAGCCCAAATTCGTCCCTGGAGAAACGCTGGAGGCCAAAGCAGCCTTCAAAGCAGGGAGATTATTGGATTGGCACTCATCACTCACTGTGAACGTTTCTCCAAATGACAACGTTTCATCAGGAGGGGAAGAGTAACGCCAACTCCAGTTGCCTTCAGACGGTGGCACGCGCTGCATTTAGCTGCACTCTCAGATCAAAAAGCTGCGCGGCTACGAGTATTTACACACTTTCTGCATTAAACCAGAAAGTCAGAAGAACACTGACGCCATGTTTTAACAGTTTGGGTTCTGGTGCTTCTATAAAACAGAGTTCTTCACCAGTTTACCAACAATCTTACTGTATTATAACTCTATTTTTGCACCAATGTTAGTTCAAGATTAATGAGGCATTTTTTACAAGAGGAGTGAAAAAGTAAAGCTAAGCTAACAGCAGTTTCATTATAGAGAGACAGCAGCTCTGCAACTCTTTGCATGTATGAAGAAAGTAAGAAGTGAACTATTCATTTCGTCGCAGTAATCGTGTTACTCCCTAAAGTAGTGATGGTGACAGTAAAACGTTTCCTTTATCTGGTTCTGTCTTGGTGCAGCAGTCAAACCGGTTAAACCAGCGGTGTCAAACATAAGACCCCTGAAAACAAAATCGGCCCGCGAGAGCCTCCGATCTGGCCAAACCACTAAGCAAACTGTAAAAGTTTCAAAGAAAACTCCTTTTTTTAGAAACTAATTTCTTAAGAGTAGTGGAACAGCTCAACAGTGAGACCGGAGCTAGCCGCCTGGCTGTTAGGAAAAACATGCAGAATGCAACAGCTATAAGAGGTTTGTTTTTTTTTGTTTTTTTTTAATTTCACTGTGTTTTGCACTGTGTTTGACTAAAAAAGACTTATTGTTTACTTTCATGAAAATACAGACATTTTCACAACATATGCTCAAAGTTGCAACAAAGAAAAACTCTTCCTGAGTTCAGATCTTTGTTAAAACAAATTTGCGAGCTGCACAAAGATTCTGTTGGGAGTCATCTCCTTTTTCTAGTCGTATAATAATAAACCCTCAAATAGGCATGAAAATGTGCAGCGCTGCACTGCAGTGAGGAAATCGTCTAATTATATACCTAAAATCTGCTTACAGTGTGTTATTGGGTTATACACAGCAGCTTCCTTCCCACTCTTTTTCCAACAGGTGAGTTCGAACGCCCCCTGTTTTGCTATTAAAAGACAATCAAACAGCAAATGTTCTGGTATTCAGAGGAGGGATTGAGGATTAGAAACAGCTTGGAGTGCAAATTGAATTAGCCCTTTGGAGATGACTTATGGTAAGGAATGAAATGTCATCCTCTCCCAGTTAGAAATGCAGAACATGTGAACGTGAAGGGCACGGCGTTTTCCCCCTCTTTTCCCCGACTCCCTCTCGCCGTACTGTAAGATGTGTCAGACATAAATCATCGCGGCGAGGATGAGAAACAGGCGTCCGCGGCTCGTCCAGACGCTCAGGGACAGAAAGACTCGGAGCTGCGGAGTGAGTCCTCCAGCTGTCTCCCGACTGCGTGTCGCAGCTTCAGACCTGCTCGGACTAATCACCTCCTGCAGGGTCCAGACTCCCACCGTCAAACGGCGCACTGACTCACGACTCGGAGCGATTACAGCGGACCGCAGAGAGCCGTTCTGCTCCCGCTCGGAAATAATCGCCGTTTATTTCTACTGTTATGTGCTCCCGCTAAATGTCTCGTAAGTTTGAAAACCATTAGTCCTCCGCTAATAATCCGCCGGTGAATCCGAAACTCAAATTAAAGGGTGTTTTAGTGAGCTGGAGCTCAAGTACGCAGCTTGTAGACAAAGTGATCGTGTTTCACTCCAGGCATGAGCTATTCTGTCACTATTTTTATAGACATACAATCTCAACCTGCTGGAGGACTTCTTCCCCCCCCCTCCTCCCTCCCCTCGACTAGAAGAAAGTTATGTGTGGCTCCCCCGACGCCGGATTTGAGGTCGATATTCACGTCTCCTGGAAGATAATAACGTTGGGAGCGGGCTGGCTGCTGAGCTCCCCGGGCTCCTGCTCTGATGGGGCCGCTGCGCCACACCGCCTGGATAACTTCTCCACAAGTTGGGCTGCTCGCGCTCCCAGCCATGAAACAAATTTCTTACGTCTCACGGATGCAGCTCAAATCTTCTTTTTTATTGCTGTTATTCAGTTAATGCTCGACAGCCGTATTAAACTGTTTCGCTCCACGCTGACGGATGTGTGACAGAACGAGAAGCTGCCTGAAGACACAGTGTGTCGGCAAAGTTCAGGAAAACTACTTCAGCGTGAATATATGTCACGTTTAATGTTTAATGGTGTCGTCACAGATTTGTATCCTTCATTTTTCCTTATTTACTTGACACATGGTATAAAACTGTTCCATTGCGCTGTATATCATTATTAAATTAAATACAAAGGGACAGTGTGTGCCAGCCGAAACTGTTTTCCCAGATAATCATAAATATTCTGAATGCTGAGTTTCACTTGGTCTCACAGATCCTCTCAAATCTCACCTTCAACTTCTCACTCATGTCGTGTGACGTTAACATTCTGTCAGTAGTAGAAATGTAGTTTTAACACGCATCAGTTTGGAAGGATTTGATCTTCAGCTTTTTACGGAAAATGTCAATAAAAAGGCAGTAGTGTGAGGTATGTGGAATAGGTGACTGCATACTGCTGTTTAAAGGTTAAACTCAGCGAACTTTAACATAACATTTGTCGCATTTCCACTGTCGTCCAGTGTTCATAAAGTCGGACGGTGATTTGATTGATGAGTGATTGAGTGATTCTGAAAGGCCTCTGCTGAACGTGAGCCAGGCATTTCAAAGGTGATGCGTCTAACTGGACGTCACTCACTGTCTTTAAACTGGGTGTTGGTGGGGGGTGTTTTACTGCAGATACAAGGCGCATGCAGTGTGGTGATGATGGCTCTGAAACTAGGTTATCCATCACCGGCTGTCCTCAGTCCGCAGATCCTTGGGCCAATACCCCATCCATTATCAGGGAAAGCAAAGGGTCTTTTCCCCCTACAGGAGCCTGTATTAAAATCATATGGAGCATCGTGGTAGACAAACTCAAAAATATCCATTTCTAATTTTCAGAATTTGAGAAAACATTAAAGTAACGCTTGTTTTTTTTTTTTTTTTGGAACATTCAGTGAACGTCTATGAGCTAAATAGTCAACATGCACAGCAGCAGAGCTGCATGCAGTAGTAGAAACTGCCCATTTTCCCTCTGCAACAAGAAGCAGACGTGCAGAAAAAGACTGAGCGACTTTGGCCAAGAGCAGTTTTTTTTTTTAACGCTGTAAATGAAGGAGAAGACTGCGGCTTTCTCAGCAAACCATTATGATAGTTAACGTAGAACCACTTAAAAGGCCAGCTGCCGGAGTGACGTGAATAATAGTGTTTAATTTGTCTAATCTTAGCAGGAGCAGTGGGTGGGATGTGGGGGTGGGGGTCTCGCCGGCACCCTGCTGGCACCGGAGGAGAACTGCTTCCACCACAACGTGGTGCAAATGCCCCAAATGATCGTTTGGCCGTGTTGCTGTTGTTTTATCTGCGCTCAGCCTTTCATTTGCAGTTTGTGTGTCGTTAACATGTGTGTAGAGAAGACAGAACTGAGAAAAAGACCCGACTGAGAAGGTGATCGTCAGCACCGTAGTTTACCCAGGCTCTATAAAATCCCTATAAATGAAATAACTGAGGATCTTGATTGATGCAGTTTGGAAAGTATTTCCAGAGGTGACTTTCTTTGACCTGCTTCGCTGCTGAGGCCACATCTGAACGCGTGTTCGTCCTGATTCTCTGCGGAACTGTCTCCTGTCTCCCCGAGACCAAATAATGCAGATATCAACAGTTTTGTGAGTAGTCATCATCTCAGGGTCGTGGTTTCTGCTTCGCTATACTCCCTGTATTTTATTTTCCTAACTGAATTGGGCGCGCTGGCCGAGCGCACGAGCCTGGCAGGCAGTGGAAAATGAAGCGTCTCCTCCGCAGCTCGTCTTCGGTCTGGACGTAGTTTGACGGGGAGTGCGAGCGGCTCAGACGTCTCCCGCTCGGCCCCCGTTTGTGTTGGAACTGAAGATGTTGTTCTACGCTACAAGCAGCTCGATAGCCTGGTACTATTTATTGTTGTAATCCCTCAGCACACATTATAATTACGTGACGGAGCTAATACATACCGCGCTGAAATGTAAACTCCAGCGACATCAAATACGAGGCTGAAGTTTCAAGTCTGGCTGGAAGAAAAGAGGAAGGAACGACTTTCAGCTCTGAACTCTGACGTCCTCTGAGGAGAAAACAAGCCCTGCTCATCACAGCGTGTGTGTGTGTGCGTGTGTGTGAGTGTGTCCTAAATTGAACCATGTGCCCACCAGAACCGTCCCACACCTCGCTCCACTCACTGAATCCCCCACATCCACCTCGCCCCCCCCCCATGCCTCCAGCAGGCCCCTCGTTGACCTTCCAGCCGCCGGTTGTCCCCGAGTGCGTCTCGATTCCCGGCCTAAGCCGTGCGAAGGTTCGCCTCGGTGGCCACAGCTGATCTTTTATACTAATTTCGGATTAATGCGGGTCTGCAACACTGCGTAAACACAGCCACTGAGAAGGCCCCTGCCACACAGAGCTAAACATTAATCCTCCTTAATGCTGAGAGTCAACTTCCAGTCCTTATCAGAATTTGTCTTAATCTCTGCCTAGGCTGTACAAAACTCCACTGCTCGATAAGTAAAATGTACACCACCAAACAACAAATGAGCCGACGAGCTGTGCCGGGGACGAGAAAACAGCATAATGGAGTGAGGAAACGAAACGCAGCCACACTTACCTTGGTGATCTTTAAATCTGCGGCTCTTCTTCTGTGGAATCCTTGAAGTCTGGCGCTGTGCGTTGAGATGTTAATATTCCCTGGCTGGGCTGGAGTCGGAGCCAGGAGCACATTTCCTCCTCTCCTCCGCTGCTGCCTGGTATTTTTGTCTCTCGCGCCTGTTGTGGATCCGGGGATGTGTGGGTTCTGACCATGCGGGTCCTCGTCCCTGTCTGTCTCGCGCCCGTCCCCAGTCTGAGCTCGTCTGTAATTTTCTCAGTACCAGATATGTGATATATTATTTCAGTGAATATCTGGGCTTGGTTCGGCAGAATACTTTGATTTACGGCGGGATGTTTTTCTAAGACAGCCGCTGCTGTGTGTTTATCGTACGGCAAGAAAAACTCTCAAAATACTCAGAGGATCGTATGAGCGCACGTTTTATTAAAACCCTGTGCTGTCCTGTCATTATAAATACAGAATTTAAAATCTTTCAGTTCGTTTTATACACTGAACAAGGTGTGGTTTGAACATTTTGTGTAACAGAAACATTTTTGAATGAATCGTGATTTACCAGCTTTATGCTCTTATTGGAAAGTCTTTTAGCGAGAAACATGAGAAACACCGGAGGGAGCGAAGAAGCTGATCTCTAAGAAACCCGGTCCAGCAATCGGTCGCAGCGCGGCACAAAGGCTGCGGAGGAGCCGAGTGGACCAAACCGTGTGTGTGTGTGTGTGTGTGTGTGTGTGTGTGTGTGTTAGACGGAACATAAACGCGGTCGGCTGAAAATAAAGGACTCGAACTTTCAAGGTTTCAAGTAAATGTGTAAAACACACACACACACACACACACACACACACACACACACACACACACACACACCCCGCAGCCGAGGTGAGACGCTGTTGACTTTTGCAGCCTCTCTTTCTTGGCCACACTCGTACTTTGCAAAACAAAATAACGCCGTTCCGAGGTTTTGGAGGGAACGGGCTTTTAATTTGCGTCTGGCAGGAATCCTCATCACTCCGAAAATTCATCACTCCCAATTTTCTATTTTGCTCCACTTGGAGATTCATCGCGCTGCCCTGTAATTACGCTGCTGAGGAGATCAATGAGCTGGGAGGCTTTCACTTCAGACTGGGGTCAATAACTTTGGTATTCTGTGCGAAGCTTCTGCGCTGCCTCTCGCCGCTCTACATTATTCAATTTTTACTGAGGTTAGCGCGAGTCTTTTATGAGCTGTGAACTGACCACAAATGTACGGACTAGTCCGTCCCAAAGTACATCCCTTACCTCGCTTCCCATCCTCGCTCAGCTACTCCTCTTAAGTCTATGGGAAAGGGCAAAAAAAGATGGAACAGCTTTAAAACACAAAAATCCTTTAATGCAATTCCTACCTTATCTAAAACACCTACATATCTGTCTCCAGTCTGCGGCCTTTGAAAGGATATTTCAGGCCTGGGATTGAAGGGGGAAAATCTCCCTTCAGAAGCAGGACTAGGGATGAGTTATAGGCATCTAAGAGGCTGGAAATCTCTGGGGCCTGACCATGGCTTTAGCACACAGCTCCAACCACGGCCAGGGTCTCGAGCAGAGGCAGCCCTCCTGGCCCTCGTCAGGAGGAAGAAATATAGCGAGGCATGAGAAGGCAGCGCCGATATTAGGAATCGGGAGGGCTCGGTTTGGGTTTTACGCTGTTTTAGATTCATAAATGTTACGGAGAAATCGAGTGTAGTGTTAGAACAGCGATGCTGAGGCCACTGGGACGGAGAGAAGATAATTATTCTGCCTTTTTTTTACATTGTTTAGTTCAAAACAGACGCTGCGCCCCAAAAATGAATCCTTTAGGAGACGAATTTCAGGAAACAAAAATTGAAAGATGTGTGTTTTTCCTTCTGTTAGTCTTGTTTTACTGTGCAGTTCCAATAACAGTCAGGATCTACAGCAGGGGTGTCAAAAAAATAAGGCCCGTGGACCAAAACTGGCCCACACGAGGCTCCAATCTGGCCAAACTGAACTGGTTTTGTGAAAATATCATTTTCGTCACACATACTCGACACTAAATCAAAGAAAATCTTTGAATTTTAAATTTAAAGGTTATTGTGGCTTTATTTTTTGCAAACTTTTATAGAACTTTATGATCAGAAGAAACACAACCAGTCAATAATTCCCCCGTCTTCAGTGCTACAAAACTACCGATTAGCTGACTTTGAGCTACAGCGACTGAGAAGATGCAGCTCGTTTGCGTGCGTGTTAAAAAGGGAAGAATGGTAAGTGCAGGATAAGTTCCAGACTTTAAAGCGGAGGCGGTGTCCTGCCCAGTGTCTCGGTTGTCTTTTCCCCTCTATTAGTCTGGCTTTAGCGCGCTGCTCTGGTCAAAGCCAGTAAATTTTCCAGCAGAGGATAAAGTTCAAGGAGATAAAATCAAACAGATGTCAGCGTGAGGTTGAGTCTTCGTGACCTATAAAAGTGCTCTCATCAAAGAGCTGAATCATTTGTTTTGAATTATTACATTGTTATCAAAAGGGACGGCAGCGGCCTGTTTGAGGAGGAATCTGATCTGTTTGTCTAAAAACACGGAGCGGGGACGCCGGGCCCACGGCGACCCTGGGAACGGAGCGACGGCTGACAGGCACCGGCAGCTGGAGATGGATCTGATTGACAGCCGTCAGCTATCTTTGGACTTTGTGTTTACTTTTGTTTCAGTGGAGTCAAGTGTTGGCCGTCTGGCACCTTGCTCCGCGAGCCGCTGCCGCGTCCCGTGAGCGCCGCCGCACAACCGTGATGGAGAATATTTTTGTGTGTTTGTGACAAGCAGACACTGCACGTTTCCTCTGTTGCAAATTCAATTAAGCTTCAGTAATGAAATCTGAGATAAGATCAAAAACAAACCCAGATTCTGAGCAGATACGCTCAATAAATGTTTATTCTCCCCAAATCATTTGGCACACATTGGACTTATTTAGTCTTACAGCGGAGGAAGATCATACCACGCAGGGTCATGTGTTCCAGCAGGGTTCAAGTTAAGGTGAAATTTTTGCCTTATCTCTTAAATCTTGTTTCAACTGATGTGAGAGGTTAAGTCCCACACAATAAAAAGTAACTTTAAAAAAATGTGCTGAAGATACATCTGTAATAAAGGCGAGTGATGTGAAACATCTGATCAAATACACACACACACGCGCACACACACACACACACACACACACACACACACACACACACACACACAAAGTGAGAGAGTTGTGTTTGGAAGGGCCCAAAACAAACGGGATTTCAAAGTGGGGGTGACAGAGGAAATTCGAGGTCACACGTGAAGGGTGTGTGTGTGGTGTGTGTGTATGTGTGTGTGTGTGTGTTTGATCAGATGTTTCACATCACTCACATGTATTACAGAAGTATCTTCAGCACATTTTCATCATATTAAAGTAAAACAGTCAAGATTTTTGGCTGACATACATGTATATGCGCACACACACACACACACACACACACACACACACACACACACACACACACACACACACACACGCACAACTAGCTATTTCTATTGTAAAACGGTTTCTGAGTTCAATTCAGCTCATGTCAAAGTTTACAGTCCTAATCTAAATAAAGCCTGTGCTCATAACAGTTCTTGACTTAATGTGAAATAATCAGTATTTCATGTTTATTTTGCAAAGACTTTTATTTGTGAAACAGGAAGTGTTGATGCCCAGTCACCACTGATGTAACCTTTTCAGATATTTTGTTCTTTGACTCCAACTGTAACTCCCTCGTGGGGACACAGATGAGGAGGATTTAAAGTAAGGATCGACCGATATGGCTTTCTGAGGGCCGATGTCGATTATTGGTATTTATGGAAACCGATAACCGATATGTCGAACTGATATTCATTTGCAGTAAAAATGAACATTCTGGCATCAGAATTTAGCTGTGGGTGGGACGTTGTTACACAGCCCAGAGTAGTGACTTCAGGCAGAGAGACAGACGGCTGTATATATGATGCAAAGAGCTCGTTTTTAAATACATTTATTTTATCGGCTATTGGTGGAAAAAAAGGCCGATGCCGATTATTAGAAAAGTGCCCAATGTCAGCCGATATTATCGGCCAGGCCGATAATTGGTCCATACTTAATTTAAAGTATGACAGTTATCAATATTATTTCTCAGGTTGCCTCCTCTGTATTCATGTGACACTGTTTCATATTTCATTCATTCACAAAATTAGGCAAAAAAAAAAAGAAAAAAAGCACAACATGAAGGGATTCCTTTGGTTGGATCAGCAGAGCATGATGGGTTCAGCCTCATTTAGTGAGTAGATGTGCAGTGTTGTGGTTGCTGGACTGACAGAATCTGCAAACCATAAAAGGTGTTTAGTTACATAAGTAACTTTTTCTGTTGAACTTCATTCAGATTTTAATAGTTTTAAGGTTTGCTTCCCTTTTCTTCTGCAGTCATGTTTCGAAGTATCTAATAACAAATTAATTTGTTATTCAAAGTTTTAATCTATAAATACATTAAAACACATTTAAAAATCTATAATTTCCTTTTCTTTTATTCTATGAAAGGAAGTTTATGCGTTGACTGTGAAACGTGTTTGAAATGAAGATATTTTGTAGTTGCATTGTATCACAGTGCAACCAAATGTTGACAAAATGTGTCCAGTGGTGTGTATGAAAATGCAGTTTCTCTGACTTTTAGTTGTATTTGGGCTGGTTCAGGGCTCTTCCCTCCTCTGTTTCTGGAACGATGGTCTGCAGTTCCAGTGCCACGCTCTCACACACACACACACACACACACACACACACTCACACGTTTGATAAGCAGGCCTCGGAGTGCTTTAGCTCTCAGCGGGTTCTTCTCACATGCGCAGTGCGGGGGCAACATGCCAGGAGCCAGATTATTCACCTCAGCAGTCGATACGGTTCCTGCAGAGGTGAGTGGAGCTCAGAGCGAGCGGTCCCGCTGCCGGAGCGCTGGTTCCAAATACCTGCAGTGGTGTGATACATGCAGATCTGGGAGATGCTCAGAGCATGGGTGTCAAACTCAGTTTAGTTCAGGGGGTCAGACGCAGCCTCGCTTGAGCTTCAGCAGTTTGTTCGACAGTTTCATATCAAACGACGTACCTTTGTTTTCCTTTTAGTGCAAAAACAAAAGAGTATTGTGAAAGTATTGACATTTAACTCAATTTTAACGTAATTTAGTGTGAAAAAACTAGATTTTCGTATTTAAAGATTCCATCTGAAATCGTCTGCAGTGATGAAGCTGCCTTTAGTTCTGGGTTCAGGTGTTGCGTTAGCTCCCCCAGTGGACAGGTTGGGAAATGCGACTCTGCTTCTAATGAGAGAAAATTGCATTTTTTTGTCTCTTTTTGGCATTTTTAGACTATCGAACTTCAGACTGGACCCAAAAATATTTGCCCACTTAGCAAATATTTGGCAGCCCTTCATTCTGCAGCTGTGGATCAAAAAGCTGCGTCACTCTGAACGCTACTTATCTCTGTGCTAGCTTGTCTGACAATTCGCGCTCAAAACTCAAAAGTGAGAAGGCTCATGAAGCCCCCTTCGGAGCGTTCTGTTCTGACGAGGGTCCACAAACCCCCCAAAAAAGCACACAAAAAAAGCCAAACCTGAATCTTCTCTATGCATCCAGATGCATAAAACCCAGCACACACCAACCTGCTCGTTCTGTCTCCTTTTCTTCTATTTAGCTGAAAGGTAAAATAGCAGAACCAGAGCTGTTCGTTTGCTCACATCTTCAAAGAGCTGAGTGAAGCTTTTCGTTATCGAGCTTTGAGCTGTTCGACAAAAATCTGCCAAAGTAACAAAGTAGAAACAAAACGAAAACACACTTTTTAAATTTAATTTAATGCAGGATTTTAATGTCGAGAAGCCCCCCCCCCCCCCCCCCCCCACACACACACACACACACACACACACCCTTTTTTAATTTACTCTTGTAATTTCCTTTTCTTTTCCATGTTTTTATTTTTCTGCAGAAAAATAAAAATGTATTCCAGGAGCCTCATACACTTCCAGTTTTTTCGGTAAACATCTTTAAATTAAAATTTGTGGCCAGCTCCGAACGTTTGCAGAGGTATCTGAGAAAGTTATGATTCAATTTCAAATTTTATAAAGCCCTGTGTATGCAGCATTTCATCGATTTAATCTAAAAATTCCAGTCACTGTTGAGTTTTACAAATTCTTATGGGCCAGACTATAGCCTTGAGTCGGCCGTTTTTGGCCCGAGAGCCACAGGTTTGACACCTCTGCTGTTGAGCATCCTCACAAAGACAGTGGAAAAGGACAAAAGAGTATTCAGGGATTTTTATTTCACATTTGGATGTTTTGAAAGCATGGAAAAAAATAATGTGGCATTTATTTCTCAAAATCGGTGGAAGATACAGCCCCGAGCCGGATGCAGTTCATGATTTTTAGCTTAAAAGTGAGAAATGTTTCACGCTGGATTACTGAAAGATGTCACGTTGTTTTTTAAAAAACTGCTTATTCCAACCAAGTCTGCAGAGCAACGTGTGGAGCGTCAGTTATTACGTGACATCTTGGACTGCAGAGGGCATCAGATCTGGCGAGGAGACCTCGTCCTCTAAACTAAAGCAGTAAACTGTTTTTAAAAGGCAAAACTGCAAAAAAAAAAAAAATATCTTCTCAGTTTTCAGTGTCTTTGAATGTGAAATTCATGGAGTTTTCCATGATGATTAAAGGTCTTCAGAAAGTTCAGCGCTTCTTCTAACCCGGCACAAGCTTTCTGAGTTGATATTTCACACTGACATTTAGCAGTAATCTGTGATTCTCTGCAGAGAGGCGAGCCGGCGGCGGCGGCGGCGAGCCTCCTCCACCGCCGTAGGCGCCGCGCCGGCCTAATGAGCTGCGGCGGTCTGCCCGTGGACCCCCTCCGTCCCTGCGTTATTGATACAGTCGGGTGGGAAGATGGCTCTATTTTCTGCCGGGCGCGGCGATGAGGGGCGGCGCGTTTGCTCACTGTATTTCCCGGCGTGTTTGCCCTGCAGAAGGCGAGCCTGGGTGGAATTTGTATTGACTCTACAAATGTTTAATGAGCGAGGGAAGCAACAGCAGCTGGTCGCCCAGCGCCGGTGACAAGATGACACAAGACACACATGTGTTCCTGAGCGTCCGCCGCACAGACAGAATACACTGTTTTTGTTTTTTGTTTTTTCAGCAAATCTGCATAAAGCTTACATTCGCTTTAAATTGCATTGAATATTCTTTTAAATATAAATACATACAGATTCATAGATTTTGTTAAATGTCTCAATTTTACAATTTTAAATGTAAAATTCCTTTCACAAGTTACCTAGTATGTTTAACATGTGAGCTTTTAAAAAAGTACAAATAGCTTAAAGTTTAAGTAAAAAGGGAATCGTGGAAAAGTATAAATAAGTAGTTGCACATGGCTTTTCACCCTTTGTGGCTCCAGCAGAGCAAAAGGAGCAGAAACAGTGTGGCACCAGGTATCTGGCCGATCTTTAAGTGAGCGTGGGCAGCCACAGTCCACAAAGCTAACCCTGTCATCTGGCAGCAGATTTGCAAGAGAGATAAACTGAGATCCTGCAGGGGATCAAACCCAGCCTCTATCTCTAACAGAGGATTTAGCCAGCAGAGACTAAAGGGGCTCGAGCAGAATTACTGTGTATGGAGCCCGAATGAGGCGTCGCATTTACCCAGCAAGTTGGCTGCTTTTGTGCTTGGATACTGTTTAGCAGGATAATATCAAAGATAAAAAATGCATTTTTAGCTCATGTTGCAGGTTAACTCGCAGGTCTGTTTGGAGGGGAGGTGGAAAAGTGAAAACGGCACTTAGGATAGGAAATAATGCTCCGTGTGACGAGATGGAAAGAACGTGACGCCAGGTCATATTGGAATGAATCGAAATAGTATTTTTATGTGGTCATATGAGCACTTCCATGATGTTTACGTCAGTTAAATTCATGTCTGTTTCACTCTTCATGCACTGGAAACACAGAGGGACTGGTTTTAGAGGATGGGAATAAACATAATTGCGTTTTATTTTCATTTCACTAGATTTCTATGCAGATGTGCTATTTGTTTAAAAAAAAAAAACAGACCATAAGTATAATATATTCTATGGTTTTATGTGCAATGTATCCAAGCATAGTGTAAAAAGGCATCATTCAGGAGCACCGAATGGGAATAAAAGAGGCTTTGACTTATTGGAAAGTGTTTAAGCAGATTTTTAAAAATTTAGTATGAGAAATGTGAGACTGAAGTGTTCTCATTATAAATTAAATACATTTACAGACATAATACAGACACAACACTTCACTTTCTGCGTAGTGCAACAGTTGTTTGTCATGGATTTCAAAGAAGGAAGTGATCAAACATGGTGAAAGACCCGATAAAGAGTTTAACAACAATGGCACGGGCGCACAAATGACCATAAATCAACCAAACACTGGTCAGACGTGTGTGTAAAGAAAGAAAAGAAAAATGTTTTCAGTTTGTTTGCTTATTTGCATAAAAACGTGCTTTAAATGATTTGATGGACGTCAAATGTCCGTAATTCAATTCTTCTTCTCCTTTTTTTTTTTCAAACAGAGATGTGCAACAGATCCATACTTCATATAAACACATGTATTCTGGTACATTAGAATGTGTTTACAGGAGTTTGTGTAAATAGTAACTGTGCACTCCGGATCACCTCGGTGACCTTTCCCTGTGACCGTCGCTCGTCGCGATCAGGTTTGGTTCCAGTGAAAACCTCTGGGGTTTTTTTTTAATGTGCCCCACACTTATTAAGACTATTAATAGACATTTAGATGAGGCGCGGAGCGGCAGGGCGGCTCGGCGGCGTCAGCTGGGTATTTAATTCTGTTGACCAACCGAATTGGAGGTCAATCAAAACAAAGATGATTTCCCTGCAGGAGCTTTCAAAATGTCACAAGTCTCTGAGTCAACGACATGTCGATAGACTGAAAAAGGCCATCCGCTCCGTCAGGCCAACCCAACGATCCATTTCCTCTGCATGGGTTAAGAGATATTGTTCATTTTGATAAATAAAATCACCCCTGTATGAATGTAAAGAGAAAAAAAAAGCTCTGAAGCCACCGAGAGGCTGGAGTTTGTTGGTTCAAACAGACCAACCCATGAAACTATTTCCAGAAGAAAAAGATTAAATAAACTATTTGCATCCATTTTTTGTCATAACATAGCAGAAGAAAACACCTGTCTCAACACTCACCTATCATATATATATTGTATAAATACTATGTGTGTGTGTGTGTGTGTGTATATATATATATACATATATATATCTATATATATATATATATATATATATATATATATATATATATATATATATATGTATATCATCCAAGCATATATTCTTCTAATGTCTTGTCTAAAAATTGTAAATATTGCCATAGTTTTACACATATATTCTTGTGTATGTGTATATTTAAGCTGCTACATTTGAAAATTCATCTCTGTGGGGCTGAAATTCCTTTTCTATTCTAATATACAGTAACCTGTAGTCAATCTAAAAGCATTACTATTAATTTGTTTCTTAAAGTCGTTGCTAATAATGGCCACAAATTAATTTGTATTTTTGTCAATTTTTTTTCATTCAACCAAGGAAATTCAAATAAACATGTAGTTTTTTTTTTTTTTTCATCTACCTTAGTCTGTCTGTTAAATGTTCTTGAAATGCCTATAAAATTAAATTCCCGACTACAAAATGAGTTATTAGTTCTCAGTCCTCTGTCCACCACTGGTTAAAAGAAACACAACAACAAACCATCCACTCACCTGCACAGATGCCAGAGGTCAAAGGTGAGCCCTGTTGGTTTGGTTTGCAGTGCAGGACGGCGTCCCCGCCACCGGGACCCGGGGCCGAGACCCGGGGCAGAGAGTTCCTCCCCGCTCAGAAAGAGGACCGACGTGGCCGGGGACGGCGTGCCCACTCACTCTGCAAATTAAAACACAGGACATGCTACACACACACACACACACACACACACACACACACACACAGCAGCACTCTCGCTTCCCGACACGTCCGAGGCTGCAGGGCAACACATGCAAACAGGATGAGATTACAGAAGTGTCTGTTATCACGCACAGGCCCACTCCAGATACACGTTTTATTGCAGCACTGACAATAAAAAACAAAACAGGCCTTTCAGGCACATTAAAACCGTTAAAACTATCATCTTTCAGCTCCATCCTCCATCCAAAAATGAAACTGCCTTCTTTCTTTTTTTTAACACTTGCAGTTTCAGCTTTAGCTTTGGGAACATGTAGCCTTAATGTTTTGGTATTTAAAGAGAAAATCTTTCATGTGTGATTGTTTAATTACAGTAATTGTTGGATTGAGCTCTAATATCACATGTGGGAGTCACGTTATACATGTTTTAATGAATATTGTATCTATACTGAGGGAGGGTTGGAGGAGTCATGTACGTCATTTTTCACAAATATATTTTTTTTTTGTCTCATTTATTGTTTCTGATTATTGATCTTATACAGAATAGCAATGCTTTTGAGCGGAAGTTAGGATTAAAATGATTAAAAAATTGGTTCCTGTTGTACTTAATGCATGTCACGTTTAAGAATTGCATTATTAAGAGGAAAAAAAAAAAAGTGAAAAATTAGCACGGTGCCTTGTGTATGTGCTCTGGGGGTCAGAGTGGCGGTGCAGGCTATTAGCCCGCCGCCCAACCCCTGTTGCACAGTCCCACTTCTTATTACTACAATGGTGGTTTCACCTTTTCAGTTTAATCATTCCAGTAGATATTAAACTCTCCCAGCAGGCTGTGGGCTATATAGTGTAGGGATTTACTGAGGGATTTGCATTCTCCTTTCTGCTAGTTCAAATCTCTGTGTCTTCGCAGATCAAATTATCATAACCATCATCGGGCACAACTCCACCGTGAAAATACAGAGCAGGAAAAACGCCGTCAGCGATTCCATGCGCCCCCTTTTTTCTCAGAAATATGAAATATGGTTATTGTGCAGCGCTCTGCGGTAGAATCGGAGCGTTATCCCATGGTAGCGCCGCCTTCGTGGAAAAACGTGCGTTATTGTCACGTTGAAAAAAAGCCTCCCTTGTATTCAGTTTAATAAGCATTTCTAAGTTTAATACATGTATATATTGAAAACGACAGACTGCGGCGGTTAGAGCGGTGCCTTTGTTTTGAGAGGCTGAAATGTTGTGGACCCTTCCAGAGCCGAGAACTGGAGCGGGGCTTCATTAACTCGGGAGGAGTGAAAGTTTTCACACGCGTGAACTTTCATCTATTTCCACATATTATGTATCCCGGCTAAGACTCCATCAAGGGCCTGGACGCAGCATCGCGTGACTGGCTGTGATGCCATAAGACGGGGGACGCGGCGGACCCCGGCACTCTTGATAAACCTGGAAACCCTTTATTATTATTTATCTTATTTTGGGGTGTGTAAGCCGAGAGCAGACGGGGTGGGTCCGCACAATGTCCGGATTGTTCCGCGCCGCACGCACCTCCATATTAAAGGAGGGGGGAGGGCGAGACGGAGGCTCGGACCTATAGAAGCGCCGCTTCACCCTCCAGTCTTTAAGAGCTGAATATGGCTAGTGTGGGAAAAAGTGCGTTTTCCTCCTCTCTGCCTCAGACTGCGAGGGAACAGGTCAAATCCTCTGCCAGGTGCCCCAGGCTATTTTTCCTTTCCTCGCTCTTTCTTTTTTTTTTTTTTTTCTTGAACACCTCCACACCAAGAGAGCAAAATCTCAGTCAGAGGAGGGAGGAGGCAGAGACGCTCTTCTGTTTCCACTTTGTGTGTGTGTGTGTGTGTGTGTGTGTGTGTGTCGAACCCTCTGGGGCTGAAATAATTAAGATCAATACATATGAAAGTTCAACACAGTTTTTTTTTCTGAAGTTGGTTCATTTGAAGGTAATTAGAGTGTGATCTGGCGCTCCTCAGCCTGGCTCACCTCATTGACATACTGTAATATTTGCAACTGGCAGATTTACGAGCCGCATTGCTTCAGCATCTGCTAATTACACTTCTGCCTGATTTGTACCCGCTCCCGCTTCATGTTTGGACCAGCTATTGGAAAGGTTAGACACACAGATGACACGACTTCTGCTCTTTAATTTATTTACTCACACACAAACGCAGACGCGCGCATAATTACAGCCAAGTGAAATTTGTCAGATTTGACGGTTTTATTCAGCATCACATAAACACAAAAGCCTGTCTTTATTGATAAATTCCACTTGTTTATTAGATTTATGCCTCAATTTCATCATTTCAAATATGACTCTGATGAGTGCAAGACGCAAGACACACAATAGTGTTTGTTTGCAGGTAGCAGTGCAAAATGAAGACAGACTTACACAAGAATAAATAACATTATGTAAAATGTTATAACACACATTAAACACTCGGATAATTATATTGAGCTATAGTTTATTTCAATGTATTTTTATTGCTGAAATAATTGAAATTGGTCAAATTTGACATTATATAACCACAAAAGCCTGTTTTCATTGATAAAGTTCACTTGTTTATTATGCTAAAGTCTCTCATACAAAACACTTTTAACTAAAGTTATTGGGTTAATTTTCTATCTGTATTTTACAAAATGTCCATGAGTATTGTTGTTTTTAAAATGCAGATGTGCAAAACATGACGGTCGGCACAGAATGGTGTTTGCCTGCAGATAGCAGCGCAAATGATTCACAGAATGAAGTATATATGAGACTAAATGAGGCTGCATAACGCACACGTGTTTTTGTTTGATTACGGATTCCCACAAATGTTTGATCTGAATCGATCGACTCTTAATGGCCCGGGGGTCATGAGTTGGCCATAAACACGACACACCCAGCCGCCTCGTCCACTTTGAATCGAAGAGAAAGAAGAATAACAAAAATAGATTGAAGCTGTGGAGTTTCTTTTTTCTTTTTTTTTTAACCTCTCAGCATCGATGTGATATCATTACGCTTCTGAGCATCTCTGGCCGGAGTGACACCAGTCCATTACGCCGTCAAAGCCCTCACCTCGCCCCCCCGCCGGGCGCCGGAGGTCACCTTGGGGAGGATTCCACTATCCAGCAAGCCCACCAAACAACACCCTTCCCATCATGCCATTGTTCAACCCAATTCCACCTGGGATAGATACAAGAGGATTGGAGAGAGGAGAGAGGCTGAGTGTGTGTGCGTGTTGTGTGTGCACGTGTGTGTGAGTGCGTGTGTGTGTGTGCACCAGCTGTCTCAGGGTTCTTGGTGGAAGGCTGCAGCTGTTTAGACAGTTTTATGCTGATAAAGGCTGTGCGGACACTTGGCCCAATGAAAAGTGAAATCACATGCAGGCACACACACACACACACACACACACACACACACACACACACACACACACACACACACACACACACACACACACGGTAAGGTTTAGGCATGTACTTCTGTAACTTTCGAATAAAGTTGAAACGAGGAAATGAAAGAACCTTGATCCAGAAATAGAGGATGAAGCCGCCTCGGGTACATATCACACCTGACCCGACACTCCCGTATTAGAGTGTGATTATGTCCTGTTAAACCACTGACATGTTGCACTACTTAGGCGCTCTGAACTGGCGGATAAGCTTCAAAATGCGTGGAAGCCCGTTCCCAAGGCTGCCATTGACTTAAGATAAAAAAACAAATATGTCCGTCCTCGCCGTGGCTTCGTGGGTCTTGTTAAATTGCGCGTTGCGCTTTGCAAAGGATGAAGGGCTAAAGAGACGTCCTTAACGGGAGTCGAGCTTGAGCTTCGACAACAACATTGATTGGTTGAGATATTTCCCGTCGTTATCGGAGCGTTAGCGGGCTTCAGGAATAAAGCTTGATAGAAACGATTTATCGCTTTCGTTCACTGTTAAACTTAACGATTGTAGCAGGATGCTAATGCTGCTAGCAGTATGACTTCCTGTGTGGAGCCTGGCATTAACGCGTCCCGCATTTCCAAACGGGGGTTCAGGCATCTAAATGCGCATAGCGGCGGCATCGATAAATTGGGGTATAGTATGAATTACATAAACGGAGTTTGAGCACGTAAGTCGGAGGGATTAATGTGTCCCGCGGTGTCCTCTGTGTGCCTCGCCTGGGATTAGCCGGAGCTGGAACGGTGTGGGGTCACTGTGTGCCGCCTAATTTACAGCTGACAGCCCATGTCTCCTACTGTGGGCACTCGGGTGGCACGGCGGGAGACGCGGATGCCTGCAAAGGCCCGGCATCACGATAAATTTGGAAACAATACTTGTTGCGGTGCCGATACGGGATGATTAATTGCGAGTGTTCCTGACCTTTTACGGCGAAGGTCGGGGAGGTGCCGAATTCACTACAGCTGTGGCCGCTCCGTCAAAATCATCCGCTGACAAGCGCTCGCTCAGAGGCCGTCGGACCACATCAGATTCCCCACTGTTTACATTTTCAGAGCTCATCTTGCGCTGGAAATGACTCGATAATATCAGGTTAAAGTGAAGGTTTGCAGGCGGAGATGTTTCGGATGCAACATTTCACCCTTCTGAAGGGACGATGGCGCGTGTAACATCACTCCCTGGCTAAAATAAAGCCATAGCAAGTCTGGATGAGGTCCAACATATCAAACTATTTCTGGGACCTTTCCTCACAAAGTACCTTCAGTTTATGATGTGACTGACCTCGGCAGGAGCGAACGAGCCCTCATCAAAGGTAAAAGTCACGTTCTCTCTCAGAATTGAACCGTAGCTTTTAGTGTAAACAAAAAGATAAACTGACCACGTTTCCTTTGAGAGCATCTCCCTCCTCCTCCGTGGGTGAGACTCCTTCCTTCAGGAGGGTTTCTCCCTCTGCCTGTTCCCAGGTTGAACAGTTTGTACCCAGATCTGATGTCCTCAGCTTTCCAGGACAAACAGTACTCCTGCCTTTCTTCTCCGGATCACATCAGCCAGGTCTGCACCCTTCATAATCCCGGCCCGCTCTCACATGAAGCTCATTCCCGCGAGCAGCCTGGTGGGTAGCTGCAGCGGCCGGCGGGAGCTGTCGGCTCGGCCCTCGGCCCATCCGGGATGAGGGTCGCACCGATGCTCCTCCTGCACGCCACTGTGTCTCATTAGAGAACATTAGACCAATAAATACATGTTTATGCTCAAGTTTTCAGATTTTTTTTGCAATTGAAACTTAAAGATGTTTAAAGAGTTTAAAAAAAGAACCTTTTATTGATGTTGCTATCATGGATTGCAGACAGAAATGTCTTCAACACTAAACACTTTCTACTGTGTGATTGAGTTAATATTCCTATTATCTTCACCTGGGTGGAAATTCAGAGTCTTTTTTGGCAAATTTCTTCAACAATTTTTATACTTATGCAAAGATTTGCTCAGATTTACTCCTTCATTTCTCTCTAAACTTCACTTTTTATTTCCAGCCATGTTTTTACTTGTTGCATATCAACCAGTCTGGTTGGTAAATACTGCTATACCCATTTCTTTCTTTCTTTTCTCAACCAGTCACTCTTTTGCCTCAGCTCATGACATGTCATTGCAAACTGGTTTTATTCAAATTGTACACACTCTTTTGGAATTAGGGGAGTGTCGTTCATCACTTATATAATGAGGGAGTTTTTCTTTCCTAAAAACACTGAGTTAGTAAACCTTGACTCCGACTATTTCATGGATTACTGAGATTTCCACTGGAATGTATGAAATGACAGTATAGGAAAGTGCTATCTGCTCATGCTCAGAACAAAAAAACAAAACAGGGGTACACTTAGAGATCATCATGGGAGCATGAAGAAAACTTCAGCTGGGAAACAATGAGAACTCTCCAAATCCTTCAAGACTGGATTGTTGTGCAACACGAAGCTGAAGGTTTAAAGGTTAGAAATTTAATTTTATTGCTTCAACATAGTGAACACGCAGAAAGCCAGAGAGCGTGCAAAAAAAAAAAAAAAAAAAAAAAAACTGGGTTGAAGTTGTCTTACTTACCCAAATATGACATAATATAATGTCCACAGTATGTTTTATGGAGCAAGGCTGCAGAATCGTCTCCACTGACTCACAAGTGACAACATTAATCTGACAAAGTGTTCACAGTAGCACTGCTCGGTGTGATAATGTCATTAAAAAGAGAAAATAAATATCTACAGCAGGTCAGTGTTGTGCCAAAGCAAAGAAATATCATTCCCTGGAGCTTTGTGAAGGATTCGGGGAAGTCTTTGGAGTAAGACGCGAGGTTATCCGGAGGGCAGCCAGAACCAGAGTTTGGTTTAGTGGATGGAGTCGAGCATCAGCCAATCAGAGAAGGAGGCACATGAAGTTAATTCACCCGATGGCCGGAAACACACCGGCGACACCAAACGGGGTAAAAAAAAAAAGAAAAAAAAAGTGAGGGTTCGAAACTGAAGCGAGGCGCAAAATGAAAATAAAATGATGAGAAGTCTCCCCAACAAATAAAGCAAATTCGGTGATCTTCCTCCCCGCTGAATCTGAGAGAGCCGAGGACGGTTTGATCCCAGAGCGGTTCACCTGGGAGAGCTGGCTGTTCTGACTACCAGAGGATTTGTGAACTCGCTCCGAGGCAAGTTCTGCGGAACACACAAACTCTTATTAAACTTCCTGTTTTCTCCAACCGAGACTCGACACAGGCGTGCGCTGGCACACACGGACTCAGATGAGCGGCTTTCAGCGGGCCTGTGTGGACAGACACGGCTCAAACAAACAAAATAAAAGCAGCATTTCATATGAAAACATAAAAATGTCCATTTGAGATAATGACGGCGTGATTCTGTGTCCATAAATTGGTATTCTCCGTATACGGCGGCGATCATTGCTCGGCTATAACGCTGAAGCTTCAGCTCCAGACCGGCGTCCACAGTTCAAGGTCAAACAGCAAGAAGCATCAATCACACAGAAGCAGAGGCGAGACGCACTCCATCGTGTTTTAGACCATCTAGACACCAGTTCACCATTTCTCTGAGTGTGTTGTTGCTCTCAGTGGTTCCCACATTTCAATAAAAAAAAAGAAGAAAAAAAGCAATATAGTAGTGAAAGATCCATAACCTGCCGTCCAGTCAAATCCCATCTTCATCACAACTGGCTGTCCTTATAGTAAAACAAAATAAAGCAAAGGTAAGTAAAAGTAAATGGGTTTTCCTATTGAATGTTATTGCTTTAGGAATGGGTGCAGATAGCTATTGATCTTCCTCATCCGTGGCCATTACCATTGGGATGGCAATCAGGGAGGCCCGCTGGCTTCTGGGTAAACAAGCATTTTCTCCTCTCCTGGCAGAGCGGCGCGCAGATTGAGCCTGGAAAAACATTTTCTGCTGCTCTCCCCTGTGCTGCCGCTAACAGGACAATTGAAACTATCTGTCATTCATGAGTGGCCTGGACGGGATTGTTCCTCGGCTTGTCCTGACCCACGAGGACAGACGAACGCCCCCGGGGTGCAGGGGGGGGGGGGGCATTTACAAGAGCAAACACCGGTGCGGAATGCATGAAGGAGACATTTATTCTGTTGCTATCAGTAGTTTCTGATAGCAAGATGGGAAACCAGAGAGCTGTTGTGTTTCTCTCATTCAGTTTATCACGCAGAGCGCGAGTATGTGTCTGCATATGCAACCATTCCTGGTTTCACATCATTTTAGAGCGTTTCGGTGTGCAGTGTGAGTGTTATTACAGGGTAAAAATGTGATAATATGAAATTCTTTTCATGTTTTTTTTAATTATACAAAATGAGTCAATTTACCGCTTGTAGAATCAACCAGCTGCTTCATTTGTGCAGATTTGACGTTTTAAGATGATAATTTTTTGAGATGTTTTACATAAAATGAGCCAATACTGTTCATAGCACCTTTAATCGTTGATCTGATAACCTCACACAGTGGTCCGATGTGGAGCTCACACTGTGTAATAACATATAACTGATGCTTATTGGACAAAGATTTCCACTTCATGATTCATTATTCTTCATCAATAAGATACATTTAGCAATGATTCTTTTCACATTGCTCTGTTAATTCAGACATAAGATGATACTCTTCAACCCAGAACGTCTCCATGTATCCGTAAATCCACTGCTGATAATCTCTCAGGACCTTTGTGATAATCTGTCTTGTATACATCTATCAACATTTAAAACCTGTTTGATAAAGTCTTATGAATACAGTGTAAATTGCTGATGATGTGTTACAGAGCAGACCTCTTACCTTTATTTGAGTTAATGCACAGGGATAACATGCAGCTCACACAAAAACCAGTAGAGACCATCTGTCACCTTCTCAATGTCTATTCAGAAACATAATGCTTCAGATACTTTCACTGATATGTTTGTTTCAGGATCAGTTATTGAGATAAATTCTCAGTTCTTATATTCTGCACGATAATTTTATTAGTATCAAATAATAAAATATTAATCTCTCTATATGACTTCAGATTCTGGGAACTGAAGCTGTATAAATGTCACATTCAGACAAATAAGGAATAAAGAAGAGCTTTTTTCTTAATTTTAACAGATGATTTTGAATTGCTTTGGTTTTTCATGGAAACGGACTGGAACGGAAATCGTTACCACGCAGAGCTCGTCTTAATAACGTCCTGCTTAATAATTGCAGTGAGTCACTGTGTCCTTTATTCAGAAGAAAGAGAATAATCAGCAGCATTAAACAAGGCAAAATGGGAGCTGGTTGAATCATTTCATTTCTCAGATTTATTGATACTCCAATGCAACAGTTCAGCAGCAACTCCAGAGGAAAATCTGCCTCGGTCCAAAGGAGCCCATTAATGATATAATATCACTTGATACTCTGTACTTTTTGGCCCCTGATAGTAGATCTGCCTTCAGAGGCAAAGCTGGAGCCGTATATTTCTTTCATTAACACTGTCTATTCTCTCTGAATCCGTGGTGTGATGAGTCAGGAACGAGTGGCGAGCCTCTCGTCGCTCTAAATGCCATTCCAAACTCATTACCCCGGCCCCGCGCCCGGCCATCCACCCATCACGCTCTGACCTTGAGGGAATAGACGGAGAGGTGACATCTCAGCAGCACTTCTGTGAGGGAGAGAAAAGGTGAGCGTACGAGCAGCGCCGCTGAAGAACCAGCTGCACCCTTTATCAACGCTCCGGTTATTTCTTCTGCTTCTTCTTCTTTATATCCGCCTAAAGAGCAAATAAATACATGACGTGATCGCGTAGTTCATGAGTAAAAAAGTTGCAAGTAATATTCTGTGGATATTTCAGGCGTCTTTACATAAGTCTTTGAATTTTCTCTTGATATTTTTTTCAAACTGTTTGATCACAACTTCTAAAAAGTTCCACCTTTGGAGCCGCTTTGAAAAAGTCAGGAGAGAAAGAGAGAAACAATACGCCTTATTCAAGAAACTGGTTTCTTCTTTCCTGAAGGTAACTAGAGCAGTTAGTGGCTTACTGAAATTTTAAAGACATTACTTGTAATTTTACTTGTAATTTTCTTCCGCTGCATCTAGTCATGACAGAAAAGTCAGATTCTCCTGAAAACGATCAAACATCTGCAGACAGTTGAGTCGTGGGAGGAGCTTAATGTTAAACAAGCACTTCTGATCAGCTGACATTAACATTATTTTTAAACAATCTGGGCCTGGAGGACTTCCTGTCTGGAGTTTGCATGTTCTTTCTGTGCATGCAGGACTTTTCTCTTGGCCATAATTAAAACAAAACAAAACATGCAGTTCCGACATATTACCAAATATTTTTCTTTTAGTGATGCTCTGATGGATATTAAATGTAAAACTGACAATATGGAAATGTAAGTCAAACCAATGACAGACTCATTTTGCTTGTTTTAGAGGAGTACGTGTCTAATTGCTGCAGGAATGAACACATGAAGACAGATCATGTGAACACATGCACTCCACCCAGTCGTCTGGTTTCAGCGACATTACCGAGTATCTTAGCAACGGGATTCAAACCTGATGGTCTGCGGTCGCTCCACGCCCTTTTTTTTTTCCTTCTTCTTTTCTAATTTTCCCCAGATTGTCATGTGTTCAGTTGCTGATCTTTATTTAATAAGGTGTGGCTGAAGATCTGTGTGTCGTGAATGGACACATTAAAGATTGTGATTGAAGTTAAGACCTCACCTTGTTTGAGGGTTTTTTTTTTTTTTTTTAGATTGACAGGAGTCCTGCTCAGTCTGATTAATCTGTGTCTCTGCTTCATCTTTGAACTGGGAGAAAAAAGAAATTGCGTCTGAAATCCTCAATACGGAGGTGTCATTTAGAGTCAAATAGAATGCAAATTACTTGTACAATTGAAATGTCAACTTAAACATGCTGCGGCGCTGACCTGTGGCTACCCAAAGAAGTCATTTAAAGTCATTTCGTTGATTCAGAGTTCCGCTAATCCCTTTTCATTTCCTTATAGTCTCGGAGGTTACAGGAATAACTGGGAGGAGGCGTCGGGGGGGGGACTGACACATCTGGGAATCAGGTTGATTTCCGCTCCCGTCTGGCCGCTGATGTTTCTTCCCGTGTTATTTTTCCCAACAAAATGTTCTTGATTTCAAAGGAGGACTCCAAAACTGTGGGACAGCTGCATCTGCATCAATTTATCTGGGCTATATTAAAAAATAACATCAATAATGAGCGTTAACAGCTGTCCCTTCATGGACAGTTACGTGGACCATGAGTGATCCCAGTTGTAAAGTCATATCGGGGTTGAAGCTCTTGTTTGATTTGACTCGGTATTTTCATGATCTTTTGCTCCAGGTCTTCTAACAGGAGTTACCTGGTAAAAAAAAGATGTGATGACAGTAAAAGGAATATATCCGGTGTAGTAGATAAAACATCGAGCGCGGTCATGTGTCATTTCATTGAACAGCTTTCATCAGTATCCTCTCCTCCTGCAGCATTTCTCTCCTCATCTGTTTTTGTGAAAATGTTTACACTTCAGAGTGAAGTTTGAACCTATAGCTTCGACTTCAGTGGTAAATGAAAATAACCAGCGAATAGAAATGTCAAAGAGGTAAACGTTCCATTTTCACGCCTCCTTCAGCTGCGTTTTACTCCAAATAAAAAACACTCACTTCAGTAAATGTCAGCGATGTTAAGGACTTTGAAAATATACTTTATTTTTTTTTAAATAATTTTGAAGAAACGTTCCAGATCCATGTTGGACTCAGGCCTCTCCAGTCTGTCTCAGTGAGCGGAGCCTTGGTTTGTGGGACCTGGAGGTGAATCGTGGCAGGAAGTTCACCAGTGAGCAGCTCCATGTAAGGTCCCCGGTTCGAGTCTTGGCTGGCCCATTGCATTGAACACTTTTTTTAAAAAAAACAGCAAAAGTAAAAGCGCGGTTATTAAAATCAGACGGGAGGGAGGCAGTGACCGATGGAATGCTCGCGCCGTGTGGGGCCAGCCGCTCGCACTCAGATCCAAGAGGAATTAAAATGAGGTGAGGAGAGAGGCCGATGGATGCGTCTCGCCGGAGGTTCTGTCCACGCCGCGCTCCACTGCTTTTATTCTCGTATTACATGTTGATACGTCTCCTCTGATTTACTCTGCCTCCACCTAAATGCAAGATGAGCCGCGTTACAGACGGGACACCTGCATATAAATTATTAGTCAACTTCATATTGTCCGTTTGAAATTCAATAATATATATTTTCGTTGTGACAGTTTTTCATGGGCGTCCGGGGCTTGTTTTCACAGACTTATTCCCAAGTGACGACCGCCATGAATTTGATTAGTAATGCCACATCCATCATCTCCTTCGATCACACATGAAGGGATCCATTCCCTCTGCGCGCCATATATCCTCCTCCTCTGAAATTTATAAATTGTTGCTGCTTAATAAACTGGGCCGAATCGCTCCGAAGGGGCCTTAAACGGCGGCGCTGCGTGTGTGTGTGTGTGGATATTCATGATTTATGCACACACAGTGCAAACTTCACATGCACAAACATCCACCGTGGGACGTTTACCTTTCGCCCTCCGTGTCTCCATCTCATTGACACGCCGCCATCAATTTCTGCGGCTGCTCGTTGCTGCATCGTCTTTAAGGTCGATCAGACCTGCCCGGCAGTGGCCTGATGCATCGCCCCCCCCCCCCCCCCCCCCCCCCCCCCACCTCCGCTCCCCCTTCAAATTGCCTCCCCCAGGGGAGTGCTTGTGTTTGCTCCTGTTGAGGACCGATGGCCGTGCCGTTCATATAAAAGAGAGATAAAATGCTTTCTTGAATTGTGCTGCAGCACGGCAGATTGTATTCTTTTACGGTGCATTGTGGCCGACATCACCTTTTTATGTGTGGAGCATTAAAACAGCACTTTCAAAAGCAATATTTACTATTCAGTGGATAGTGTTTTCCATTTTGGGGGGAAAACCTGCCTTCCCGGTGCAAACCTGAAGCCCTTTTTCATAGAGATTGGCTGTTGCTGTTGAGATAGTTTTGGTTCGTTTAGTTGATGAAAGTCTGCTTTGGTATTCTTAATACCAGAAGAAATAGATAATCACACGCTGCGGTGTTATATATTCTGCACAGCGATGGTGTGTGCTTCACTTTCTTGTTCTCGTGTACGATGATGCTTAAAACTATCTGGCACTACATTATTTCACATCCCGAGTTTCATCCGTGTTCAGCCATTTTGTTTGTGTTGCATTCAGGATAAAGGCCGTGTTTAGACGACCGTGTTTTTAAGTAACAACCGCAGCGTAAATGGTACCAACTCATGGCGTTCTGACTACGTTTTCAGCATTTCTGCGGTTTCCATGGAAACAGACATCATTTTCAAAACGTGTAAAGCTTTTCTGAAACGTATCACAAAAGTGATGTGTTTTCACGCCAGACTTTTCAGGTGTGTTAAATCCACTCGCCAGGGTTTGTTTTACTTGCAGCAAATATGACAAATTCCGTCTTCAAAGTGCTTCCAAAATAGGAGCGGTAAACATGTTTTCAAGCATTTTTCCTCTCGAACGACGGCTTCATGAACGTCTGTGGAACGAGGGCAAAACTAAGCCGCATTGTTTAACAGCTCCTTCAGTGAGTGGAGTTTTATTGGTGGAAGATAAACTGTCGGCTGACTTTCTCCCTGTCCTGGATGGTAAAAGAGATAAAGTATTCTCATGAAACTTACTGATGTCTCGGGCTCGGCGCTCTGACCTCGGGGAGCTATTGAACCGTTGTTGTGTCCCCGGTAACAAGACAAAGACAGCTGCAATTTCAGATCACATGCTTGTCTATCATGCGGGGCGGCGCAGAGCCGCCGCCGCCTTATTGTGCCTCTTAAGTGTTGTGTCTTCAGGGAGCCATCCAGGGCCCCAGCTGCCAAATCACAGCCAGAGAAGCCGTTTGTCTTCGCCGCCTCATCTTTAGTTGAGCGCCTGCCGACAGCAGCAGGGCTGGAAGAGGAGAAACCTCCTCAGATGGTGGGATGGCAAGCAGAAACATGTGGTTGTCTGCATTTTACCGTTTCAAATAGAGGTTTTTTTGAAAGAAATATACGTTTGAGTTGCACAAATGAAGAAAAAGGACCGACTCATTTTATTACCACTTGTTAGATCCTGGGTTTGTTTGTGAGCTGTGATTCTGTTAAACGTGTCGCCTGATCGATGTTATTTATTAGATATTCGATGTTGATTAGATGTTTGCGTTTTTGTTCGTATTGAATTGAAATAACAGCAGATGACTGTCTGACTCACAACATGCACTGAACAGGTGAAGCTGTGAAAGTTCAGTTCTACTGCAAGTCCAACAAACACTGAATTCTGTCAACAAAAATGAGCTTTTTTTTTATCGATTTTTGCCCCCCAAAAGTGACCGTATTTCATGTGTGTTTGTGTTTCATGCTTTCTCACACTGAAACACAACATATCCAAATGATTTTTCACAGTTTGAAAAGATTGCAGAGATGCTTACATGATCTCTTTCTTCCTTGTTTCTCTCTGTCTTTGACAGATTTGACAGAAACTCTCTCATGATCCCCATTTGAGATACAAATGTACTTTCCTCCCTTGTTTCACAGCCGTGTTGTGTCGTTGGCTCAGCTGCATGATTTTGGGCCACACTTGAATAAAAACCTGCACAGGGAGAACATGCAGACCTGGCACAGAAAGACAAGACAGCCGAACATCAACATCACACTGATTTGGACAGTTTTCCAGCGTGTGTCGGTGTTTCTCTGACGATCATCAGAAACTCTCGGGGACACGCACTCCCTCCCCACAGCGACAGCGTCCAACGCTTACTGTAAAACTTGTCATGTTGTCTGTAGGTTTAATGTATGTCTTTGTCTTGGCAGCACCAATCGCTCGTTTCTAACCTTTAAACATCTCAAAAGACATCAGCAGTGAAGGCATCATCGGCCGCTAATCTGTGGTTATACAATAAATTAGAATCCATCACATCCCAAACAAACCAAACTGTCAAAGTGGCCGGCCGCGCCGCGCTCTCCTCCTCAGCATGACCTTTTCTTCTTCCCGCTGAACTATCAGAGGTAATAAAAGCTTCAAAGTCAGATGCTAAATGTGTTTAGATTTTAATTATCACGCTGATCCTCTTGGCAAATAACAGTACCGATCAATACAGGCTACTGGGAAATATTCCATTGTGAATGCATAGCGGGGATTATCGCCATCTCCATCATTGTCATCGTCTATTGAAAAATCAAATTACTGCCGATGATGAGTGGATCACGCTGCGGGGAGCGTGACAGGCGGATGTGGGGAAATGTAGGAGGAAATGCCGTGAGATCTCTGACTTTGTGATTCAGTGTTTGTTCTTTAATTCGGTGTTGATGGTATCAAGCTTTTACCGCAATAAGAGAAGAGAAGTTATTGGACCGAACAGGCATGAGGGAGACCGAGAGTCCGAGAACTTGGAGAAGTCAGACATGTTTCTGTGTTGTGGTCAGTAAAGCAAACCTTTCCGCCTACTGAGAGGATTATTTGAGAAATGAAGCCGAGATGAGATCTATTTCTAATGATTTTCACATTGTTTTGGACTGAAAAGTCTGTTATTGGAATCTGTGGAGCTCATGGTTACATTTAATGAGCAGAACTTTAACTTGTGCAGCAAATATTTCAAAAGTTTCATCTTTCTACCCAGAGAAACATGACAAGAGATGAAAAAACAGCATAAATAAATCAGTGGAAGTTTGGCCCTTAATTGAGAAAACTATGATCACAAGTAGAAGTAAATTAGAATATTCACTTTACTCAAAGCAGTGCTAAAGGGGACTTTGTACTTTGATACTCACATCGAATTAAAGTCTAATGTAGTGACTGTTTGGCTCCTTTCAGTGTTGTACAACGTTTTAAGTGAAAACTCATCGACAATTTTCGTGTTTACTCAACGTTTTGAAAATAAATGATATATGTTTCCATGGAAGCGGCAGAAATAGTGAATATGATGCTGTTAGCATGCCAGGCTACAGCATCTCCGTCGTCTACATTTGCGTTTTTGAGTTAACGGGGCAATTTTGATCTTTATTTTATTAGTGAATAAGTTTATTTAATAGAGGAGACGATTTCAGATTTATACTCTACATTTCTTTACTGTAGTTTTATTCAGTTCAGTGACAGAAACTTGCTGGAAACACGAGTTTTCTACACAGGTAAATTGAGTGTTTGCTATTGAGTGGATTCACAATATGTTTGTCTTCATGTGATTTAATTTCGGGGCCATCGGTATAAACCAGCATCTTTTGAAATGAATTTTTTTTTTTTTACATGTGATTTAGAAAACAAGCCAACAAGCTCATTAAAAGCATAAAGAAGTGTAAGCATAACATTTGTAAGCTTTATGTTTTATCCAGCATAGCTATCTTACTGCCTTGTAGGTAAAGATTTTCAATACAATAGTGAAAGATGGTGTTGTTAATAAACGGCTGTGATCACACACACACGAGGGTCATCACACAGTTTTCGGTCAGTTTCACCGCAGGGTGCTTCAGGACAGGATGACACGATGTGATAATTCTCCAGCTCTGGTTTAATCTTCTTGTGTTATATAGTGTTAGTCATACAGAAGCCAGCTGTAGTTAATAAAGTCTCAAAAATAACTCTGAGGGGTAAACAAACATTTAATGTGCCTCTCCAAACATCAGCCCCTCGCTGACCTTTTGCCTCTGTGACAAGAGACTAAGTAAACTGCACTTATGCTCTTAAGAAAGTTTATAAATGTTGCATGTGCAGCGAATGTTGCCTTTGCTAATCAAACCCAGCCAGAGAAAACAAACTGCCTTTAATTTCAGCTTATGACTTGCGACTTGTGAGAGGTTCCCTCTGTAGTTCACCCAGGAGGACACATTCCAGCGAGCGTGGCAGCGAGCGGCGGAATCAGACGGTCTGTTTGTGATTTGTCCTCCCTCACCGGTGAAAAGCTCCATCGATAACCCGCTCAGCCGACACGCCCCGAGGAGGGCGAGACTTCACTTATTCAGCAAGAAATCCCCTCGAGTCGCAGCTACAATCAACAATAGCTATTTGCTGATTGTAGTTTTGACAGTGCTTAAGTGTGTCATCACTGAAACTGGGCCCCTCCTGTTTGTACAAGAGACCAAAACCACTTGGAATCAGCCCATCCCTAATATAAACAACAGATAATTACAGGACAATAGCATGAGCTAAAGCCCTAAATATACAGTTAGGTCGCAGCGTTTCTTTCAAGCCTCATATTCACAGACGTACTCGCTAAGCCCAACAAAGTAGCGAGGAGATTCTTCTTTCCTGACTGAGTAATCCATTAATTTCTCATTCCCTCGATGCTTTGCCCAGTGGCATGTCTCGTCTCGGTGATTTCTTTTACCTCCAACAGAGCTTTGGGAAAACACAAAACTCACCTTCTCATGCTGCCTTCGCCTCCAGCAGCGGTCTGAAGGTAGGCGCTGTCGGCAGGTTGCGTGTGTCGTCCTGAGAAAACAGCGAGAAGGTGGCGCCGAGTTTCAAGTGGAGCAGTTCGTCTGCAGGCAGACTTCTTTCCTGCTGCTTAAATATTGATATACATCGCAGGCTGCATCAGAAATAAGTTGAGTTTGGCCTGTTTTGACCGTTTATCCATCAATCTTAGATCCTGCTTTATCTATTCAGGTTTCAGGGTGCTGGAGCTGATCCGGCTGACGGTCAACAGTCCATCGCAGGACGAACACGAAGACACCAACAGTCAGCTACTCTTATATTCACACCTCCAGATAGTATGATGAACCAAGTCATCTCAAGTGAGAGAAACCCCATGCACAAACAGGGACAACATGCAAACTCCACCAACTGGATTCAGCCATGAAGAGAGAAAGTCGTACTTTCCTGTGCAGACTGGTTTTCACGACTTTTCATACAATTATAACATTAATTTCAAGAATATTTAAAGGTTTGTTCTTATACTCTAGCCTTTGAGCCCGATTTACTTTATGTTTTCATGAACAAAAAACACCTGTTTACATGATGTTTCCAGTGAAATCACATCATTTTTGTGTTTTCGTTTCAGAAATGTTTTGCGTTTACATGGCAACATTTTGAAAACAGTATCAGTTCAGTGTGCTAATAGTGCGCTAACTAACAGCTCAGGAACCCTGAATGAATAAGGCCCCATTTACACGACTTCTAACGTGACAGCACGTCATTTTTAGCATTTTTATTTCACAAAAGTTTTGTGTTTATGCAACGTTTTAAAAACGATGTCTGTTTATACGGAAACTGCAGAAACATTGAAAACTACGCAGTTAGCATGCCAGGCCACATTTTGACACTGGTGGTTGTTTTTGTAATGAAACCACACACACATTACCAACGGGAGAACACGGACAACAACACACTCTAAACATTAACAATGAAGAACACAGACATTCATATGGACAGAACACTAAGTTGGATTGTTATTATGATGACTGTCAACTCTAAAACTACCAAGTCCAGGAAGATCTGGACTGGGAGGCATGCCCCTCTGGAGGTAAACATTGTTGTACATCTACTGAGCATGTGCAGAACAACTGTTTGCTGTGGTGCTCAGTGCTCATGAGCAGTAGCAGTGTTTCTGCTGTCTAAAAGAGACGGTGCACTTCCAGAAAGTTGGGTTTTCGTTTGTTGGGTCGAGGAGTTTTCTAAATGTTTCGCCTTGGGAGCCGTTCTCAGAAAGTTGAGTTTTCAGACTCTGAGCACTGTTGTGAAATAAACTGACCACCAGAACACAACCAAAGTTTTGTGTTTTCACCTGATAACTTTGTGTAAACGGGTTCTTAGCAAATTGGGTCCTTTGTAGTAAGAATTCAGAGAAATCAACAGTTGGAGTTTGAGCTTGTGGGATTTTCTCTGTGGAGTTTGCATGTTCTCCTTTCTCTACATTTGAAGTCTGTGTTTAGCCTGTCATGAACAAACTCCGCCCAATCGTCTGCTGGATTTTACTTCAGCGTGTGAGGAGCCTGAGGTGTAAAAATCAGCTATCATGGATGCTGATGGTTTTTGATAAAGCAACGTAACACAGCGGTCGTTGTAAAGAATCTGCTGTCGTCCGCCAACGATCACTCTTCACATCCTTTCTTTGTGTGAGTTCAGGTTTTTCTTTTCCCATAACAAATGTCCTCCAATACACGTCTGAAAGGAGAACGTTTCTAAATTACAAAATAACGGCCATAGCTCATACTTACAGAGATTATTGCACTGTGCCTCTGAGGGTTTCAGCACTCAGAGGAAACCGAGAGCAGATCCACAACCCCGGGAAGGCAGAGCGTCTGACCTCCGCAGCACATGAGTGATCACAGAGTGGCCGAAACGCTCCACACGTCACATTTTTCATAATTTTACACGAAGCTCGCTCCGAAAGCCAAAAATGCCGCCTGTGTTGTGGCTTCATGTCAGCCAGCTTCAAGGTTTTCCGTCCCTCCCTGACCCCAGAGTTTGGTCCACATCAAAGCCCCGGCACATCTGGTTCTGGGTAGGGGCCGAGGGCAGGTGGACGCAGCGGGGGGAGGCCGGAGGGGGGCCGGGAGGTTAGCGGAGACGCAGCACGCTCACCACACTTCACTGAGATTAATCCCACTTTGGAAGAACAAGGATTGTCATTTCCTGGATGAGTGTTTGAAAATTAGCCCCACCATAAATCTCAGCAGGTTTAATTGCCCTGCCGGGGCTTTTATCAGCTTCACACAAACAGGGGTAACTCCAGACGTGGCGCATTCCAGTTCTGCACAGGGAAGCGTCAAAACACGCAGATAATGCTGTTATTTATTTAGTTGAGTATTTCTTTGTAGTGCAGAGACAATCGAGGCGTCACAGAAGAAATCAAAGTCCGTCTGACGTCTCCTGGCTGTCCTGAAACGTGCAGTAAACCCCTGTGGTTTACGTATCCACCTTCGACTGAAACAATGAAAATGATCCATCAACTCTTCACTTCAGCCACCATTCAGCCCTCAGAGTGTCGGAGATTTTAATGTATCCTGATATAACAGTATCAGTGACAGACCCATCGGCATTCAAAGGGTTAACAGGTGAAAATCAGAGGATTTCTATTTAATAATCATTTGCAACCAACCCCGTCATTAAAAAAAAAGATCTCTTCATCAAATCAATGCATACATTTTGAATAAAACATGATTTTTACTTAAATTCACATTATTTTGTCTGAAACTCCCTTTCATAAGTCATCACACACATTTTAGTCAATGACAGTGCGAAGTACATGTGCCAGTAAATATGCCTGACTGGATGATCCAATTCCATTATTGTCATTTACACCAAAACAGCTGATATTGATGTCTTTGAGCTTTCAGGTTTATTCATGCTCATTTAAACCATCTCTTTTTCCTCTTCCTCCTTGTTTTTGGTCATTTTTCCCAGATTGTTGTGCTTCTGCCTTCTGTCCTGTAGCCTCCAGTTATAAAATAATGAACGCTCTTAATTCATTCTATTTTCTATTAGGTAATTGTAGGGATAGACCGATATGGATTTTTTTAGGACCGATACCGATTTTTTTTCCATCACCCTTAGCCGATGGCTGATTACGGCCTGCCGATTTTCTTGAGCCGATATTTGGGGCCGACACTGCTTTTGCTTCCTCAATTTACATCAAAAAATGACATGATAACGAATATTATAGGTATCAAGCTAAAAATGAACATTTATTGAACAGTAAAAAATCATACCAGCTTTGTTCAACTTTACGCAACATACTTTAAAATGAACAAAAAGTGTTTGGTGCTTTTAATTATTCAAATAATGCCTATGAAATAAAATATATATATATATATATATATATTTAGGCATCATTAAAATGAAAAAGAAATCTGCAAATCCACACGCGTATCGACCAATACAAGTAAAAAACTGAAATATCGGCCCGATATATCGGCCGGCCAATGTATCGGTCTATCCTTTAGTTAATGGATTTATTGCTGTATTTAATGGTTTTATTGCTGTAGTTAATGGTTTTAATGCTGTAGTTCGTGATTTTAATGCTGTTGTTAGCGGTTTTAATGTATTGCATGTTACATTAGTGTAATTACATGCGTGTTATAGCTTAATTACATGCACTATACAGTGTAATTATATACCTTTTAAGGTGTAATCACATGCGTGTTACAGCGTAATTACATGCGTATAGTGTGATTATATGGTGTTACAGTTTAATTACATGTGCGTTATGTGCGTTACAGTGTAATTACATGCGCGTTACAGCGTAATTACATGCATATAGTGTAATTACATGCACGTTACAGGGTAATTACATGTGTATAGTGTAATTACATTCGCATTACAACGTCATTACATGCACATAGTGTGATTACATGCGTTACAGTGTAACTACATGTGCGTTACAGCATAATTACATGCGTATAGTGGAATTACATGCGCGTTACAGCGTAATTACATGCATATAGTGTAATTACATGCGCGTTACAGGGTAATTCCATGTGTATAGTGTAATTACATGCGCGTTACAGCGTACTTACATGCATATAGTGTAATTACATGCGCGTTACAGGGTAATTACATGTGTATAGTGTAATTACATGCGCGTTACAGCATCATTACATGCGCATAGTGTGATTACATGCGTGTTACAGCGTAACTACATGTGCGTTACAGCATAATTACATGCGTATAGTGTAATTACATACACATTACAGCGTAATTACATGTGTCTGGTAGTGTAATTACATGCGTTTTTAATTATAACTATATGCATATAACAGCATAATGACATGTGCGTTACAGTGTAATTATATGCGTTTTAAAGTGTAATTAATCATTTCAAAGTGGAATTACATGCGCGTTACAGAGTAATTACATGCATTTTAAAGTGTAATTATTTGCATTTTAAAGTGTAATTACATGCATTTCAAAGTGTAATTATTTGCATTTTAAAGTGTAATTACATGCATTTCAAAGTTTGAATACATTTGCGTTAGTGTAATTACATGCATTTGAAAGTGTGTGCGCGTGTATCGGCCGATGGCGATACAAATGAAAAACTCAAATATCGGCCCGATATTGGCCGGCTGATGTATCGGCCTATCCTCAGCTAATTGCCTGTTCTGTGATCTTTTTTCCCCGTATGATAAATTCTTGTATGTTGAGTTTTGAGTCTACTGAATAATTTTAAAAGAATTTAGCTCATCTTCTGTAATATGGATCTTATGTTGATATTGAGATAATAAATTTAAGCTGTTCAGGTTTTGTTTTGAACTGATAAATGTCGTTGAATGTCCTGATTTTTCATTCAAAAGAGGAGCATTTACTTTAATTTAACAGTGTTGTATATGTGTGTTGTTGTTGTTTTTCTTACCAAAATGAGCATATCTGCAAAGTTGAAATCAAACAGGTAAACAAACAAATCATGACCCAAGTGTCCCACTCTTTTCTTGGAGACAATGACGATTCAGGAAAACTTTGTAAAGCAGAAAAATGTGAGCGCCTTAAGAAGCGAAATGCTGGCAGAAAGGTTGAAAAGAGACAGATTGTGTGTCCGTGTGTGTGTGCTGCTGCATATAACCTCTGCAACCACGGCCAAGTCATCCTGTGGAAGATTGCTGGCAGGCCCGGGGTCAGAGGTCGCCTCTCTGAGGGAATTGTCCCTTTAAAAGGTTATCTGGGGCTCAGTTTGCTGCTATGATGTGATTTCAGTTTGTAATTGTGTATGATTGAAATAATATATAATATCAAACAAGCTCTGAAGGTCATCTTTTTCCCAGGGTTCCACGTTTTCTCCTCTGAGGAAAGAAAAAAAAAAAAGAAGAAGAAGAAAATCTCCAAATATGTGGCTTGTCGGGTAAATCCATTAACAATCAGAATTTTAAAACTCAGGAATTTGAGCGAATCTGAAATCCTCTGCTCCAGCAGAAAGACACAACATATCATTACTGTAAATTTCATCTCTCTTATCTGAAACGTAAATATACTTATGATGAGGCGCTGTTTGTACAGTTTGCTCTCAGATGGGAAAATCCCCAATCGTTTAAATAGAAAAAAAAAGAAAAAAAAAAGAAAAAGGACAGTCGTCTCTTTGTTCTTTGCCTTCTCTTCCGTTGCCTGTTTGTTGGTTATTCCTGATTAGAAAGGATCTCCATCTGCCTGTCTGGAGCTTGTAAGCCCGCTCAGATCTCCGTTTCTTGTTGGGCGAAAGCTCAGCTAAATCCGTGCAAGCCTAATGTTTATCCGATGTGAAAATAATTACTCAAAAGTGTTTTTCTTAATCCTGATAATTAGAGCACGAAAAGGAAGATCAGTGTCACTGTATATCACGGGGGCCTGGCGATTGACTTCCTGGTCGCTGTAAGTTTCAGGTGAAGATGGGAGCGGATAAAGGTTAGATTAGGCCTAATCCAGAGCAGCAGCAGCCCTTAATCTGTTATGATACAAGGATGATCACTTAAAAAGGTCTGGATCCAGGGCTCTGCCGCCTGGCTGGGCGAGGGGAGGCTCGACTGGGACCCGTCTTAAAACCTGCTTAGCGGCGCGGTGGCGCCAGCAGCTGTGAGCACTTGTGGACAGTCAGCCGCAGTCAGGGAGCGAGACGGAGACGGGGGCGAGACATCTCAATATCGTCCCCATCAGGGTTTTTTTTTTTTTTTTTTTTTTCTTTTTAATACATGGGAAACCTGTTGTCGGCCTGTAATCTCCAGATCAGCATCACGTTTGATTCCAGGTCTGTGGACTGAGAGACTCGCTGAATGAAGCCCAGTTCTGGTGGAGACCGGCGACCCCGTCATGTTGGACGGAGCAGGAATTCAGCCGTCCTCCAGCTCAAATTACCAAAAACTCCATTGGGAGAGAGAGCAGCGTGAGCAGGGAGGTGGGGGTCGACGGGGGCGGGGTGGGGGGGGGGGGGGGGGGGGGGGGGGGGGGGATTAGGCCAGAAAATCTGCATGGCTCGGTGCATCAGGGCTGGAGAGGATGGCAGGATGGCGCTCTGTGTGGCTGGCAGCTTCAGGACGCGGAGCGGGATGCTGGAGACGCCGGGAGGGGCAGTGACGGGCATGGAGGGGCTCACGATGACTTTCAGTTTTAAATCAGGAAGTTAAATGAGAGGAAAAACTAATTCCAGGCTCATGTTGTTGGTTTTTTTTTTTTTTACATAATTCCAATCACTGTAATTTAAATCATTTCAATTTATACCACTATTTGACGCCAATGTCTTTCTTTTATTAAGATAAATTCCTCCTCATAATCTTATCTTTTCTTGTTTTTATATATATATATATATATATATATATATATATATATATATATATATATATGTATATGTATATATATATGTGTGACGTTGATCTGAGTCATTTCTATTAAACAACACTATTGTTAACAACTATACTCTTATTTGAGTAAAATTTCAGCCATAGCTTGAATTAAATTTGACTTTCAACACATTTTCTGCTTCACCAGTAAAACTGTGTATTAAAACGGAAATCCATGATAAAATAATTTAAATTAAACATCAACGGCATGAAAAATAAAATCTTATTAATGCCAAAATTGTGTTTTAATATTCGTCCATGACCGTTCCAGTCACATGCGGTTGATATTGTGGCGCCGTCAGTAATTAGTTGCATATTTACCAGCCTGTTTTATATGATAATAAGCAGATGAGATCAATTCATGCATATGTTTATTGACCTTTTTTTTTTTTCTTTTTAAACCAGTTTATTGATCAGTGCAGAAATAACTCGACGCCCAGTCGCCTAAAAGAGCTTCATTATCTAATTTGCTGTGTTTCAACAGCGTGACATTTTCCCTGCCCGCTCAGGACCGTCACACATGTCAACAGCACAACCTGTTTGTTGTGCTGCCTCCACAGTGGACTCATACTTCCAGCATATTGATTATTGGCAATCGGATGTGACAGACCCATCAGTGTGACTCCACATCTAGATTGAAGTTTAAACAAGCTGATTAATTGTTTTAACTTGTGCTTTAATCACCCAATTTATATTCACTGATATGAGTCTGTGTCACATCTTATTCAAATCACCTCCTTTGATCTTTGGTGCCATAAATCTGCTGGTTGCGTAACGCTGAGTGATGCACAGACAGTAATGTTACACTTCTTATTCCAGAAGCAATCAGAAAGCAAATACTGTTTAAAAACGCCAATGCAGCGAGCAAAAATTGGCCTTTAGATGTTGTATTTTTATGAAAATGATCATCTTCATTGAATGTAGCTTCTGCAAACATTATCAAACCCAAAAATTACATAAACGATGAATTAAAGTCTTTGTAGTTGTTACAAATTAGATTTAAAATACAGGTCTTTCTAGATTTTAGGCCTGGTTTTGTGGTCTGTGTTCTTTAAGTTTGATTCAGTTCGTTTGAAAATTCGCGTAAATAAAAGGTGATAATTAAAAAACTCCTGTTGGATGTGTTAATAAGTGCAGCACAGTCTTCAGTCCTGCGTTGATCCCGGTTGATCAGTTATTTCCATTCAATGTTGAAACTGATGAATTCCATCCAGTTGTGACAGAACTGCTCCAGTGTGATCCTGTTGCTTTATGTATCAATGTTATGGTTAAAAACATGGAAATTTGTTCATTTTGGTTTATTTTGGGCTCATGTTTATATAAAAGAATATTTTAAAACCACATCTGAAAATGAACCTTCACAAGAGGAAGAATGTGACAGTATGAACGTAAAAACATGCAAAATGTCAGAACTCAGCCGACGAGCATTTCCTTCACCAAACTCTTGGTGGGATTATGATTTTAACCCTCTGGATTGAAGCGCAGCGTCGGAGCGAGCAGTCGGGCGCTGACCCCTGACTCTGTTTGAGGGAAGTAGCATCCAGTAATAAATTGGATTAATGCCACCGTTTCACAGAACCACACACAGCGCTGCACGCGCTTTAAGGTAGGAGACTGTACACAACCGCTGAGAATCATCCCTCCGAGCGTTCATAAGAGAGGAATTAAGCCCCCTCAATATCTTCTTATTTCCTGGAGGACATAAATACTTTTTTTTTTTTTTGTGGCACTATGGTAATTTTCCGTAATTAAGAATCTAATCAAAGCGAACGCCGAACCGCCTTTTAATAAACAGAAGAGCTGCAGCCGACAGAGGACAGGGAGGTGCTGGGTTGCGTGAATGTTATTAGATTCCAGCATGTAATAATAAAATAAAAAAAGGAGGGGGAAAGTAGAAGACGAAGAGGTGGATGAAGAGGAAAGTGATCAGCCTAGAAGTTTAAAATCCACAGAAATAAGATCAACACAAATAAAAATACTTCAAATACGAAATAAAATGGTTTGTAAAGTGAACAATAATGTATATTTACAATTATCTGTCAAACATGGGAGAAAATAGGTAAAAAGAAATTTGACATTGTACAACTTCAACACAACTTATGATTAAAAACATCAAACAATAACTTTACACATTTGGCATTTAGAGTTCATTTTCCAGAAGCTGAAAATGTGTAACGTTAATCGGTCATCAGGTTTTTTTCAAGCCACTGTAATAAAAAAATGAAAGACAGTTTTTGATGGCGTGTAATTATATTGGTGCTACTTCGTGGTGATTTGGCAGGGTGACTGCGGTGATCACAGGAGGGCATGTGCAATCTCTTTTGTCTGGATATAAAAGAATAAATATCCTGCTAAATCCAGAGTGCTGGCAGGGCCGGGCTAAAGCTGCCGCTCAGTATTCACCACTGTGTCTCTCTTTGCTCTTTGGTTCCACCATCCTGGAACTTTCCTGCTCTTCGCCTCCCTCGCAGGAGATGGAGCGAGCGAGGGGAGGGGAGGGGAGGGAGAAAAATGAATTGGGTTTGGCGTTTGATGTGTTGATTGGGTGAGGAGCGAGGACAGCAGCTGCACTCGGGAGCTCTTCCCCGGGGAGCGCAGGCTTGATAGCTAAATGAAGACCTCTAGTGCTTTCTTGTTAGCCACGATGGATCCTGCGCCCAGATGAAGCACAATTAGTCAATGGCGCCGGCTTTAGGTGTCCAGCGATCACAAGGCACAAGTCAGTGCTTCTCAGGGGCGAAGCTATTGGCAGTTAGTGCCCCGGGCTGTGTCCTAGCCCTGCTGGCCTTTTTTTTTTTTTTTTTTTTTCTTCTTCTTCCTTCAGGCCTCTTTACCACTACAGAGGAGAGGAAAGAAATCCCGAGCTGAGAAGGGGCTGCAGATTTCTCTCGTCAAATGATCCCTCTGGCATTTCACATACAGCTGTGCACGTCTGATTAGTGCGAGGCGGGCATGGTCCAGTTTGGCTAAGAAGTGCTTTCTCTTAGATCTCGGCGTCTTTCTCATCTGACACATAAAAAAGGAAAAATTCTCCACAGAGTTGCAGTTTGCCCATCAGTCAGCTATTAAATCCCCCATGTCTGTGCAAGCCCACTGGCATACTGACAAGAGGGAGCTGATTGCTGCTCTATCTTATGTTTAAGAAAGCCGAATTTGTACTCTGTATCAAGTCACTTGGAAATAAACCTTGGCCGTCGGAGCGCTGCTTCTTGTTGCTTTTCGGCGTCGTGTTTTGTGTTATTTTTTCTGTTGCTGTTTTTCCATTATTTATCCCTCAGAAAAAACGAGCCAGAGCAGCCATCGAGAAAGTAGAACGAAACATGTTTGCTCTGTGTGTGCGTCTCGGCGTCGCTCCATCCCCTCGGCCTCGGCCGCCGCCGCTAATGCCACTGGAGCAATGCAACATGGGGAAGTTTGTGCCACTGCATGATGAAGCGTTCTATTTATATTAAAATGAGGACGCTCCTCCGGGAGATATAGAGGGGAATGGAACAACAAACATGGAGCTTTAGAGACGGAGGGAAGTGTGGGGGGACCGGTGACAGCAAAATGGCAGCTCCTCCATACAGAGTGGCCCTAAGGACCTCGGCAAGAGTTATATAATATGAACGGTGGCATCTGCGAGGGCCTTGTGGGTGTAGTGCATACACTCTGCACCTTGCCATAAAACAACACCCACAGTAATAAAGTAAGCCCTTTAAATCCTCGCGCTATCCTCTTCAATCGTCCTCACTTGGCGGGCTTTCTTTCTTTTTTACTGTTAATGCACTGACCGGCGCCGCCTGGCCTGGGGTGGATTCCCGAGCCCTGGTCTGTTTGCTGCAGCTTGGGGTTGTTAGAATATCGGCCGGTTTTATTCATGTTTAACACCGCGATAGATAACAGACAAGTGACCCCGGCGGCTGCCTGTCAAAGTCTTGTAGTTCCGACAAAGTGAGCAATGAATGGATGCCTGAGACGGACAGCCACCGCTACATTTTAGGATTTTGTGTCGTCGTCGTCGTCGTCGTCATACATATCGCCATATTGACGGAGATAGACATACGTCTCTAGATTGTCGTGATTCTTGTATCAGTGCTGCACGTCAATCAAGCGCAGGCTGGCGAAAACAGACCATTCCTAACAATATGGTGCCCTAATAACCTATATTATGGCTCAGCCGTGGCGATAAAGGCCACTGGGCAATAGCAGTTGGGTTTTCTCCTCCTCTCCGAGAGCCCGGTGAGAGCTGAGGAGAATGGACCCTGGCCCTGCAGTCTGGCTAGTTAATTAAGCTCAGGGGTGAAGGCGTTATTTGTGGGAAAGAATCCAATTATTTTGCCTCTCCACTCCTGAAGAAGAGAAGGGTCTGTGTGGTGATGATGATGAAGATGACGATGATACCACTCAGAAGCGAGATAGCCACTTCACGACTTAAGAGTTCATTCTTGGTACCTTGCTTGCCCCCCTCTCCCTTCTCCAGATTAACCGATTCCCATATGTTGCGCCCCCCCCCCCCCCCTGCCTTTTAACAGAAACAGCGATGTTTCATTTGGTGAAGTGCAAAAAAAAAAAGAAATCTAAATTATGTGTTTCATAGCAGCTTCAGTGTTTCTGGTGGGAAATTCTTCAGATGAATAAAACACACACTCCTGTTAATTGTAGCTTCAAAGACAAAGGAGCTTATATGAAACAAAAGAACCAATTAAAATTTCTGAAACCTTAATTACTACCTTAACGTCTGAAAAAAAGCCTGCGATATCCCGGCCTGTCTCAGTGTAAAAGATGGCCTTGTTTGAACACAGATTTTTACATTTCTCCATGCAATTAGTGGCCCAAGGTGGGATCAGCGCAGCGCTGCCATGAAAGCAGCAAGTCAAACAAATGGAGCTTGTTTTCAAGAAGTGTCTCAAAGAGCACCTTCAGCCCGGCTTCAAAGCAGTAATTACACATATTTTCTCATAGAAATTAAATCCACAGTCTCATGTTGACTGGCTGACATACATTCCACTGTATGAGACTGAAAACTGCGGCACACACCGATATTAAAGCAACACAGAATGTTCACAGTCATTTACTCTCGTATTAAGACGTCGCTCTCACGTCTAAACTCAGTGATTTTCATCTGCGGAGATCAGACTACATGTGTCTGATGTCATTGTGGTGTCTATTTACACTTCTTAACACTCGGTTTGGTTTGATTTGGCCTCAGAAAACTGGTTTCAATCACAGCAGCTTCATTCAAAATGCGGAAAATCTCACCTGCATGATAGTTTAACTACATTCCTTCCACCTCTGACAATGAGAGACATGCTGCCCAGTTCATCTTGAGAGAGGCGGACCCATAAAACAACGGCAAAATAACCTTTAATTGAAACTGTAAGGTTTTTGTTTGATGAAAATATCTGTATTTTCACAAAACCAAATAAGTACTACAGAAGCGGTTCACCAGTCTCCACATTTAGCCAATTTTGATGAAACCTTCTGATGTAAAATCCAGCGAACTGTCCAAAAAACTTGTATTGCTATTGCATTATGGGTGTTTTTCCAAACTCCCGCTGACAGCGTTGCTTTGAGTCTCGTTGGTTAGTGATCCGGCAGCTCGCTGTCATGGCAGCATCCTCGATGTCTCAGCTCAGTGTTGTGTTCTGTCCACTACTTCTAAGAACTCAGTTAAAAATGCTTTCTTGAAATCTTTTTTTTTTTTTTTTTTTTTTTTTTTTTTTTTTCAATTTTCTTGGTGGTTTGGCCGGATTGGAGCCTCATGCAGGCCTTTTTCGATCATGGACCCTTATGTTTCACACCCCTGATTTACAGATTCCAGCAATTTCATTTCATCAAAGGCATTAAGTTGAAATTTTTTACAACTTTTACAACTTAAAAAGTGTTGAAATATCATTTAACAACAACTTTGCGCTCTCAAGTCAGAAGCAAACGTTTTATCTTCTAGAAACGACAGTCACTAAATTTTGACTCGCTGGCATACATTTATTATTTGAACAGAAGCTGTTGAATTAAAATTCCTAGATCAATATGCTATAAACTAATGAACGCCAGGCATGTGTACTGATGAACAACCTGCTTTAAGATCGAATGTCTGTTGTGATCGGATCTAAAACATTAGAAAAATAATGTTCACTTCTTATTGTCCGTCTGACAGATTGATCCAGAGAAGCAGCTGCAGAATAAATAACACTGACGTGTCAATAATTCAAGGGTAACTGAGTAATTAAAACACAGGAGAAGTCAGAACGATGGAAAAACTGAGCAGAAGGAATGAAACATGTGGCAGTCTTACAGCTATGAGCCATAACATTATGACTACCTGTCTCTGGCTCCTTTTAAGTGGGGGGGGGGCATCAGGCCAAGTGGACATTTAATCCTTAGAGTTGACGTATCAGAAACAGGAACAAAGAGTGAGACTTTCCACACCTTGTCTTTTGGGTCAGAGTGTCTTCAAACCTGCAGCTCCAGTGGTGCTGTGGAGTTTTCATGTGTTAGAAAAGACCTGCAGAGGTTTTGATGAGTCTCTACTTCATGTGTTCGGACAGGAACACGGTATTTAACATCGATACAAATTCATCTATGTGGCGGAGATTCTAATTTTGTTGTTGAAAGAGCAGTTTGATGTTATTTCTCTTGATAAAACTCTGTTTAACTGCTAAAAATTGGTTTTAATTAAAACATTAAAAATATAATGTGGCAAATAGTCATTATATGATCATTATATAAGTCAAAATACATTAGTGCTGGCCTCCTGTGCTGTTAACACCATTCAACAACTTAGTTTTTATTTCAGATATTTTTATTGTATGAGTTAAGAATTAAGTTACAAAGAAAAGTTTTCCATATTTACAGTTATTTAATTAATACACAACCTGGTAAATGCTACTTTACATTAGCGTGTATGTGCAGTATTCAAACTTTGCATTAATTCAAGTTTGTATATTTATTTTAATATTTACATAACAGAAAAAAAAAACATGAAGTCCTTCTGTTTTAACCAAAACTTTTGTATTTCATCAAATATTCTTCACTCTTTAAAATGTTTCCATGTTAAAGCATATGACCGTCCAGCGGTGTTGGCTCTGATCATGTGTCTGTCCATCTCCTGAGCCGCATTTCCTTAATTGGAGTTTAGTCTGGACAAACCTGAGTGTGTTTGATGTGAGTGTTTGTGTGTGTCCCGGTGTGCACACACACACACACACACACAGACCCACCGTTACACTCTCACACTTTCATGTCTCCGCCGGGACGTCCAGGGCCCCCTAATCTGCGCCCAGGAGAGCTCACCCCGCCCTCCCCTCCTGAACCCTGGCCCGGTGCGGGTCACCTCGGCGGGGCCACGGGGGAGCGCCTCGCCTCGGCCGCGCTCTAATCCCGCCCAGTCGATAGATGCGAGCATGGCTGCAGGCCCCGGCTTCGCCCCGCCGCCCGGGGGACGGCCGCTCATTTCAATAAATGGAAAGTGATGCTGTCCACGAGCAAACACGGGAGCCACACACGCCTTATTACACATGCACACACATACCCACACACACGTGAGCCGCGGCTCATATATACGCAGATGTGATGGAGGATCGGTTGTCCTCGGGGCAAAATATGGGGGAGTGATCCAGTGATGTGGTTAAATGACAGGCAAGCGAGTGGAACATTTGCTCGCTTGATGCTGTCGATGCGTCGCTGCTGCCCCGATAAGACCTTATTTACATTTGTCAGGGTGGAATTGATTTCTTTTTTGCCCTTTACAGACTGCTCAAACTGCAGAGTGGATGGGAGCTGTGTTGCACGTGAACGCCTGTCAAAAGTCCTGCTTATAAAACCCCGACAACTTCTGAAGAAGCTCTAAAGTGACGCAGTTCTCCCTGTTTTTCCCTCCGTTTACAAGCCGACAACCTTCACCTTTATCTGTGTGACAGGGACATATGTAGATGTTAACCCCCTGCGGAGAGCAGCCTGCTGCAATATCTGTTTGCATTTGAGTGGATGCAGACCCTTCAGTGTGTGTGTGTGTGTGTGTGTGTGTGTGTGTGAGGGCCACACAATGAAATGGGTGGCTGAGCGGACGCCTCCCACCATTAAAGCAGTAAATGGGCAGCCGGAGGTCCCGGTGAGTGTGTGAATGAGGAGGGTTCTCCTGGGAGGTGAGGGTCACTGGCTTCCTGATGGGACTGTATGATTAAGGTCAGGCCCGGCTGCTAATGTGGTGGCGTGCGGCGTGCGGCGTTCGGAGGGAAGCCCAACTCTGGAGGGTTAAGTTCATTACGCTTCAAACGGGCCGAGGTTAAGATGGGATCCTGTTTGCTGACTGTGAGCACAGTTCAGATGGATTGTCAACGTTTTAAACAAACGTAGTGGAACGAGTCTGTCTGCTCTGAAGCTGCTCAGCATCTCCACTTCCTGTTGAGGCTCTTTGTTCCGGCGCTGCTGGTCCGAGTCGGGATCCTCTGCTCTGCTTTATTTTCTCGCTGTGTTTCGGGGCGTCCGCGGTGGGCGGGAGTTGACCCGGGCGTCCGATCAGCTCCAGTGGTCCGTGACTCTGAGCTGGATGAAGGTGGGGCAGTGGTTCGCCACTCTACCCTGTAGCTGGTCTCCGGTTCGAGTCTGAGCTTTGGTGCCGTTCTGTGTGGAGTTTGTATGTTTTTTTGTGTGTTCATAGTTCAGACCCCCAGTGATGAATGATTATATGTGCGTTTTTTTTTTATCTCAATTGAGCGTCTAAATCATGGGCCGTGTGACAAACATAAGGCCCGTGGGCCAAAACTGGTCCAAAACAGGCTCAAATCTGACAAAACCAGCAAACAAACTGTACAAATTTCAAAGGAAACATTGATTTTATCAACAAATTTCTGAAAAGAAGCCACCACCACACCGAGACCTGAGCTGAGATTTCAGTAATGCTGCGAGGGAAGCTGGCAATATCATCCTCAAAGCCATGCCGTCAGGAGTTTGTAGAAACGTGCAGAATGCAACGGCGAGAGAAGCTTTTCATCAACTGACTGCATCATTAAAATCAGCTTCATGTAGAGATTGGAGTCATTTTCTCCAGAAATTGTTTGTTTTATCATGACCTACACTCTGCGTCACAAGAAAGAAAAGCTTTAAAGTTGAAATTCCGAGGTTATTATGCCAGTACTGTCCAGATCCGGTCCACTCAAGAAGAGACTGGGCTGACTGTGGCTCCTGAACTGAAATGTGTTTGATATTCCTGATCAAAATAAACTCGGTGTATCAGCCACAACCAGTTTGTCTTAGTCTCATTTCACTTAAGTTAATTGAATTTCAAGACTCGCTTAATCTGAAAATCAACCCAGCACTCTAATACGTGGAATTAAATGTTTAAATGATAAAACAGCAACCATTTTGGGAAATCACTGAACACTGAACAGATGAGTTGGATATTTAGCTGTAATCTTTTTTGTTCGTATGAAACATGAAACGTTCTTGTATTTCTTCCCGGTGCGGTCCAGTGATGAGACAGTGGCCCGGCCAGGTGTCTGGGAGCGGATGGAAAAAGCCACTTTCAGCCTGAACTAACAACATCAGGTTGTTAGCAGCGCTGGCCGCCGCCGCCGCCGCCGCTGCTGCACTTCATTAAAGTTTAATACGATCTAAACAATGCAATGATATTTTGACAGATCTGAGAGGGCCACTTCCAATGATACTATCAATAAAACATCATCACAGGATAATGACATTCCCGATGGTCTTCACCTACAGCCAATCCCGTGTCGCTGTCTGTCTGGGCTGACTGACAGACACTCAGGGAAATAGATAAATCTGACCTCCACCACTAAGGGTATTTCACTTATGGCTGCCAGACGGGCCCTGCGCCAAAAAAAAAGTGTTTATTAACAAGCCTGCCCCCTCCCTCTTAAAAAAATAAATTAGAGGTGGCCCTCTTGCCTATCTCCGTCAAATCAAACTCCAAAAGATTATTCCACATAATTATACTAAAGGGCAATTGGTTGATATGTGGCAGGGTCGGAGGTCGCGGCCTGGTATAAGCAATCTGTAGGCTTTGGTTGGCAGGCGGTAATACGCAGCCGGGCGTCAGCCTCTAACCCTATTCCCCAGGCTGATTGCTACCTGTCACCTCCCTTCAGCTCATGTAAATTGTGTCTGCTCTGCCGGGTGGCGGGGGGGAGGGGGTGGAGGGGGCGGAGGGGAGATATGTGGCGTTTTCAGTGGCGTATGTTTCACCGCTCCTCAGCGGTGGCATCCCGCCGCCATGCAGCAGTAATGGCTTCTCGGGGCAATCAGAAGGAGACACTTTCCCGACTGGTCGACTTTAATGGCGCGTCCTCCTCGGGCTAAAATTGAACAGTCCTGACATGTCCTGAGGCAACCGCTGGAAATTCAATAATTCAGCTCCGTCAACATTGTGTCATTTTCTTCTCCTTCCTCTTTTTTTTTTCCAGAGAGGTGGAGTGTGATTACGCGGCGCTAACACGACGCCCGGACGTGGACGTGCATCCCTGCGCCGTCGTCGGGGTGTGGCGGCGGCGGCGGCGCCGAGGAGGCTGAGTGACACATGCAGCGCGGTGCGTTCACTGCCTGCGTCCATCTGATAGCCGGATTCTCTCGACTTGGTAAAAACCACAGCGCTAATCCAGCGGGATCAAAGAGCCAGAAGCATTAAGAAAGAGAGAGAAAACATGTGATTCTTTTCACCTCAACAACGGAAGTGATAATTCCTGCTTCTGCCAGGATCAACACATCGAAAGCCAGAAGTTTACACTTTAAACACAACTTTAAGAAATCTGAGGAACTTGGGTAATTTTAAGTTTGGATAATCAGATCCTGTCATATTTCAGGATTAAATGCGTGACTACATTTTATTTTCATTCCTCATAAGATTAAAACAAAGGCAACCAGATTAAATGTGGACAATTTTAGAATCTGGTTAAATTTCATTATTTCCACTTTAACCCTTTGAGGACGCTAATCCAAAGACTCTCAAGAGCAAATAGAGCTAAAATATTTAGTTGGAAAATATAAAACGGATCAAATTGACATTGAATTCATAATTTCGTGTTATTATCTCAGAATATAATTGATTTTTCCATATAAATAATATCGTTAATGTGACTGGCTGTGTTGTTTCTGGATTTGGACTCGTTTCCTCATATGGTCACTTCTACTAGTTTTATGTGGATATTTAGCAGGTTCAGACGTGTTGTTTAAGCATCATTCAGATGCAGGGACTGTGTGTGAAGTGTTTCTGATATGGTGAAACAAACGATACTCAGCTCAGAGTTTAACTTTTGGTGATCAGTAACTCAGTTTAGAAGAAACTTAACTGACAGTTGCAGATCTCTACTCTTCCTGTTTTGTTGTAGATTTTCCTCACGTTCACGTTTTCACCATATTTCTACTGAAATCATTCAAAACCCATTTTTCAATGTGGATATTCTAGTTTAAAATGTTTTCCTGCTGAATATTTCAGAACTGTCATATCGAATCCCTAAATCCAGCACGACTATAATCATACACATATATCTGCTTTCTGATTTTAATAGAGTAACCTTAGAAATTTGTCACAAAATAATGAAGAGCGCACTATGTATGGTTTATAAATTCATATTGATTTTTCCACTCTGATGTCAAACACAAATGTTTCATATTGTGGAGGAGGCAACAGAAAAAAGCCCAGAGGAATGCATTTGAAATGGAGAAAGGCTGCGACAGCAGGGCCATCCCACCCGGCGCTGAGATGGATTGGGGGGCCCCTATTTGGCTCTGTCAGTTTTTATATGACATTATTATTCTCTGGGTAATAAATTCTGGCATGTTAAGATCTTCGACAAGAGCGACATAAAATTCAATCAATGACGCCTCCTTTCTTGGACTGACTGTCCGCCCAGCAGCTCCGCCTGCTGATAGTTCCTAAATCAAAGCCGGGGGGGGGGGGGATTCTGCATAATTGTGCGGCGGCAGTGGCCGTGGAGGGGTCGCGGGCGGTGGCGGCCGGCGTGGCTTTATGGAGTTAATATGAACGCCGGTATAAAACGATGCTGCGTAAAACATCGCGGCTGACATTTTTCCAAACAGGGTCCATGTTTATTTATCACTGCTGCCGCTGGCGTGGAGGCGGCGCTCCATCACGCCGCCGCCGCTGCCGCCGCTGCTGCAGGGTGGAGGTGGACACGTCTTCAAAGTCAACCACAAGTTCTCGAGAACTTCAAGAAGCAAAGTATCCGAAAATGTACAAATGCAGGCAGATACGAGGAAACTTCAAAACAGATTTCATTGCAATTAGAAATTAAAAACTAAATTCAGTTGTCAATCCAAAGAACAAAAAACAAAAAAGCAAAGCAGAAACTTGGACGACAAAGTGCAGAGAAATGATCTTGTCTTCCAGCCTGGTTTCAGTGCTTCTCAATACATTAGATGCAGCAGATTGGCCTCTCTTTAAATACCAGGGTGCCATTTACATCAAGCTCTGAACATTTCATGTTATTAATAGGATTTTTTCCTTTATCTGCTCTTATCTTGGAAACGAAAGTGATGTTTTATGAGCATGTAATGCAGATTTTGCTGTGATTTCTCCAATTCAGGGCTGAATCCTCTCTGGAGACCATCAAACATAAGGCCTGTGGGCCAAAACCGGCCTGCAAGAGGCTCCAATCTGGCCAAACCACCAAACAAATTGTTCCTATCACATTTCTTTTAGTTTATGTATCCTGAACTACAGTGTGTCTATCACCTCTGCGCTACTTTCTTTCAATCAATACTCAAGAAAAAGGTAAAAATCACAAGATTAGCTAAAAAAATCAAAAAAGACGTTACAGTAATGCTAATTTTCAGTTTGCTTGTTCAGAATTTAACTTTATTCCATGTGTGATGCCATTCTATCCTCTTCTGTGTTTATCTCTGGAACATATTTATTTATTTCCCTGTCATTCAAAAAAAAAGAAAAACAGTGAAATCACAATGCATCTATTTGCTTTTCCCCAGGGAAGTGTAAATGTATTTACCAGTCGAGTGTGTGAATGAATTTGTTCTCACCTCCTGCACATCTGTATGCGGCTGCCTCTCCGCCGGCTGATTGCTTTGATTGATCATTATCTGATGGCCTCTTAATTAGAATGCTAATGAGAAGGAGGTTTTCTCCCTCCTTCCGTGCCTTGTCTCTGAAATGAGGCGTAATGGAAATGCAGTAATGGAAATGACATGGGCGACCTGGGATGGATGATCCCCCAGTTAATAATTCCAATCTGTTAATCAATGGCCCGGTCGATCGGCTACCACACGGAGGAGCGGCATCACACCGAGGGGGGAAAAAAAAAACAAAAAAAAAAAAACACTTGCAGTCAGCACCCTGGGTGAAAGGGATTGTGGGAAATGACAGTGATTTTGGGATGAGGCAGACACTTCTAGACAATTATTATACAATTTCAACAACTCTATGCAGAAATAATTAATTCTGCTTCTCTAATATACTAACACTCTGCGGCTCTGTTCACAAGGTTAGCAGAACATAGGAATAAATCCGCCTTTTTCTTTTTTCCCTGCAGTCGCGGGGCACTGGGGGTGGGTTTGTTTGAGATCAGCATGTGGAACGAAAACGTATTAACAGCATAATAACAAAAGATTATGTTCATCTGGGGCGAGGCCCTCCGTTTTCTCGCCAGGCGCTGACTGTGAAGTCTTTATTCTGCGAGTCGGCGGCACACTGCACCCTTAAAAAGGTTATTATGTTCCCTCACCGTGGCAGCACCGGCCCACGGAGCTCTGATATTGTGACGGGGGTCGCCTGTACCACATTAGAGCCAATAAATGTGCGTTGGCACTTCCTCAATTTAAAGTAAAGCCCCCTTTCCCTTCCACCTCCCTTTCATTCCTAATAGGGTATTCCAGCAACGCATCTAATAAGTTGTGGGATTCTGCTGTGGGATAGGGCTGAATATTTCTATTCTCTCTATCTGCAGTTGTTGCAGTGGGAATTTGTCATCTCGCCGCTGTTACTTTGTATGAATTGCAAAGATATTTTTATCATCTTTATTTTAATTTCCATTTGGAAAGAAAAAAAAAAAAGAAAGTTGACTTTTCTCCTGGACTGGCGTTTTAATTTAGAATTATTCTCAACTTGACTCCAGCTGCGTTTCTGGAGCAATATTGAACTGCAAACATGTTTTACCTCCAGTCTTAAAAAGTGGAGGTCCGGTGTGCTTATTGTGGCTTTTAAAAGAGTTAAGGTTGGCGAATCTAAACACATTCTAAGCTGGGTTATTCTCTGATGCCTATCATGGGAGCTAATATCAACCTCGGGGATCATCCAAAGCCCACTGGGTCCGCAGAGGACTCCAAATTCATGAGGATGATATATGTGTGTGCGAATGTGTGTGTACGTGTGTTCGAAACGGGACAGAAATAGACGATATTACGATCACTTGTGCACGTGAACCGACGGCATGGCAGGCTGAAGCCCGCCTCCTGGCAGAGCGGCGAGAGAACGAGCTGAAGGCCAGGGATAATTACCCCCGACACACACACACACACACACACACACACACAGGCTCACACACCTTCACCTCGCATCCGGTAGCACACCGAAAGTGTGTGTGTGTAATGAAGAACATCCTCCACCGGCAGGACAAGCACTTTCAACGACTGATTGGTGATTGATCGCCCGCAGAGCGCCTCCCCGACGGTCACTATGTGAGGCTCCTTCTTTTCATCTTCCTCATCCTTACAGAGAAAAGGGTGAGGAGGAGGGAGAAGGAGCATGAATTCATTAAATGTGCCAAACCCAAGCCTCTAAAATTGATCTCTCTCTCTCTCTCTCTCTCTCTCTGTCTCTCTCTCTCTGTTTTTTTGAGTCATTGCCTGATCTCATCTGTATTCCAGATCCATTCACCGATGATACCTCCTCAATCAAGAGGCAAATGCAGTAGAACCATAAATCTCCTGTAAAATATCCTGCTTCAGAACCTGTGCATGTTCGGATCCAATTAGAAAACACTTTATAAAAAGGTTTGTTTGGACTTCTAACGCCTGAACACAACTCTAATGCTAGAAAGAAAAGAAGAAGCTTTATTAAGTCAGATTTTATTAGTTTTTAGTGAGCCTCTTTACAGCATCCGGGGGATTTCCCGGGTCAGGCAAAGCCGAACCATCTGCCTCCTCCTCCTCCTTCGATTAATATTAATGATAGGTTAAATAGCTCATCAGAAAGGCTTCAGATTTACTGCCCCGTCTGAGTCAATTAACCAAAGGATGCATCCCGCCTCCTCTTCACAGGAGGAGCGATGTGAATGTGACGCTCGGTCCTCCCGACAATCCAGCAGAGCCGGTCAGTCTTTCTTAAACTCGCATTGATTCCACATTAAACATTAACCGGGGCCTGTTGTCACGAACACCGGGGGCAATTAATAGAGCAGTAATGTTGGCGGAGAGGGCGGAGTGGGGCGGGGGTGTGTGTGTGTGTGTGTGTGTGTGTGTGTGTGGGTGTGTGTGTGGGGCTGAGTGATGAGCGGCCTGTTACCACCTGTTCAGTGTGGAGGGAAATGAAGTCGAACCTTGGCACCCCGCTGCGAGACGCTGATTGAAATTTACAAGGCTACACGCACGCCACTGACAGCCATGTCGGATCGGACACTTTGAGGAGCGCCAGGCGGGTAACGAGGAAGGCATGTTCTCCGCTAAGGGCCGCGTGACACGTGGGGGTGGGGGGGGCTTTGATAATAGAGAGGGGCTATTAAATAGCAATGTCACAATACTTAGCTTAAAATCTGCATGATAGACGTTGTAGACGCCTTTTTTTTTCATCTGTCACTTACAAAAGACACAAAAATCTTTCAATTTTCATTCCTTCAAATATTTTTTTTTTTTCTAGATAATACATTAAAGACATAGCTGGATTAAATATAGATGATCGCCGCTGCACAGACCTTCACTCTCCTTCATGGAAACGGCCCGGCGCTCCTAATGTCTTCCCTCCTTTTGTCATTTGCTCTTTCTAACAAGGCTTGACAAGTCTAAAGTGGCCCTGTTTGTTCTCCTTTATCGGGCAGGCAGCTCCCGGCCTCTTGTATTCAACACACACTACAGTGGAACCAGATGTCCTTTTGCCAGCGGCACAACTTTCAAGTTGACAAGGTCCCCCCAGAGGATGGGGGATGGATCGGTGGCAGGCAGAATTTGTGACTAATAGCCAGTTTGATGTGACAGGGCCCCACTGTCTGGGGAAATTGAAGCGCTCTGTGTGTCGATACCTTTTGTGTCTCGCTCAGTTGTAGGTTATTGTTGGCCCGGCCTTGGGGACCGAGGGCCGGGCAGTTTACACTGCAGACACTACGTGGTCAGCACCAACTTTTTTATTGTGCCTATTGATTGGCCCTGGCTGCCCCGCTGTGGCTAATTTGCTTGTTAACATAAATTTGTCAGAGAGGGTGTGTGTGTGTGTGTGTGTGTGTGTGTGTGTGTGTGTGTTGGGGTTCATCAACTTGAAGTGTCCCCAGCATCCATTTCCTGCCTCTCCACTCCTCCGTCCCCACACAGTGAGACCCTCAGTCCAGACCGCCTCCTTTGTTGGGCTCCCCGCTCGTCCCCGCTGCAATACACGCCGACTATTTATTAAACAACTAGTTGTTAAGCTGTCATTTAATCAATACAGCTTCCCTTTCTCCTGCCGCCTGGAATTAAACACGAGTTAAACACAAACCAGACGTAATGACCTTTTTATGGGACCCACTCAGCCAATGAAATTAACACCAGAGACTGTCCATTTATACCTGTAAGCCTGTGTAAGTCATTAACTTGAGAAAATATCATTTTAAATGACAACACATGGCCGTCGGCGGGGCCACACACTCTCCTCTCCCACCCTCACTTTTCATATGTCGAGCCTTTGAGTGCGCGGAGGAATGCGGTGGCTTTCTAACTAACAACAGACTGAATATATATCTGTGAGAGAGGGAGAAGAAGAGAGAGAAGGCATGAATTTTATATTAAATTCCTTTGGCTAATCCGGCTTGCTGTTCAGTCCAGACTGAGTTTAGGCAAAATATTAATAATGCATTGAAAGGAGCTTATTTTCTTCCTGCTGGAAAGGGTTTTAGGGGACTAGTACTTTCTCAAGTTATGCATCTTGGTTATTTGTAAGCACCCAATAACTAAGCAGGTGACAGTTCATTTTATGAGATCTTAAGCCTCCCAAAGCCTGAGAACGCCCCTGGTTGGATTTCCTAATACAACAGAGAGATGGTATGAAAAGGAGATAATGAATTGGTGGAATATTTTCGTCCTGATTCTTTGCATCCTTTGCAACTGCAGCCCGAGGCTGTTCCTTAACCTCTTACAAGCCAGTTTACATTTCTGCAAACACCGGCTTCCTCTCATTGTAATCATAGCGGTGCAGCTCATCCACTTCTTCTCAGAAGCTGCTTCAAATCAAACATCAATCTTTTTTGCTTTGCAATAATGGCTCTCACGCCGTTGTTGGTCTTTCTCTTCGCTGAGGCGCTAAATGGATTTGTGTGGCGCAGACGCATGTGAAACACTGTGAAGCTCCCTCGCCGTCGGGCCGTCCTCGCACGCTGAGAGCCGCGTTCGGAGCCAGCTTTAGCCGTCGTTGCTTCATCTCTGGGAAGTATAATTTTGGTTTTTGGGAGCTGCCGCTGTGCTGCGGTGTGTGTGTGTGTGTGTGTGTGTGTGTGTGTGTGTGTGTGTGTATGTGTGTGTGGGGGGGGGAGACGGGACAGCTTGACGTGACGCACTGTCTGTGCCCCCCCAGCAGGAAGCAGGCGCATGTTCCCCTCTCTGAACGGTGTGAGGTTTCCCAGCATGCCACAGCTCCTGAGGACAGGCCGGCAGCAGCTCTGGGTCTGGAAGAGAACGGTGACTTCAGTAACATCAATCTATGATTGTTATTAATGTTATAAATGCATCATTGATTAAAGTAATTTATAAATTAATGTAAAGAAACTTGCATTAGGTGTTTGCAGAAGCTTTGATTCACCCTCTTGAACTGGACGCAGAGATGCACAGTGACCGTTTAACACCCACCCTGAGGGGGCGGCATGCTCTGACCTCACCGTGACCCCAACCCGGCCATAACCCTGACCTTCATCTGACCTCCGACCCCTACATTTAACCCTCACACCAGCCCCTCAGCGCGGCCAGCAGCCTCCATCCTGATGTGCCTCCATGCCTGTGAGGCACATCTGCTTCAGGACCCAGCTCTTTGAGCGAGAAAAAAAGAAAGACAACGAAATCTGACTCCCAGATGAAATCCACTCATTTTCTCACTGATCCGCTACCGTGAGACAAATGTTGATCTTTCGTCACTGGAGCGGAAAAAAAAGAGAAACAGCGGCGAGGCCGGCTGTGGCTCCTCCCACAAGGCGTCACGTGGGGATCGCTGTGTCCTGATCAAAACGTTCTCAGGCATGAAATTAGGCTTTGTAGCAGCTTTGGCGTTGGGAGCATTTAATACATAAGAAGGCACTGGAGGTTTGTGGCTGTAAACGCAAATTATATTCTCTATGTACAGTTTGGAAATGTCCATTAGATCAGTGGCGTCAAACACATTTCAGTTGAGGAGCCACATTCAGCCGGTTTTCTTCTCAAGACGGCTAAAATAGATTTAAACTTGGAGAGTTTGTCGTGGCACAGAGTATATGTGATGTAAATATGTACATTTTAGCAAATAACAAATGAACGATGACGGAAAATGAACACGGTCTCAACATGGAGCTACTTTCAAAGGAAACTTCTGGAGCAAAATACAGTGAATTAACTGTTGCATTATGGGTGTTTTTCCAGCCAGGTAGCTCGCTGTCATGGCAGCATCACTAATAGAAATATGTAAAAAAAATAAAAAAAAAAAAATCCATTGTTTTCTTTGAAATTTATAGTTTGCGTGGTGGTGTGGTGGACCAGACTGGAGATTCTTCCAGGATGGTTTTTAGCCCACGGGCCTTATGTTTAGCACCCCTGCATTAGATCACTGTGGATTTGTGTTATAATTTGGCTAAACTTGAATTAGCTGATTTTCTATTTTGACAGAAATGCTCGAGGAAGACCTTTGTTCTCTGTTCACATCAAAGCTGCTCCCTGTCAGATTTAACGGCATTTAATTTCTCGATTTTCTAAATATTCTTTTCCTTCGACATTCACAAATCTGCCAGGCATGACTCAGATCTTCTGTTTTGACCATTCTGCAGTGAACTGGCCCACTGTCTCATCCCAGTCGCGGTGGTCTTTATGATACATGGGTCTGTGGACTGGCCCAGAAGCAAGAGAACAGGAATAAATTTCCCCTCCTCTTCCTCCCCCCTCCCTCCTCTTCCTCTCCCCGTGTCCCTGTGACTCCCGAGCTGGAGCTGTACTTTTCATCCCAGCCTTGAAAATACTCCCCTGCAGCCTTTGGCTTCAATCCCTATTCGGTCTAAATCCCCGGACCCGGAGCGAGCGCCGGCCCGGGCGGCCATGGGTGGTCACGGGGAAAAGTTGTCGACTTTGAACACGGCGAAGAACAGAGGAAAGAAAACACATTTTTTTGGAAATTAAAAAAAAATAAAAAAAGGAAAATCACAGCATTTAGCAGACATCCTGTTTAAAAAAAAGAAAAGAAAAGAAAAGAAAAGAAACCCCTCTTTCGAATGCAGATGCCGATATTGCGTTTGACAGTTGTTGAGCGTTAAAGTTCAGGCTTTAAAGCAACTGGCTTTCTTTTTCTGTTTTCAGCTTTAGCCTCCTACACTGTAATGAAAGCAAAACAGTAGAAAATTCCCACATTATTAAATAAAACATGTCGGTGGCCGGGGGCCAAACATTGTCACGCTAAGAGAGGCCGAGCGCGCAGCCAGACGCTGCCCCGCTGTAATTTACAACATGCTTTAAAATCATTTGAAAATACTAAAAGTAAACTACATGTTATCTAAAACACTTCAGCTACTGAATTAAAATATCGACGTGCTTTTTGGACGCTGTTTTGGCTTCTCCACTTGGACTGGACTGAACTAAAACAAGCCGTGAGTTCAGGGTGAGATATAAATCACATTTTTTTTTTTACCCATGCAGACTTTATTCATGCTCTCAGTGGCACACTGAAAATCCCTCTCTGCATCGGCGCACGAATCAATTTTAGCGCTCGGTCGAAGCCCCCAAGACGGAGCAGACGGGGTCATCCAGAGGTCACCATTAAAAACGCCCTCAGACGATGTACAGTGGCTTATTCAGGAGACTTTCAGAGATGTGTGACAGAAATGATTGATGATCATATAGCTACTGGCCCATTGACATGGATTCAGTGTTTTTTTAATTTTTAATTATGATTATTTTCTTCCAAACATGTGAAAACATCCACAAAATCTCCATGCAAACAAAAAGTCCATTTATATTAATTCAAATTATTCATGTATACCTATACCCAGAGACACACATAAGCAATTCTATAATTTATCAAAATGTGAATCCACAGAAATCATAACCTATACCTAAGCAGGTTATTAAGAAATGAGTGAAATCCTCGGTTTCATTTTTCACATTCATGTCAAGATATGAGCGATTTTTCTTTTTCTGCATTTTGAATAATTGATTTTCTAATTTTAATTAGTCGTTATTATGTAAAACATAAATGCACACTGTCAAAGTAAAACGTTAGAAATCAAGCTATTTGAATAAACATCTGTTCATACTTCTGTAAAATGAGCCGCAGACCTTCAACAGCTTTACCTTTTCATATATATTTCTGACTTTTAGTTTTTGAGAGAATATTTTTTTTAACATCTTCTTCTTACTTGATTCATGTTTTAGCAAATGTGTGTTCAAACAGGTGAGTCAGAGACTTTCCCTTCATGATGTCATGTGGGGAATTAACCCCTCCCTCTGGAAATAACCCCTCCCTCTGGAATTAACCCCTCCCTCTGGAAATAACCCCTCCCTCTGGTAGTAGAGCTCTGCCTTAATGATATTCTGAATAAATTCAGTGGGAAATTAAAAACTGTTCCCTTCCAGTCAGCGGGACCGAGTGTTAACTATTTGGTGGTAACTGCATCAACACACACGAGGGTCCGGCCTTTAAGGTGTGTTAACAATAGAAAACATGTCTGTGTACACGAATTTGTCCGGTCGGTGAAGGTGTCCGCACTTCATGGGTGTCCTCTTCAGGGGTTTCACTGAAGTTTTCAGCTCGCCGTCTTCAGGAGCCTGTCCTTCTGGGTCAGATTCTGGTTCAGATGTTTCTGGGGAGAAGGCGGGGGTGGTGGGAGGGGGGTGGACAGACGCAGACACACAACCAGCCTGTTCTCAGTCGAGCTCACTGGAGGGACTTTTAGAGCTGAAGTTCAGGAACAAGGCAGGATTTGGGGAAATACACTTTAAATACAACGTTGTTGGACCTGTGACACCTCTGTGAAGATGTTGTAAACCTGTATAATGTAGGACCATCAAATTGTTTTCAGTAAATCATACAAATGTTTCAACTTTGTCACATAAATGAATTAAATACTGAGTCATTTATTTATAAAATATTAAAAAAAAAAAAACCTTTTATATGCCTTAAAATCAGGAGGGCTTTGTGACACCACATGAATCTAGTGGACAAAATAAATGAGTAATTTTGCAAAGTGATGTTGAATTGTAAACAAGCTGCTAACAACTGTATCCAGAGTCATGTTTCTCTCACATGATCAAGTCCGTTCGTCAACGCTGTTTCAGAAACGACAGATACGTTGGTTTGGTGTTGAAACTCTGTCCCGATCATTTTCAGAAAACGAAGACACGCTTCCATCATGCAAGGCTCTGAGCCTGGTTCTCCCCTGCACTACCGGCGGCCTTATCGGAGGAATCCTGTCCGTAATGGAGTCCAGATGGGAAGAGGTGAGTAAACACTACACAAGATAGAGACATTAATTACCTTTTTGGAAATGGCCTTTTTCCCCCATGGCTGGCTGGATGGCTTTGAAATGAGAATGAAAATATCCACTCATCAGATCTTGAGCACCTCTGGGCCACAAATGATGATTTAAATGGTGAAAACTGTTGCTTTGTGTAAAGTTATCTGCTAGATAAGCCATCGCCTTCTTTATCAGAAAATGAGAGTATATGCAATGATTTCTAGAGAAAGAATTAACTCTTTTGCGGTTGTTTGGGTTAAAACTGGAGATAAGGATTTCCTTATTTTGACTTCAGCCATACATTGCCAATTGATTTTTTTTTTTCTTCTTGAGTGATGATATGGAACATTTCCAGAGTAAAATATGGGTTTGAAAGAGAAACAGAGTCACAGGTCATCTGCTGGAAAATCCAGTAAAGTCCAGCATGAAATGCACAGAAGCTACATTGTTCGTGATAACACTGGCTCGAAATCCACAGTATTGCAAAGGGGAAAAAAAGAATATAGCACCCTGAGCATATGAGAGGAAGAGAGAGCCGTGCCCGCCCCCCCTCCGGTTCCCTCTCTTCCTGTCTGTCTTCTTCTCTTGGTATCCTCAACACCTTTCTTTGGGATTTACTTAGAATATGAAAGGATTGAAGCTACACCTGGCTTGACAGACACTGTGCTACTTTATTAAACCTCATGCGCCGAGTACGGCACCGTATTAAAATTGAAAGAGAGGCAGCGAGAACCCGATTCCTCCGAATAGACGCTGTGAAATCCTTGGTCAAAGCACCCCGGATCCGTCCGTCCTCACACCCAGCTCCCTCCGAAGCACCAACAGTCCCTATTGATATTTAGATGATGCTGTCGTAGGTAGGACAGGCATCTTTTCTTTTTCTTTTTTTTTTTTTTTTTAAGATATTGATTTTAAATTGCGCATTAGGCCTATTCCACGCCGCTCACTATATCTTAAAGATAGGCCACTTCTCCTTCCCCGGGCGCCGTCTTACGTGTGGGAATTTGTATGGATTTTTTGGGGCTTGTTTGCAGTGATGGGGGAGCGAATGCAATAAGCGCTCCATTACTTACACAATCTGTGAGTGCTCAGAAAATTAGTCACCAGTGACCTCTTGGCCTCCTTCTTAAACTCATTCGCAGTCAAAAGACCTGATGGGAATAAGAATAAAGTCCGAAGAGTGGGAGGAGATGTGCAGCCTGAGCAGCCTGGTGGCTCTACAGTACGCCACAGGTCCGGGGGAAGAATTAGTAAAAGCACCAAACCTTTTCATATCAACAAGCTTATCCTCATGCCTTTTGCATGTCAGGATTTTGCTGTTATTAATAATTTGCCCTTTATCTAATTGGTAAAATAGTGCCAAACTAAACTTTAAATTTTAAAATGTCTTTTTTTTTTGGTATATATGATGAAAATATCAATATTTTGGCAAAAAAGCAAACAATTACTTTGGGAAATTAGTAAAATCTCAGCATGAAGCCAATTTTAATTAAACCTTCTGGTGCAAAATCCAATGAAATTCCCCAAAAAATGTCTTCTGTGGCCGTGCTCAGTGTTGTGTTGTGTCTGCTACTCCTAAAAAAATTTGTCCCCCCCTAAAAAAAAATCACAGTTTTCTTAGAAATTTGTGGCAGATTCGAGTCTCCTGCCTGCCGGTTCTGGTGCGCGGGCCTTATGTTGGACCCCCCTGGTTCAGTAGGTGGTACTGCAGATGTTAGATTCTGACTCCTTAACTCTCTCATAGTTTCAATATTCGCTGCACAAACTCCTGGAGGGAACTACTTTACATTTCCATGTCTGCAAACATCATTAAAAGTTTCTCAGATTGGATTTTGTCGAATTTCTTAAGTAACTCTACATTCGGTGTTTACATGTGTAACCAGCCTGGTTTCATCTGAGGTTAAAGGTTAAACACATTTCTTTGCTCAATTTTTTTTTTTTTTTTAACTGAATGTCAACAGTGTGGACGAGCTGAGGGTGACCAGTCAGACACTGCACACACACACACACACACACACACACACACACACACGTTTGGTTTCACACAGCAGTGCACTGGATTAATACACCGATCAGCCATAACATTAAGACCACCGACGATGGAGTGAAACACTGATTCTTCCTCTTTGCGCTGTGTCAGGAGAAGTGTGTAAGACGTGAGGGTCGGATTGTGATGGCTGGAAGTCCTTTGTATTGCTCAGGGGCGAGACGAGGAATTAAACCTTCAATCTTCTGATAGATTGATCAAACAGAGGTACCAATTACATTTTTTTAGCTCTCATCCCATTACATATCGTTTGTTTTTATTATTTCAGCTTATTCTAACTACACTAGTTAATTGTAATTCCATTTGATTTGATTAGAAGTGTTTTATTTTCCTGCAATGCTCAAACATGGAAGACATTATATCATTAGATGATTCTTCAATATGACTGTTTTCCTCTTCATGATAAGTCTTTTCGTGATTTTCTAATAAAAACACAAAGAATAATTAAAGACACACACGAGCACTGATCATAACACTTTATTTTCTTTGTGGTCTTTATGAGACTCCAAATTACACAATAACCATTATTCACTGGCTTCAAACTGGAATCCAAACATGAAATACTGCAGATTTAAAGCGACTGTTTCATGGTGTAGTGACATGTCTCCATCATGACTGAAGGGTTTGTCTTCGTGAAGTTTGGATAAAGAGAAACTTTGTGTTTCCTCATGAAGATTTGTGCTGCAGCAGGGCGAGGCAGTGCAGGTGTAAAACCTGGAGCTCTTCCTCTGACTTGTTTTTAATGAAAATACGGCGGGATCAGCACAAATCGAACAAATGATGAGAAACGAGCTGGCAGGAGGCTGAGCTCTCCCTCCGAGGTGATACTGAGGGAGGAGGAGAGCAGCAGAGGCCCTCCGTTCCCCTCCCTTTTCCTGCCTCAGCGTCTTTCCCTCGCTCTTTCCTCTCACTCTGTCATCTTCACCCCTCTTCACTCTCTCTCTCTCTCTCACTCCCCTCAGCTCCGGCTCTCTCGCAGTATGAAAGGCCTTGTTTCTTCCCAGCTGTAGAGAAAAAAAAAAGACAGTGCGATGCAAATAACAGCGATGCATGGCCTAATTTAATAAATGAAGCTTGAGAAACCTGATCACACAACACGCCTGTCTGTGGAACCGGGGCGCTACAGGCGGACTGACTGTTGCCAGATGCGGACGGTCGTCTCTGAACAAAGAGGACACACACACATGTGATCCCTTTGGGTTTGAGGCGACACCGTCTGGTGACGGTGCCAGCAGAGCTCTCACTCCTCGCTCCGTCCCGCCGACTGTACTTCGACATCACAGGCAGCGGAGGAGAGATACTCCCTCTCTATGAAGGGTAAGATGGAAAATCCATTTACCCAAGCTGACTCATAACCAAAAAAAAAAAAAAAAAAAAACCTGTTCTGGCTTCCAAACTGAATCCTCGCTGTATGTATGGAAATGTGGAGGCCTCGTCGTCCACAGAGGAACGGAATCTGTCACAACTCTGAAGGATCAGAATCCACACGTCGAGGTTACGTGTCAGCTTTACATTTAAACCAATCAGAAATTAGAGGGATTCAAGACGGCAAACTTCTGGTTACAAACCCGCTTCCTGAACCTCGAAGCCCCCTCTGGCCCACAAGAAGACAGATTAACATCCTGCTGGATTTAGACGGATGCCAGGTCGCCATTTGCAACTAAAAACGAATTTTGTTGAAAAAACATGCTGGTTAGGCGTCCAAATGTTTAGTTTTAGGCTCCAAATCCCAGTTTTAGTTAAAAATTATGAAGTTGAATCGTGAATCAAGAGATCTTCATGGTCAAGACTCCATATTAAAGAAAGTAAAATGTCTTTTCAGACAATAAAATCAACTTATTTAACCAGACAAGTTTCTCATGCTGCAGAAGCTACTGATATCTTCTGTGTTGTTGTTTGTTTACAGCTGAACATGCACACTCTCTGCCTTCTTCTTGTTTTTTTGGTGTATTCTTATGGCAGTTCCAGCGCCTCCTAAAGGTCTGGCAGACGTACTGCATGGACGGGAAACTTTTCAAGAACCAAGAGAGAAAAAAAGATTTCTTTGGCAAAGATATTATAATCACACGTATAGTCAAATGTGTCTTTTTGGCTACTAAAGGTTGGTTTTGTTCCTAAAAAAGCCGGAATTAACTCATGTTGGTGGGAATAAAGCGGAGGTTCATCTTTAACTGAATCATTGATGTTGAATGACTATAAGACAGATATGGTATGGACACGCATTGTCACTGGAGTACATTTTTTTAGTTTCTTTATACAGAGTGGTAACTGATGCTGCTTTCACTACAGTTTCACTGTTAAGAACAGGTTTTGTTAATTGAATTTCTGACTTTTCTGGTTAAATCATAGACTGTTCTCAAACTGCAGTCCTTTATTTACATTTTAAACTAAATCTACCTGATGAGCTTTGTATTTTTCCTGAGTGGAAAAGTTTTAATCATAATGAAAATGAGATATATGTGGACATACACAGCTCACAGGGCACACAGCATAGTTACAGTTCATGAACTTTCATTGTTCCCACAAACACACTGAAAACAGACCTGACCTTTGCAATGGCAGTGAGATTAATACAGATTATTAACGGGCCAAAGTCTGTGTTTCAGCTTTATAACTGTGTGAATGGAGTTTTGTGTTAATGCATCAAGAATTTACCAATAAAAAATAAGGACAAGTCCACATTATCTTCTCTCTCAGTGAAGAATCAGTGGTTATAGTGAAAAGATGTTTTTATGTTTTGTTCTCTTGTTTTTAATATTGCAACGCTGCCTTTCACACATACGAACCATTAATTATCGACGGTTTATATTATTTTTACTCATTAAGTACATCGGCATGACTGAAAACGTAAGATCTGATGAGATTCCTTTGTCTCGGGTGGAGATAGCCGATTATTTATGGTGTTGTTGTCGCTTATGTATTTCCCTAATTAAAACATATTGGCTTCCAAGAGCAATATAGGAAACAAATTGCTTTGGCATGGCTGCAGCAGTTGGAGGACAGACTCTGCATATTGGCAGATCAAATGAGATGGGATTTGGAGTCTTTGAAACTACATTTGTGCTTCAAGTCTATGGTAATGAGGCCTAGCAGGATGATATCACCATCCCCAAATATTTAGTTTGTCATTTTGTGGTAACGGGCCCTCTGACGGCACGCATGTGTGTGTAGCGTAGCGTCAGGGCTGTGTGCGGCGGCCGAGGGCGGGAGCATCTGGGAGGCGACTTTTACAGATTACAGAAACACTACCTGTCCCGTTACGGAGTCGTTATTAAAGACGATTGACGGTCACGACACGTTAAGTCACCAAATAGTTTGGGTTTACTTGAAATCCTTGTTTACTGGTGCTGCTTTTCCTTTAATGAATGAATCTACAGCAGTTTGTCAGATGTTACTTTTTTATTCCACATGTACATAGATCTGTGTGTGTGTGTGTGTGTGTGTGTGTGTGTGAGAGATGGTTTCGATTGTCTGGCTGCGACAGTTTCAGCGGGGACCCGGCGGAGCCCCTGAAACAACCCCTCCTCAAACAACGGCGAGGGGCGGCGGCACACTGCAGAGATAATGGCCTCTTTGAAAACACGTCCGCCCTCCCCGCCTGTATTTTGGAAGGGAACATATGTTTGCCCGTCTCGACTTCTGTCAACAGCCTCCTCCACAGTGGCGGAGACCAAAGCGGGCTGAGCTCAGCGTGCCGCGGGGAGCGGAGCGTCCCCGTCAGCCGCGGCCGATACGACGACTCATTTCGCAGCAATGCGCCGCTGCGGTTTCTCTCCAAACATGACCATGAGAAATGCTTTTTTCTGGGAGGATGAAGTCTGCGGTGAAGACAAAAACATGACATAAGCCCGTCTAAATTGGTAAAAGTTTCTGTTGGGTAAACCAAACTCTACCCCTCGACCTCTCCGTACCCCCTGCTATGAATCTCACCCGCTCTGTGCTTCAGAGAGCGAATACTCGAAGCAGATGTTTCTAACAGATAACAAATGTCAGAGGCAATCGCCGACGGCACACCTGGTACAGTACAGACCGGCTGGGGTCAGACTCACTCTCTCACTTCAACAGCTCCTTCCTCAGCAGCCTGGTTTGGGACGAGAAACGTTAAGAAGACGTCCGGAATCCATTCAGCTCCAAGTTGTTTATTCACTTTACAGATTCGACGCTGGATGATATGAGAGAACTGGTGAACTTTAACCACTCGCCATACAGACAGTGAAATGGCTTCATGGTTTTAGTTTCTTTTTAAACCTAACGCTGCCTTTCAGTGTGTAAAGTTGTCTGTCAAAAGACTTTGGATCGCAATATGGGAAGATTAAGCTTTTAAAAGACTTTAAATGAACATATAAACATGGAAATGGTTTATTTCATATAGCCTACCGTGCAATCATTTGTATGAATTTAGTCATTTTCAATAAGTTTCCCATGAAGTTAAATCAGCTGAGGTGACATTCCTGACGAGAACTGAAATACTGAATATTGGAGCCAACAAAATGCATGAATCAGGTTCAGTGTTTTTGAGATATTTGAACAGAAGAATGGTTTAGGATTAGAAAAGCTAATAAAATAGAAGTGGTTCCACTGTTAACATGTTCTGACTTATGCTGGATTTACAAGAGCTAACAAGCTGGTTAGCTTGCTAGCTTCATAACAGCGCGGCAGGTTTTTAATTAAGGAATATTACGGAAATGTACACCTAGTTTGGCTGTCAGATCCTCTTCAGCCCGACTAAAGTAAACTCATTGTCTTGTGCAGAGCAGGCGGAACAAACCGCGCGTCTATTTTCTCTCTGCGTTACGCCGGCTCCCGTCCGCCGGGGCTTTTTTAGGACTGACATCATCTGAAGTGCGTGAAGCAATCCTCCCGTCCCGATGGGAGCCGGACGGGTCCCGGAGCCAGCGGGGACCGGCGGGGAACGGGTGGTCCGGGCCCCCGCCCGCCCGCCAGGCCCGCCAGGCCCGCCGGTGATTGATGACCGTCCTCGTGACACTGACAGAGCGGGATCAGCAAAACAACCAACAACTTCTGCATAACTGTGCTCCAGCCAGACACCACACACACACACACACACACACACACACACACACACACACATGCTAGCAAACATGTCCACCCCCATACACACACTGACACACTCAGAAAGGATGGGCTTGATTTATTGTAGCTGAAACATAGTTTCTCATGCGTTATGGATGAGCGCTGGACATGTTTTCACCCTAATACTCTCCTTATAAAACAGCGATTATCTTCTGTTCTATATGGCGTGGATTACTTTTACACCTGTGCTCCCAAGCTCTCATTTTTTGTCTTCTATCCAAAATCAGCTTTTCGCCACCTGTTCTGATGACTGCGAGGGTCTCTGGGAACAGACTATCCACTGCAAGAAATGTCATCCCATCGCTGCTAAAATTCACCCTGTCGAGGTCCTGATAGATGGAAATTCAGTTGAACTTTTTTCAGTTTTTTTGAACTTCTGTTTTTATTTTTGCACACGGCACCGTTTTTAAGATTTTTAGAAGCTTGATAAACCTGTGAGACACGGATCAAACAGGAAGTTTGATGGCATGGCGTCTCCACTGAGGCTGTAGGTCACGAAAGCAAGACAGCAAACTCAGGCTAATAAAGAAATACACTGTTCTTGGGTCATTTTGTGAAGGGGAAAAGTATTTCACCTCCATGAAAGGGTTCAAGCTTAGTGTCATGCGTACATCAGAAAACATGTTTTTCTTCTTTCTCTGCTCTGCAGATAATTAAAACATTAAAACAGAATATCATAGAGCGTGTAGAAGAGACGATGTGGTCAGCAAACAGTGTTTTTGTGCAGCATGGACAGTCAGATCATTTTCTGCTGCATTTTTATTGGTTTATTGGTTATAAACTGCAGCCTCACTGTTCCACATCATTTTAAGACTCGGGCAAAGAAATAGTAACAACTGGTTGTTCATTACCTGAGACTGTTTAAATCATGTCCTGTAGTAAGGTTTTCAGTACTCTTCAATCCAGTTTGACACATTCACTTCTTTTTTTTTCCTACTGCCTGTTACTTATTCATGTCTGTAATAAAAGGTAAATATATTTTTCATTCAACTGAAAGGTTCAGACCAGACACAGCAGCTGCAGTAGTGATATCAATGTGTTTGTTATGTAAAGAAACAATCTTCTGCTTTGTGGGGTAGATCTGCCACAAGCTGCATCAAACTTACAATCTCATCATGTAGAAGATTTACAGCAGAACCTCAAACCAACTGAATGAGCTTCATTTGCCTTATTTCAGGTATTAGCACTCAGATTGTGTGAATCTGAGGATAAATATTTTAATAGTGGGCATATCATTAGTAACAAGTAATTGTAAATGGTTAATAAATAGGCAGTGAAGCAAAAAGTACCCATCTTAATGGAAATTATTATTTTCCCTTTCAAGCCACTGAAAACTAACCTTGAAGCTGTTTGTTTGCTGCCGCGTCCACTCAGCTGCGTTTCGCATTAACGCTCTGAGCAAACATTCAAATCACTTCCAACACATCCAGAGAAAATGATTATAGGTTTAAGATAGGCAAAGGTACAAAAACAGAAAGTGGCGGATGACAGTGATGCATTGATTCGCAAATAGCTTCCAGAATCCCCCGGTCCGGCGCGGAGACCGGACGACTCCTCCATGCGAACACTTTTTCCAGTGTGGTTGCTCCTAAATCATCATTTTTTCACTGTTGCTCTTGCAGCTGCCCAGATGTATGATTTACAACATTAATGTCTCAAGTCACTTTCATTTTATTGAGTTATCAATTTCTCTGCATAACCAACTCTTGTGACAACTCCCAGCGCACACAGCGATGACATTTACAGAGCCGGCCATTAACAATATATCTGGTTGCAGCCGGCGCGGAGCGTTTTATTGCCGAGCGCATATCAAATAATGGCAGTCTGTTGGCACACCGGCGTGAACGGGACACGCCGATATCTCCCCAGCAGCAAGTGGGCCGCGCAGGCCGGGCTGCGGCCGCTCCCTTTTGGCGCCAGCCGCGCAGACCCAGAATTCTTCACTTCATAAAAAATGTTCAGGCCCATTCACGGCGCCCCGTAATCAATACTACCGCCGCAGCTGCTGCCCCATAAAACGCCCCTTAATTTGGGAGACAGCCTCTTCCGCTCATTGGGGTTATTCTTCTGTGAGACGTCGAGACCTGCTCACCTACGTGAAGGTGCTGGATCCGTTTCGGTTGGAGCCGCCGGAGCCTCCGTTCTGATGTTTTTAGTTGAATCGGCGACGTCGCATTGAAGTGATGTTTTTTTTCTTCCATTTTGTAACATCGTTTCCATCATCGTGGATGAACCAAGCTCACTGCCTTGCTCAACGACACATAGGAGAGAGCGAGATGGGCTTTGAGTCCACTGGTGAGCCGTTTGGTGTGTTTGAAGATGCTACGCCCCATTTTCAAGCGAAAACACGAAACTGCGTCCATTTCCACGACGTTTAGAGCAACTAAAAATGCAACTTTTTGAAAAATGGCACCCCTGGTGGAACTTTTTAAAACTGCTCTAACTCCTTCGTCATGTCAACGGGGGAAAGTGTTCCTGCTGAGATAAATGAGGCTGAGCGTGGAGCCAGAGTTGCTCCGTGACGACGACGTCTCTGCTCTCAGGGCTTCAACTCATTCTTCACAATCATAAAAAACACATTCCCATAATTCAGCGCATAATTAGCAGTCTAACCCAGTTCGGCTCTCGCAGTGCTTCACGAAGCGGCGCTGCACCATCGATTCGTCTTGTCTGCCGGCTCCAACGTAAACCTGATTCTGGCGACACATGTTGCTGCATGATAATTAAAAAGGCCATAAGCAATGAGGAATAATTGATGGAAGTGCAGTGTCCTTCAATTACACGCAGAGTTTTCCTCCTCCGCCGTGAAATACTGTAGCACAATGCGGCGCTGCAATCTGAGCCGAGACCTTGAAGAAGGCCAGAACCACATCTATCAGTGACTAAATCTGTCCTTGCATTCTCGGGGAAGACTCTCAAGGATGAAGCCAGTCTTCAAAAGCATGTCTTTCCTTTTGATGTAAACTTCTGTGACTGGTAGGGTGCCTCTCCAGCCTCGCCGGCTTTTAATTGATTATGTGAGGCAGAGGGCACCGTATTGTAAATGAGGTGATAGACAAAGACCGCAATGCTCAGTAGCTTCAGCCTTCAGCGGATATTTTCCACTACAGTGCAGCCCGGCCGCACGGAAAAGCTCAGTGTCATTCGAGGAAGAGGTCATGGGAAAACAGACAGTAGAGACGCAGGTAACCCTGGTCATGGTGGGAGCCACGAAAAAATCCTCTTCTCCCTGGAAGATTCAAAAAGGAAGGAGAATTAGAGTTTAACAGATTGGCTGTGAATCAACATTATGGAGTTAAAATGCATTGATTTGATCATTTTCACAGTTTTTAAGGCGTATTTGCGGTCTGCATTTGGTTCAGATGGTCTTTTTGGGTAAATCTCTTTGCATTTTGAAGGTCTAGTCTGCAATGAAAGACTTCATATTAAAGTATTTAACATGTAATCATGAATATTTGACACTGACAGTTGTAGCTAAGCTGTAAATGAACATTACTGATTTAAATGTAATTTATTTGATCATCACCACAACATTTGGGAAATATTTGGTTCAGCTTTAAGTTTTTTGGCCTTTTTATTTGCAGTTAATGGTATTGCAGCCTGTTCCCAGCTGGGAATATCTGCAATGAAAGAATTAACAAAAACAAATAGTTCTGGAAATAAAATTAAAAGAAAAGAAAGCTTGGAAGCTTGGTTTATCTGACCATGCAATTCACAAACGAACAAGTTTTTTAAAGTCGTGCGGTTTGATTACACAGGAAACACACACACACACACACACACACACACACACACACTCGCTTGCAGTTAGTCTGGACTGGCCTTTCTCTCTCTCTCTCTGCTGGTTAGAGGATCGGTGTTGCTAATAGAGCGCCGCAGTGGAAATAAAATCAAGCTTTGTGGTGCGGCGCCGCTCGGGGCAGCGTGACATTTGACAGTCTTTTATGGTGCAGAATGAGGCATGTTTGGCAGCCGAAAAATTCAATTGTGGCGTATTGATTCCCAGCTGTCTGTCATTATTCTCCGGTTGATTGACAGCTGGAAATTGGTTACGTTAAGTATTTCATATGTTATAGGGGCTGACATTTGTTTGTCTGCTCTCTATGTCAATATTGTTGAAGAGATCTGTAGCTTTATGAGATAGCATAATACACTGACCGTGGCTTTTGTGTGATGTTCCAATGTTTTTCCTGACATAATTTAAGATATATTAAAAACCAGAAGAATCTTGAGGTGTTTAATGCCAATATTATTGTCTTCCTCCAGGGGATCATGTATGTTCATAATCGGTGGCAGCCCTGTGCATGCACATATATGCACGCTGCTTGCAGCACACACACACACACACACAAACACACAGCTAAAAATATATTGGCTGTTAGGCATTGAACATGGCAGTGACAGTCCAATGCAGCTATTTTGATTCGTTCGTGTCAACAATTAGCATAAGAAATTGGCGGCGGTGACCTCTGGACGCTGGCAGTTGGCTCACCTGGTCCTGAACCAGCCGAGGCATTTGATCCATCCACATTAGCGCACACATTTCTCTATTTTTACATTCATGTCAGCCCCGCCGGAGCGCCAGTTGGTAGAGGCTTTGTCCTCCCGAGCCAAATATGCCCTCACTTCTAAATGTATTGAAAGTTTTGAGAGACTGCGTGGTAATCGTTACGGTGTCCCTAAGGCGGCGCTCTCAAACTCCTCTTTTTTTTTTAATCTTAAAGGGATTAATATGAAGTTTAAGTTCAGCTCCGTTTGCCGAGAATTGATCTGATTATTCATTGGGAAATGTGAGTTTTCAGGAAAGCTCGTCTGATCAGTCTACCACATAATCTGAACGCATGCCGAGCCAACAGTTTCCCTAATGCTGCTGACGGTGACGCTCCTAAGAAGCTGAGCAGAGAATTATAACATGTAGAGAAGAATTTTAGCAGTGAAAAAAAGACAAATATGCATCGTTTCTTTCTGCAACAATAGTTTTTTTTTTTTTTTTTTTATAACTATAGAGTACTTACTGAAAAATTACACTAGTTGTTAAACACCACTGAATCAGTCCTAATTTGATTACTGATTATTCTCCTGCTATGTATAGGCTACTGATACAAAACCGACTCTAATAGCAGGTTTCTCATGATGGCTCAAGGAGGAATTTACCTTAATAGTAGCATACTGCAGCGTGACACACAGTGAAACAGTTTATTCTGAATTTGTTCCAGACGTTTGTGGCAAGAAAAAGTTTAACGCTTCCTCATTTTCTGCATTTATTAACAATAAAGTGTGATGTGGTGTTAAATTATACCTCTTAAACACTGGAGAAATACAGTCAAATCATTACAAACAACATTTTAACCTCAGCTGGACATTTAAATGTGAAAGCTCGTTCACTACTTGTTTATTTGTGTGTGTGTGTGTGTGTTGTTGCTGTGACATTGTGGGTGTGTGTTTGTTAGCTCTTGGTGAAATCCAGCCGCTCTGCATCGGGTGTTCGATGGTTATTCTTTACTGGTCAGATGTTTAGCTTTAACTGGCCCATCCCTTTTGCCACACTGACATAAGCACTGTCCATATAGATCCGCAGTCCTGGGTCAACATTAGCTTTTAGCTGGACTTAGCAGGGGTGAGGTCAGTGGATCAATAGCCCGGCCGCCTCTTCCGTTCGCCCCGAGAAACGTCGAGAAGATTTTGAATTCGGCTGGGTTTTGCGTGAGTTCTCCGGCCAGATTTTCAGTGTGGAAACTGAACACCGGAGCGCTGTGGCTGCCGCTCGCCCGCGGCCCCGAGGCACCCTCGGCGGGTTTAGCGTTAACCTGTTTGACGGACGTCGCCAGGTGCGCGGCGGGCGGCTCGGGCGCGGCAGCCTCTTTAGCACAGGCTGGCTCCCTCCCTGGCTTTTCCTGACGGCCGGCCTCGGGCTGGAACACACACACATTAACCCCTCACTATAAATAAGATGCTTCGGTTACGGGTCAGTGTTTTCATGGGATTTTCACCATTTCAGGTGGATGTTAGAATTATGATTTGTCCTGTTCTTTGAGGCATGTTGCAATTGTCACTAACTAGTTAGTTAGTAAAAGAAACCAGATAAAATCGTTCAAATCAAATCATTAGCCAGTGATAAGTACAGAATAAATTTAAATGTCTCAGACATTCATTGAATCTGATTCGAGATTCTTTCCTTGTACTGTTTCGTCTCACATTTTGTGTGATTAAAGCTCCGTTCTTCTTCTCTTCATTGGAAAGTAGCCCATTCCAGCAGAACACACACCTTTTCTGAACACAGCACTTTTTTTTTATTTTAGGGCAATAGAACCATGAGGATGAGACCTCAGTATGAAACTGTTCAAGGAAGATTTTAGCCTGTTTTGTCTTTTTTTATTATTTGTGAAGTTCAATACGATTTTGGTCAGTTTTACACTGAAAGACAGTAAATATATTATGATATTTAACTGCCCTGGTTTTAATTACAAATTCAATCTGCAAGATTTCTAATTTAAAATTATACTTAAACTGTTTTTATTTTCTGCACAAATTATAACCCTTCATGATGTCGAATATTTAATCAAATATTAGGTGAAATGGACACTGTGAGTTTAAATCACAGTTTTTAAAATGTCTGGAAATATACGCAAAATAGATGTATTTGTTTATTTATTTATTTGTTTATTATTTTATTTATTTTAAATCTACAATGCTAATTGTTTGCCAGAAAAGTCCCATGAGATGACTGGACATCAGCTGCATTAAAGATTCATGTAAGCCCGTAAGACGCTGAAATCTGGGGGCTCGTTTGCCGTTACAACTCTGTGAATTCTGGGAAACCTTAAGTGGGTTAAATGTAGTTGGTGTAATCCCTGGATTAACAAGGCGAGTGGCTAATGGGCAGGAATGGACCTTCTCCTGTCTGTTTGTGGCCCCTTAACCCGAGGCAACATGGTGGGTGGACTGGTGGAGGAGCTGGTGGCTGTGGGAGGGTGTGTGCGTGTGTGTGTGTGTGTGTGTGTGTGTGTGTGTGTTTTACAAGATGAGGACAGCAACAACTTCAAGATGTGACTTGTTCTTTTTAATCATAGCAGCTGCAATAAAGCACAAAATTAAACAAACATTTAGAGGAATCGTCGTTGGGAAAACTTACGTTTGTTTTGTTGTTGATTTCTGGGGGGAAGTGCACAGACATAAATCTGAAATACAAGAAACTGAGTTTTCCTTATTTAACCAGTAGAGTAATGTGAAAAGACTACCATCATAATCTAATACCACCACCTTTTTTTTTTAAGAATATCTTCACAGTTTAGCTGTGTTTTATCCTTAAAAATTTAAATGACATCGTGTGTGTGTGTGTGTGTGTGTGTGTGTGTGTGTGTGTGTGTGTGTGTGTGTGTAAGATACTTACCATAATTAATACATTGAATGACTTTAGCACATGGTTGTCAAACAGATATTTCAGCCTACTTTCACCTGGAGTGGGCTGGATAGGATAAATAGTGCCATATCAACTATTAAATTTGAAGTGTTGCTCTGCTGTGTTGCAGATTCCAGGTTATAAAAATGTCTTTATTTCCACAAAACCAAACAATTAAGACCGACCGACTCCAATGTCAAAATAGAGCTAATTTTAATGAGTCCTTATGGTGTAAAATCCAGTGAAATGTCCAGAAAACCTCTCCTCGCTGTTGCATCCTGCATGTTTTTCTAAACTCCCCCTGACAGCATGGCTTTGGAGCTAATGCTAGTCTTCCAGCTTTCATAGCAGCCTCACTGATATCTCAGCTCGCTTCTCTGCGTTGGGTTGTCAGTTTTTTCTTTGAAGTTTTTACGATGTTCCTGGTAGTTTCATGGGTGGGATTGGAGCGTCTTGGAGGCGTGCAATTCCACTTTTAGTCTCGAGGCGGCAGTAATGAGACAATGCAGTCAGTGTGCAGTGTGTCATGCGAATGCGATCAAACCAAACTTGAATGACTGTCAGATGATCGTCCAGGAACACGTTTCGATGTGTCGTGTGGGTTGTTCTCAGTTCGTTGCTCGCAAACGGTTTACGGGATTAAATCATTGGGACTTTGAGTCTTCTGCTTCCATTAATGGTAATGAGAAGTTGTCACGGCGTCTAATGGCTAGACTGGAAGACTACTTCTAATTTTCCTGTGTTTTCTTTTTACATCTCTCATCTTCCCTCAGATGTTTTATTGTGTCGTCTCTGCTTTCAGGGCGAAGTTCCCCGTCACCGTCGCGATAGCTCTCGTCTCATAAATAGTTTGTCTTAGTGAAAACGCTAATTCGGCTCGGTCTTCCCGTGCTGCGCGGAGCATTACTCACCAGCGTCTCAGAACATCTGCATGTAAATTTGCGGTGGGAGTCTGCTGTCTGCAGGCTGGCAGGCTCCAGCGAGGCCTCACAAGTTCCCTCACTTGAGTCGTCAGAAGCGCTCGGAGGGTTTTCATCACCAATCACCGCACTGATCGTTTTGCATTCACACAAAAACCGACAGAAAAAAGAGAGAAAAAAAAAAGAAGAAGAAGATGAAATGACAGTCGGATCATAGCTGTCCACAGAAGATGCCTCGAGGCTTGAAGTGTGAGTTCGAGCGAGCGTGAAATGTCAGTCGGGGAGCTTCCAGGAGAGCGATTGTTGGCAGGACGGAGTGGAAACCAGAGCGAGGACGCTCGGCTCGCTCTCTGCAGCCCGGGTGCGACTCCGCGTTCCTCTCACATGTCGTCCAAAACAGTCTCGCCGAGAACAGAAGTTGTAGCCTGTATTTTAGCCGCGTGATTATTTATGTACCTGCCATGAATTTTCGGCGGAGCTCGCCTTGTAGCGAAACCTCCCACATCTCCCCCGAAACCAGATGGAACAAGGCAGAGTAACCGCGGGAAAGCAGCAGACTCCAGAGACTCTCCCTCACTTGAGTTATGAATTCACCATATGCTGTGCAAAATTATACTAGTGAATCTAAGGGCTGAGGTTTGTTTGTGAGAAGCTCTATAAGAATAAACACGCCAATCCCACTTTAAGACCTCAATCAATCTTATCGGCTAGTCGGCTGGATTTGCATGATGAAAACAATCAAATTTGTGGTTTTGAGAGATGATTGCTCGTGGTATCCGGCACCAACTGCTTTTCACAGCAAATGCTAATGCATTATCCACAACTGCAAGAGCAGCATCACACACTGGCTCCAGAATCCATTATTAGTATATTCCTATTGAAAAAGAAATCTCAAGCACCATGATGTTACTCCATCAGCTTATCCTGTTTCAGGAAAGCAACACTACGCACTGAAAATACACCATCGCTGACAGAGAGAGCCTAATCCAGTGATTGGTTTTACCTTATCACACAACTTAAGGAGTGTACACTTCTAAGCTGACGGATTGAACCTCTGTTCGATACAGGTTTGCAAAACTGAATCTGTTGAGCCTCCAAGATTTGATATGGGTATTTAAAGCTCTGCGCGGCATTAACCGCAGAGCACAACAAATAGCCTGCCTTTTAACAGGGCTAGGGAATCCCGGGGCCAGTTGGGATGCAAATTGAAATGATCCAAGAGTGGATTGAGAAGGTGAGGGTGGGCTTGGATGGGGCTGCGGAGGGTGGCTGTGGGAGCGGAGAGGAAGGAGGGCTGCAGGAATGTGGGAATGAGCCGGGGTGGCGGGAGGCTTGCGCTGAGGGTCTGAGGAGTTAGCTGCGATTAGCCTCAAACGCCGACTTATGACTCAAGTGACAACAGTTTACCAACAACTCGCAGCGGAGCGGTCTGTGCTGCCACCCGCCCCCCCCCCCCTTCCTCCTCCCTCCTCCTCCTCCTGTCATTTGGAGCTGGATCGCTGCTGGGATGTCCTCCGTGGAGGAGTGTGAGGAGGCGCACGCAGCTGGGAGGTTTGGCCCACCGCTGCCTCGCCGATAAAGACGCCATTTTTCAGAACGATCGGCGATCATGAAGTCAGTCTGGCAGCGGGCGTTGTGTTTAGCAGACGGACTGAAGCGGGAGCGCGCTGGCGAGCGCCGGGAGAAAGTGGCTGAGTCGAAATGATACGTGATCATCGAAACCAGGCGAAGTCCTGGCTGGAGGGAACGCCAGCATTAAGTGCAATGGAACCATTGTACAAGTTGTGCATGCTTACTTCATTAGGTCCATATTCTGCGGACCAGAACATCTGACACCGCTAGAACAAATGGGATTATTGTGAATGGAAATTGCCATCGCTCTGGCAACGGCAGTGCAAAACCGCCGCTGCCAACACTCACTGAGCGACTTTCAATGTAAACTTTCAGGCGGCCATTTTAATTGTTGATGCTATCACGCCAGCGTGAGAAGTGTGCCAGAGATGCCATCATACCTGCACACACACACACTCACACACACACACACACACACATAGACACACACTCTTCCACAAAGGGGCTTGTTAATTTTCCGCTGGTAAACATCCACTGACGGAAAAGAGAGTGTAACTTGCGTACTTTTCATCACTGTAATTAAAAAGGGATAAATTAAACACAGTGGACATGAAAAGAAGAAGACTCCCACTTCTTGACCCCGTTAATCAAGGCTGGAATGATCAGCCTAACTGGGATTTAATTGCCTTCTGCTGTTTTCTTCCAGCAATAATTTGGTTTGCGTTGGCCACGCTGCGCCACTGGAGGAAGCCAAGCCCTGTTGGCCCGTTAAAAGCGAAGGCACTCTGTTTTGGTGGGTGAGGGGGGGTAGGGGGGGGGGGCGGATGGGCAGGAGGGGTGGGGAAGGGGGGGTTTGATGGCAACGCACACAGGGTGACTCATGATTGGGAGTCCATGGAAGTCAATGTAAGACTATAAAGAAAGCAGCTTCCCTCTCTGGGGTGTGGTGAGGTTTAAGGGCTTTCACATACAACTTTAAAGAGCCCAAGTTTTAAATCCTAGGATATACTGTTAAATCGCATGGGAGGCTTATTGTTTTCAAGGCTTCACATATAAGCACCGTTAACCCTCTAAATGCCATTGAAACCAGCTCGATGTATGCTCATTATAGAGCATGAGCAATCATCAGCGGGGCAGGTGTCAGAGAAATGCGCCTGTGATCAAGCGTACAGTTCATGTCGCTGCGCTGTGTTTCCAGTTATTATCCAATATCGTGTTACATTCTGCCGAAACAGCGACGGTCGCCCCTCCCACGTCTTCCCCTCCCATCTGCGTGTGTCCATATATGATTGAGCGTACATTTGTGCGACCACCAGCCTGATGAAACCGCCCTGACATCACCCGAGGCTTTCTGCCGCATCTGCAAAACCATCCGGCGGGCCCAGAATAAATCCGCTTCATTAATCTATCATCGGCAGCGACCGGGGCTGTCTGCGACGCAACGCTTTTATTTCGTCCTGGGAACCAGATGAGAAAGAAATAAATGAGAAATAACTGCAATGAAATTATGACAGGACTCTCGAAGAGGATGACTTTTAGTATCTTACAGCCAAATACCACAAAAAAGGAAGGAGAAGGAGCATGGAGAAGGATGAAAACTGAAGATTTTATGAATTTCAAGAATAAAATCGAACATTTCTGTCAATTTAATTGATTAAAAATACAACTGGTTTCCACCCTTTAATAACCAAATGTGTTTTCTAACCTAAAAATAGTTACATTGTCACTCACATTCTCTCTTGTATTTGTGGGAATAAAACGAAGCACTTCAACCCTCAAATCTGTATTTTCCTGCTTGTTTTCTTCCCCCCGTCTGCCGCTCAGACAGTGTCAAGCAGTAAGATATGATTGTATCATCAGATATCGATCGCGGCCGCAGCCTGCTCCATTGCCTGGTATTGATTTGTCAGACTGGTGCAGGAGGCCTGAAATTGGTCCTCACAGTGAATTCCACTGGTTCAGTGTTTTTATTTGTTAAGAAAACATTCATGTACTGCTCAGCCATGTCGGCTCAGCCTCTCCTCCGAATCCTAATCGGTCTGCTCTCCCGTGCTGGGTTTGGCTTTCTGCAGGTTCCTTCAAAATATATAGGCTAACATTTTTTCATTTTTTTTTTAATTTGGAAAAGTGCAAAAGCAGTGTGTGAATATTGTATTTTTGTGCTGATCAGGTCAGTAAAGCTGATTTTTTATTTTCTCTCAAGCAGAATCAGACATGTATTCAACATCAATTCAGTTTTCACTCCTTAAAGACTTTCAGAAGCATTTTCTTCAATTATCACAACTACAAATCAAACTAATGCTCAGTTACAACAAAACATAATTATATAGCTAAAAGAAATATTTATGTTTGTATTTTTTTTTTTTTAAAAGAAACACTCATAAATGAAGCATCTCCTGCCTGTCTTCAGCTCTGCTTCTCCTGATGCTGAATGCTCGGGCTGGAAGTCACCGGCTCTGCCCACGTGCGGCGTGGCGTGGCGTGCACCTCGCTGTATTTAATTCCAGTGGAAAATGTGATGAGTGTGCTGCAGAAATCTGTCGCAGCATCACTCAGCTGCAGCCTGCAGTCGTCTCCGCTGACTTTAACTCATGTTGAAGTCGGATTACGTGACGGCGTTTTGGGGGCCGAGTCTGTTGTGAGTCGGAGGCCAAAAGGAAGCATGCTGCATTTGATCTGGTGCTTCAGGAATATCAGAGGAGGTGATACATGAATTAACATGTGCAGGCTTTTGTATCAGAAAATATTAAAGAATCAGGAATGTGCACTACTGTAAGATTTTTAGCATGAAAAATCTGAAAATGCTTTCAAAACCAAGAAAAATGTGAAAATATCTGTTGTCATTCTGTCAGGAGCGTAATGATTATAACGGAGTGAGAAGCACATTAGCATCATCCACACCTGTAATCCTCCCCGGTTGTGATGCAGACTGATAATCTCAATTATTCCGAGGAACAGCCACTAAACAACATGACCCTGCTCCAACTAATGAAGTCTCTAATTTAATATGCCTCCGTGCTTTTGGTGGCAATAGATTCAAAATGTAATCTGGGCCAAAACTGATGAGGCCCATTAAGTGGTAATGGAGCGAGGAGCACTTAGCATGCTTGGAGGTTAAGCACCTTTATCTGAGGCGTGGCTGCTCTTTTGTTGTCCTGCTGTTAAGCTGATTGCAGCGCTGCGGCCAGCTGTCTACTTGTGTGGTCTTCATTTTTCGGTCAGATTCTTCAGAGGTGTCCATTTGAACATGTGCGAAAGCCTCAAAGATGTGGAATTAGTTTATTCCTGCTTGATTTAGACACCTGTCAGCCCAAATAGTCTTGATAACTTTCTGGAGGGTTAACAAAGTCCTATAAAAGTGTCAGAGATGTGAAAGGTTAAACACGTGAGGCATTATCACATGCCGTTTTGACATATGTGACAGTTTTATGACGCACACGTTTAAAAATAAACATTTTTCTGCAGAAAAACCTCCTTTCAGTTTAATGGAGAGTGAAAGTCTCGGTCTGGTTTGTAGTATTTAAATAGTGGAATAAGCCTCCAGCATCTTTTGATCTGCCGACCAGCACGGTTCGTTCCTGACTCTGGAGAGCCGGCTGCCACGGCACGTTTTCTCCTCCCGCTCCCAGAAGGACCTTGACACTTTTCTGGCGTGTATGAGCGATGGACGGCGGGGCATAAAAAAGACAATGTCCTGCAGGGCTGAAAATTTATGGCCAAACAGCCAGTGCGGGTCCACATGTTACGGAGAGGGGAAGTGGGGCCGCTCGCAAAGCTGCAATCAAATACATCTCAATTAGAGCTGCTTTCCCCCCTCTGCTTGTAATACCTGCTTTAATTTGATGGACTCAAGACGGACATGTCAAACTGCGAGAGGGGAGACTTTTAAAGCCTCTGATGGGATTTTGGTGTTAGGACAGACTCTTTGAATTACTTTGAGTGATAAATAATGGAAGCACATTGATAAGATTCCTTGTCTTTGATGGTATCGGTTAGTTTTTACACAGCTCATAATTACCCCAAAGCTTTCACATTAAATCATATATTTAATCAACAGCTGGGGTGTTTTATTAAATGAACACTGAAAACACAATTTTATGTGTTTTTCGGTCATATGTTCATTATATTATAGCACATTTCAGATGCAGTTTAAATCAAGCCCAAGAAAATTGTGGAATTAGAAATTTGTGTGTTATTCAGAATCCCACAGTAACAGTACGAGAGCAGGGAACTGAGCAGCCGCATGCATCTAAAGCAGGCATCAGATGCCATCTACTGGCTGCACAGCGGCCCTCATCTGTCCTCACACCCTGCAGGAACTTCATTTACAAGCTGCTTTCCACTCCACAAGCCCCAGCATGAAAAACAGAACGTTCTGCAGTGTTCCCAGTGATATCACAGATAGAGGAAGTAGATCAGTAAATCTAAAAAAAAATCCTGGTCATCCACAATATGACCAAAATGAAATGTGTTTAGTATTCACGTTTTGTTCAGATTGCACCATAAATAATTGGAATATGTTTGTTCTGAGAGCTGAAACCAAAGTTACTTCTGACAAAAAAAAAAAAAAAGAAAAAAAAAGAAAAAAAATAGTAAATTTGTTCAAAAAGCCTAAATCAAACAAACAAACTATACAGTTTGAATAATTCTCCTCGGGACTCAATCAGCTCCCTTCCCCAGCCGCTTCACTGTGGACTCATAAGATTTCGAGGCTGACGGCGCAGACACGGAGCAGCTGAGCACCATCCTGTCTGTGACTCCACCATGTGACCCCGCGGCCTGTCTCTCCAGATGGCCCGCCTGTCTGTTTGCTCCTCTCTCTCCCGGCTCCCTCTCCCCTGCTCCGCCCAGCTCGGCTCAGGGCTGCTCCTCCGACGGCTCCGGGAGAAAGACACCCGGACTCACCCGGGGCCCGCCGGGCGCATCCAGCAGCCTCCCTACAGCCTGTGTTAATAATGCCAATGCTCCATGTGTTTTCAGATAATAATAATATTAAAAAAATAACATATCGCTTTTTCATGCCAGACACAGATAAAAGCTGAAAATCTATTAAAATAAAAATCAATAGAATAAACTTTGATACTCAGGGAATGTTATGATGATTTATGCCAAAAAAAACCCCAAAAACTTTTCAAATAAAGGTGCAGACTTACCTATCTTACCTCAGCATGTGGCCTGTCATGTTGTATGGCTGCATACAGACTCATGTAGAACTCAATAGATTGTAAAATATCTCATTTCACAAGAAGCTTGAGACATGACATTACATTAAAATGTTAAAGAGCTGTGCTCTTAGAGTCATTTTGATTAAAAATAAATCAAATTTCATCGCATATGACAGAACAACATCCATTCTCATGATTATACCGTCCACCTCAACATGAAGGAACTTGTCTCTTTTTACAAATGCAAACACGTATAGCTCAAAGTACAGTGGATTAAATCATACATGTTGTATGTATTACATCTTCTCATGAGGATTTATACACAGCAGATATGAGTTTCTGTTCAGTTTGCTTTGAAAATGTTGAGAATTTTTTAACACAAAACTGTTGCCCGTCCATCTCAAGATGTCAGTCCGTATAGCTACACAGATGCACATAGCTAAAATATGGTTAAAACGTGGATATTCATGTGATTTCACGAGATGTTAGTGGCAGCTGTTGTGAATTGAATTGTAAATTGTCTCAAAAGTATTGAAACGCCTTGTGATTTCACTCATGGTTAAAATTGAACAACAATTTGAGGTGAAAGTCTTGTAGCCGAGGTTGAACTGCACAGATGAGCCTGACGCTGGAGTGAAGCTGCGCCGCAGCGGTACTGCGTTACTGCTCCAGATGTGATCCCGTCTGATCCGGTTCTCCAGGTGGGCTCCCTCCTCGCTGCTGGCTGCTCAGACCACGCCCCCCGACATGGAGGATCTCCCGCGAGTTGTGTTTTTATCGTTTCTGGACTTAAGTGTAGGCCACTTAACTATCTAAGCTTTCGTAGTGATCATCCCATTTATCTGGGATTATTGCAGTGAATTTACTGTTTGGTCTTCTTCCAGGCCTAAAATGTCAAGTCCAAAGTCATGTATGCAGTAGCTTTATTCGGTAAGACCTTCACAGATCCGTCCAAAGCTGGTAGCAGTTGATCTTTGGATAGAGCATGAAATAAATAAATCCTCTTTAGCAGATCAATATTCATCCTATTTAATGCTGGATGTGAAACTGCTGGATTTGAGGTGGTAATGCTGATGTACAGCTAATCGTTGGAAAATAAGCAGCGGGGCTTTGCGATTCTCCAGCAGATAGTTTAAACAGAAAGACGAATGAGTAAGTGCCGATTGTCGAGGTGGCTGGAAAACCTTGATAGTGATTACTTCTGATTTATACCCGCCAATTAATACGCAGAGCGTCTCTGCAGGAGTGGGAGGTGACGGAGTGTGAGTGTGTGTGTGTGTGTGTGTGTGTGTGTGTGTGTGTGTGTGCACTCGCATGGATGACTGTTGTCGGAGGAGGAAAATGAGCCGGTGACACACTTCCTGCTGCTGTTTCTCTGCCGTCGTATTCCTCGACGCCACTTGGATAAAAAGAGAGAAATGAACCAATACAAGAGAAGGATGTGGTGCTTTTTGGCTGAGAGGTCGTGACCTTTGGCTGGATTGGGTTTTTTGGTATGAGGGAGGAAGATTTTCCTCCTTCGTTGCTGAATTCCCTCCATAGTGGAAGCACTAAAGCAGCGGTGAGGCGGTGTGACAGCGGCGAGCCCGGTGGACTCCTGACGGGCCGGGACGCTCGCCACGAGGCCGATCACCGCTCGCCGCTGCATCCACAAGTCGACCGGCCAGATTTACAGCTGAACTCTGAGCTCCCTGCTGTGAGGAGCTGCGCCCACACACTTCCTCAGCCTCTCCGCCGTGATTTACTCCACCTGCAGCTACTGTGAGGAGTCCCGGCTCCTCGCGGCCGCCGGTCTCACCTCAGCTCCGCTGTGATGAATCAGTCCCGGATGTGTTCTTTACTGCAGCAAATGGAGACAGAAACATTCTCTCTTCACACTGTTTGATTCAGCCTTTTGAAAATGAACCACTCATAATGCAAGCATGGTTGAACAATAATATTTTAGAATGCAATATGACGGTGTTGTTACGTAGTTTTGAAACTTTCTTAGAAATGATTCTCCAAAGAATCACGCAGTCAGTCATTCAATTCATTCAGTCATTAGATTCAATGTGGGTGTGAAAATGACCCATAACAGATGTATTCCACAATCTACAGCCTCATAAACTCTCAAACTGAGACAAATTTAACACTAGAGTCCTGAAAACATTCAAAAACAGCCTGAAAACACTTTAACCTGCACGTGAGTTTTCACATGATAAACTCCATTTTAAGCCCTCATGCAGCAGTTTATACTTACTTTAGGTTGGTTGGTTTGTTAGTAAAACTACTAATGAGTAAATTTCATCTACATTATCTACATTCATTTTCTTGTAATCTGTGATATTCAGCATCGTCACCCCCATCCATCATCCATCCATCCATCAGATCCCAGCTGAATTTACTCTGTAAATACTGTACAACAAATGCATTTCACTGAGAAACTTCATAAACATGCATGTCAATTCAATAAACTCAAATTAGAGGAATAAATGAAGAACAATAATTCCCTCAAATCCCACTGGAGGAAGTTATCTGTCACAATTTGGCCTGAAAATATTGTGGCTCTCACAATCATCAAAGTTGCCCATTCTTGTTCTATTTGAATATTAAATGCCACAAGACGATTCTGTTGGAGTTGGTGCTATAAGAACAAAACTGACTTCAAGTAGTTTGAGGAGGGAGGCTGATTGAAATGACGCAGTCGGTTTGAAGTTCAGCCGCCGTGAAAGACCGAAAACAGCCGTTCTAGTAGTTTAATAACACAGAAAATAAAGCTGTTTTTTTAGTAAAATGTCTGCAAATAATAAATATATTGAATTTATGCTCCAAAGACCATCAATGTAGTCAGATATTATTTTGAAAAGTACATGTTTTGCTCGGAATTCCTCGACCGCGAAGATGACTGGGAAAGTAAATTCATAAAAGTGGAGTCTTAGGTCGCAGAAACTGTGCTGGAGATCAAAGATCCCAGAGCAAAAAGGGGATGCAAAGAGGGAGAGTGGCTCAGCGCTGCTAAGCTGCTGGGCCGGGATGTTTACCAAGGATTTCTGGCTCGCCAAGCTGAAGGGCTACAAGAGAAAAGAAGAAAGGCAAGACGAAAGAGGAAGAAGATGGGGGGAAAAAGATATTTGGCATTTCTGACTTCTCCTCAACAAACACCGGAGGGTCTAAGAGTCTCATTTAAATAAACAAAACCAAGGGGGCTGGATCAATTTGTGGACAATAAGCTTTGCCCCGGGCTCGGTGCTCTAACAAGCTTTGAAAGTGGCGCCGGACTGTGTCTCGCTGAGTCAGAGGTAGAAATCCCATCCTTCAACAAGCCGCTGTGAAGCAATCTTCACAGGCTTCACTGGTGGCCTCGCCCGCGTCTGCACAACTTTGATGTGCGTGGAGGCGCACACAAGCAGCAAATAGGCAAATCTCCATGTACAAAATGGCCGCTTGCCACAAAGTGTGCAGCGGTGGGGGGGAAAGCAGCTCTTGGCTGCAGCGACTGCAGCCTGGATGGAAGCGGCTGCCTGGACCCAGAATGCAGGTATGGTGTGTTTGACTGGAGCACCTGCAGGACGCACGAGCCAGGCCCACATCCCGGACCCCTCCAGGGGTCAGGATCTCTCTTCTGGGCCGAAGAACGAGGTTAAAGCAGGTTTTCTACCTCCAGGAAACGCTCTTCCACCCGCCTGCAGTTACGAACTGCGGCCAGCAGATGGCAGCCATGACACAAAGAAATCCCACAAGACCATAGTGAGACGTTTTCTACTGGAAAAACGTGTAATTTAAAGCAAAAATCGGTTCATTTGTTTGCAATAAATGTCAGTTTTAATTTAGTTTGACATTTATTTAATTTTATTTGTGGTTCATGTATTTACTTGTGATGCAATAGGCACGTTTGTACTCATGCAAAAAATAATGTAAAGAAGAAAACAAGCAATTAATAATAAAAAAAAAACAAAACTACACCATATGATTTGACAAATACTGTTACTTTTGTTATCTTTTCATTTTCATTCTCTTGTGTTTGCTTCTCAGAGACTCTTCAGTATGTAGCAGAACTTTAAATACAGTGAATTTCAGTCTGAACTCCAGTCAGAGCAAACAGCAGTCGGCTGTGATGTGTCCGGCAGACCACTAGAGACTGAACTGCAGCCATAAAAAGAACATTTCCTATTTTCACACATGGACAACTTTCACATTAAATGAGGAAAGTTAAAGACCTGAATAGATGTGATGGTGAAAATAAAACTGCACCCTGAAGTCTGTTTTCTGCTGCATTCTCTTTCATTCCTCCCTGGTTCAGTGTCCAGTGCTCTCTTAAAGAGCAATTATATTCTGCAACTATTTAATGAATCATCTACAAATATTTTAAATAAACATACAGTTAATCTGAAACTTTATTTGTAGTGTGGAGAGTGAGTGTGAAGAGTATGGCTGCTTGGTGTCGTTCTAAAAAGAAACTTTTCAGGCTGAAAATAGCATTAAATGTTAAATGCTGCGTGCGATCCAGCTGAAGTGTGTGCTGTTTTCCGCGGGATTCCTTATTTGCTGCTGCTTTCGGTTTAAGCCTGGAATGAGCTTCTAAACATGGAGCGCGGAGAGCCGCCGGGACTGAGCCGGAGGTCTCCCGGGGTCACCGACAGCCTGTCTGACTCCAAATCTTATCCAGGCTGAGATTTCCAAAACGTATGACGGACGGTCCATAAAAGGTGAGCGACCTGCTCCCCGGAGGCGGGGAGCGGCGGAGGAACCACCTCTGAGGCCGTCTGTCTGCCGTCAGGTGGAAAACACCTCGGACTTATCGGGAGCAGTCATCACTCACGGCCCGGCCGCCGCTCCGGAGCTTGGAACACATTAAAAGAAATAACATATTCAGTGAGAATGAGGAGCGGGACAGTGTTTACTGGAACAGGCGGACAGGATTCCCATTGTCTCAGTTTAACGGCGTCACACACAATATTTTAGTCATGTGCAGGACTATTCATCGTCATCCATTTCTATGTGTGTGTGTGTGTGTGTTTATTAAGCTTCTTTCACATTATAAGTATATAAAAACTGACTAAAACTGCTCTGGTCTCACAGTTACAGGCTTCAAAATGTTTCTAGACAGTAAAACTCATCCTAGAAACATAAATCGGTTAAAGTCCACTCTCTGGTCAGGTTTCTGTGCATTGTTTGAATTGCTTTGTTCAAGTGTTTGAATGGGGTCAGCGTCCGTGAGCTTCTCCCACATGTTCCACAGTAAACACCAGGCTCTGCGTTCGGCGCACGCTGTGATTTCATTGGGTTTGATATCAACGCTTTCACGGGGGGAGGTATCACTTGTTCCTCAGATTGTATAAATGAAGGAATTGAGACTCTTAATTTCTTTGATCCGGCGGCTTCCTGAAATTGCCGGCTTAAACATTGTTCTGCTGTTCTCCTCCTTCCCACAGGAGACTTTCCATCCCATCCCAGACACTGAACGAGCTAGTGTAAGCCTCGCTAAGTCAGCCTTAGCTCCGCCACCCCGGCTTGTGTGAGCCAATTCATGCTGAATAAGACCATGTTAATCTGGGCTTTACGGCGGGACTAAGTAACTTGATTTCTATCCTCTGTTAACCTGAAATCGCTGCGATGGCCAACTGGACTCATGGCTGAAGGGTTTGTGTTGCTACAGTTCCCAACACAAGATGTACACACACACACACACACACACACACACACACACACACACACGCACACACAGACGCATGCAAACATAGACTTTACATGGTTTCTGCTGACGCACAAATTAAAAAACATGTATTGCTTATTCTATGTTGAAGGATTCCTCAACACTTTCACTTTTAACATTTCCAGATTTAAAAAAATAATTCACTCTTCAGTCATTTCAGCTTTTTCTGATAGACTCAGTACTCTTTATCAAAACGCGCCTGTTTTCATTCTCAGTATGAAATAATTCAGATCACGTGTCTTAATCATGTTTCTGGATCAATTTAAAAGTCATGCTGAACTTCATAACTGAAATAGTGGATGGAACTGAATTTTTTTTTTTAACTTTTGGGTCAAAAACCACCAGTTGATAATCATTGCTCTAAAGCAGAGGTGTCAAACATGAGGCTCGTGGGCCAACACCGGCCCGCATTAGGCTTCAGTCCGGCCCGCCAAACTAAAATTTCAAAGAAACTTTTGACTTTTTAAGAAATTACTTGGGAGTGGTGGAGATGAATCGACACTGAGACCAAGTTAGCAAGCTAGCATTAGCCTCGGAGCGATGCTGAAAATACGCAGAACTGAGCTTTTTGTGGCTCCGAACTGAAATGTGTTTGACTCCAGTGATCTAATCTGCATTTTGAAGCTACTCTGAGGACGAAGGCCTGAAACTTACTCAATAATAATAAAAATCACACATTTTAAATCTTCATCAGGAAAATCACCATATTTAGTAATATTTAGCTTATTTCATTTAAATTAAACTGGTAACTTTTCAACACCATCTGTTTTAATTGTTTTAGCTGTCTTTTTATGTCTAAAATTTAAAATTAAATGAATAAATTACCAACAGGAAAGACAGAGAAGATTGCTTCAAGTTTTTAATTGGTTTTAACCAAACTTCACTGAAGTTAACTGCAAATTTTTAATTCCTGCAGTAAAACATGTAAAAAAAGAAAAAGCAGCTTTTCATACTGATCCCTCCTCCAAGCAGCTCCTGTGAGTTTTTCCCCTGGAGGTTGAGCTCGATGAGAACTTGTCATCAGGAGTCCTCAGGTTCAGATCCTCTGCTGGCTTTTTACCCAGACTTATCAGAAAGTGTCTGCAGAGTGTGACGGATGACAGGACCCGTCTCTGCAGCACAGACACACAAAAACACTACTTCACGTTGTGCGGAATATCAAAATCAAAGATATTTTCAAAGTTACACAAGATTTGATGAGCTGCGTGCATTTCGTTTGCAAGGAAAGTAGCAGATGTGGTCGACGACAGAAAACGCACGTTGTGTATTTTTGCTTTTTATTTAACATATTATGAATGTGGGAATCATAAAAAGAAAAAAAGCAAAAGAAAAGTGAAATAATGCATAAAACCACCGAAAAGAAAGAAAATCTTTTATTTTTCAACGTTCAAAATACAGATGCATGAAGAAAGAAAAAAAATCTATTTGCACACACACACACACACACACACACACACACACACACACACACTGTCACATAAAACACATCCAGTTCAGTGTGTGTGAAAAGAGGTAAAATTTCCTTTTGAACAAAGCATTATTCCATATCAGTCATGATTTATTTGAATAAAATAATAATTTGTGGATGAAGATCAGAAAAGGACAAGATGAGTTGAAGTCGAGCATGAGTCTGTATCAGGAACTTTTCAAAGTTTTCCAGCCAGAGCTGGAAAAAGGGAAAGCACTTTGTTTTTGTGCTCCGGTAAAAGTTTAATCTGTCTGTATTTCACTTTACTTTACTGACATTTTATTTTCCTTTCTGCTCCTTCAGTCCTCAAACTTTCTCCTTCCTCATTTTAACCTCAGTAAAGTTTTTACCTATATTTTAATTTAGGAACTAATTTAGTTTTCCCTTCAAAATGAGGATACAGTGGAATCAAGTGTCTACTTTTTTAAACTTTTCCCGCTTTCTTCACTGAAGTCAAACCTTATCAGCTCATCTATGAAGTTACATAACCCATGAATGATATTTTTCCTTGCTTCCAGCGCAGAAGATCGATCCTGTGTGTGGTGTTTTTACAGATAACACAGAGTCGATGTCACTTATATCTCTTTATATTCTCACACAGAAACTAATCCACACAAAGTGTTTAGCATCACTCAGAGCCGGCTCCGGCAGAACGGCAGCGATCGGAGGCCTCGCAGCGGAGTACAGTCAGAGGACTGCTTATCTCCCGCTCTTCAGCGTGTGTGTGTGTGTGTGTGTGTGTGTGTGTGTGTGTGTGTGTGTGTGTGTGTGTGTGTGTGTGTGTGTGTGTGTGTGTGAGAGCAGATGTGGGGGCAGATGAGAGGGGCTGCAGGAGGCCGTCTCGGCCCGGTCTCCGGGGGACTGGACATCGTCAGGTGGGGTCAGCGTCGGGGCCGGCCCGCCCGCCGGCTCACCAGGAATGCAGCCGTCTTATCAGCTGTAAAGGAGCCTCGGGAAGAAAAAGACGTCCATATTTTCTCCTGCCCCGCTTCGCCCCGTTGGCAGATTTAAAGCCGGGGGGGGGGGGGGGGGGGGGGGTAAGATACCGAGCACTCCGAGCGACACGGCGATGGTGATTTAAGATATGTTTCCCCTCTTTATCCCTTACCTTCCCTTTTTCCCAATGTTTTGATAGATTTATATAAGGTACTGATAATGATGATTGTCCTGCAGCAGGTCCGGTAGCTGCAGAAGCTGGGAGGCCAGGAGACGTGTTCAGACACATTCAAACCACGTTTCATGATGCATCAGATTGACTTTACAGTGTTTCAGGGAATATTTCACACCCGAAAGACAAAAAGCTTATGTGTCTCTTTTTTTCCTGGTAATTTTATTCCATTCAGCTGCAATAATTTCGCTTACATATTGATTTATGACTTCTAATAACTCAGATGTAGTTCTAATTATTTCCAACAACAGAAGAAACTCCAGGCATAGTTTGCTCTGCAGACGCATTCACAAGACAAAAATAGCAAAGTCTATTCTTTAAAATGTAAAAAAATTAATGTGAAGTTCTACGTTTACCTCAATAAGCTTTTATATTTTTGAGTCAAAGCTGTGTATTGTCTTTGGTAGCCTTAAAATCTTTCACATCGTCTGCGTATTTTACTGTTTGTATTATAAAAAAATTGAAAAGTCAGGAAATCTGCTGTCGTCGTCCCCACGCAGGTTGAAAGAGAACGAGGTGAGGTAATCTGCGTCCCAGGTTGCATAATGAGCAGAAGCAGCGGAGACGTGAAGCTGGGAGCTCGAGCCGGTCTGGAACCGTCAGCACAGCTGGCGCGGAGCTGCGAGCCGCCAAGAAAGTTTTTCTTGAAAAATTCTGCAGGATTTTCC